>NC_041730.1:72014501-72330045 GCF_004115215.2 Ornithorhynchus anatinus
TCAAGCACTTAATACAGTGCTCTGCATACAGTAAATATGAATGACTGATTGATTATATGACACGTCTTGCAATTACTGTAGCCCCAACAAAGTTAGATCTGTTATGCAATTGAAATGGCAGAGACTTACTACTTAAAAATTTTCTTGGCCTTTCACCTTATCATATGACCCAAGGACTTGGAGGAACCCAAAATCTTCAAAATGAAAGGTGTGACAACCGACTCCAGAACTCTCTGTGGTATTTCACTGCTTTGTATTCCCAGAAAGATTCTTGCCAGAGTTTTTGTAATGCAAATGTATTGTGATGAAATTGGTAATGAATAATTGAGTATACAAATGAAAATACAAATAAAATATTTTCATATGTTTTAAGTGCTGAGAGTACGAATAAAATGCTTAAGAGCTAACGGTGGCTACTTGTCGATACACTTCAAAGTCTCAAAGAAGTTGGGATTTTACGGCAGTACAGAAGATGGAGAGAGAGGAAAGAAGGAGAGTCTCATCACTGAGAGATGAACTGTATTATGGTTCCAGGCCAAATAACCAATTCTGTTATCAGTGAACTGTTATAATCATCAGATATCATCCCTGTTTTAAAGGTGGGAAAACAAATGAACCAAGAAGTTATATGGTTTTCTTAAAATTCACATCAGTAAGATTTCCTGGTTCCACTTTTCTTCTTTTAAAGTTCATCAAATTGTATTTTACCCTAAAAAACACAATGTACTGGGCTAGTTAGATTGACATACGAGATAAATCTCATAGAGTTGCTATACAACGAAGTGTCTGAAATTTTTATCATCTAGCCATATTATTCAGTCTTGGGTTTATTTCATGACACTCTGTATTTGTATTCATCATTTAAATTGTCAATTTGGTCACTGGTGGAATTCTTATGGTCAAATGACAAGAACAAAGGTCTTTGAAATGGTGGAAAGTCACAGTAGTATCTGTAGCTTAGATTGTTACCATTAGCAAACAGATTTCATACTCATGTGTGGAGCTTCCCCACCCACACATGCTGGAGTTTCACTTTGCCAATTCCCAAGGTAGCATGCCAGTTTTGCTAGGACATCTGTGCTGTTGGTTATTATCCTTGCCAGATTTAGAAATACCAAAATCTCATGCTCTGGGTTTATCAGAACCTGGATTCCAAATTAGTCCCTTGGGGGAAGAATGAGAAGACAAGAAACATTGGCATTGCATTGCTGCTGGCCTTGTTTAATCTCTATATTGTACCTACTTTGCGGCAGGCATCTCTCTGAACCTGATCTCATGGAGCTAATAATAATTATGGTATTTGTTAAGCGCTTTCTATGTGCAAAGCTCTGTTCTAAGCGCTGGGGTTGATACAAGGTAATCAGGTTGTCCCCCGTGGGGCTCACAGTCTTCATCCCCCTTTTCCAGATGAGGTAACCGAGGTACAGAGAAGTTAAGTAACTTACCCAAAGTCGCACAGCTGGTAAGTGGCGGAGCCGGGAATAGAACTCACGACCTCTGACTCCCAAGCCCAGGCTCTTTCCACTAAGCCACGCTGCTTCTCTACTCTTCTTCTAATACAGTGCTGACACTAACAGGAACTTTCTTCTTTTTTATATGCTTTTGATTTAGTTTGGGATTTTTACTTTTACTGCCACAAACATTTTGAATTCATGAAGAATGGGAATGGTAATTGCAAAATCCATTAAGAAAAATCCACCTGGGATTCCATTCTTCCATGGTCTAAGTGTCTGTGTTTGTTACTGCTTATTGTTGCATTAACTGTTTCAGTCCAGTGGCAAATTTACTCAGCATTCAGAGAATTGAACTTTATATTTAACATTTTATCAACTTCACTGCATATTATAAGCTGAACTAGACAACATCTGGTACCGATGTAGTGGGCCACAATAGCAAAATCCCCTTCTTACATAAGAACTCCACGTACATCCTTGACTGACACAGGCTACAGTATATGTAGTTTCTCGGTTAATGTGACACGACATGAATATTTTTCCTAGAAATTTCTTCCCTTAATAATTTCAATTTGCATTTAATTCCCATCTCTTGAGAATGAGACTGATTGGGATCCAACAGAATCAGTGAATGAAGCTGCACTTTTTCTCTAACTTCTTGTTGTCTACGTGACTCATCAGAACAAGATGATGGCTTAGCAGGGGGTGAGTATTTGGAAGAAAGAGTTGATGAATAACATAACTAACAGAGCAGCAGAGAAGAAAAGTCCTCTTCCTAGAGTGAGCCACTCCTTAAAGCCACATTTATTGAGACTGGGCTTTCTCCCAAGCACTAGTATATGTTAAATAAATAATGCATTCTTGCAATCAGCCATGAGAAAAGGGGCAGACTATTTTCTTTCATTTCAGTCCCTGCTAAAAAAAGAGAGAGTAAGAGAAGGTTACAGGGAGCTGGGGTCGACCATAATAATAATAATAATTATGGCACTTGTTAAGCGCTTAACATATGTCAAACACTGTTCTAAGTGTTGGAGTGGATACAAGTTAATCAGGTTGGACAGAGTCCCTGTCCCACATGGGCCTCACACTCTTAATCCTCATTTTACAAATGAGGTAACTGAGGCCCAGAGACATGAAGTTTGTTGTGGGAAGGGAATGTGTCTGTTTATTGTATTGTATTCTCCCAAGTACAGTGCTTGGCACAGAGTAAGTGCCCAATAAATACGATCGAATGACTTAATGAATGAACTAGTCGCAGGTCCCACAGCAGATATGTGTCAGAGCCGCAATTAGAACCCAGGTTGTTCTGACTCCCAGGCTCGTGCTCTATCCATAGAGTCACACTGTTTCTCAACCTGAGCACAGGCTGGAGGATCAGCATACATGCCCTTTTCCAGGTAAATGCTAAAGGTTTGGGATCCCAAGTTTAATCCCTTTGATGTTTTCCTTTCTTTTAAAAGGATTACCTTATCCATTTGAGGCAGAGAAACCCTCTTTAGCTGTACCCATCATTTACCCACAAAATCACTGCAGTTACTAAAAAACTCCATGGAATACAGGAGAAACACTTTGGGGAGAGATGGAGCTTGGCCTTTCAGGTAACAATGTGTAAGGAAAATCCATCTGGAACAATGGCACACAGCCCAAAGGCAGCCAAGTCCAAGGAAAAAGTCGCCAGCTTCTTCTGTGTCTGATCGTTCACATGCAGAGTGGTGTCAAAGTGCCTAGAATGCCATTTGGTGTCTTTGAGAGTTGACTATTTTAGCACAATTTGACATTAATCTGGAAAGAAGCCTAGGTCCCTCTCTCTCGCAATCCTGAGTGCTCTGAGACTGAGCTGGAGGGAGTCTGTTTGATCTCTTCTTTTTTTTTTTTTTTTTGGAGCATTTAGACTCACTAGTTAGATTTGAATGGGACAAGGAGAATTTTTAAAAACCACTTATCTAATGGATTCCAATATGGACCAGACAAATCCAACTCTTGGAAGGAAAGAAAAGTTAGTGGGTAAAGTGCCATGAGGACAGAGATAATGCCATTCCACCCCAGAAACTTTCCCTAATAGTCAGTTCTCCAATAACATGTGTCTTCACTCCATATTTTTCACAGAACACTGTCGGGAAATGAGGGAACGTTTATGTGACTATGTCTGGCTGTCTGGATAGAAAGTGTTGTGAAGCGGGAAGAAATGGCTCGATGCCCATGTGCGGTGTTGCTCAAGGAGAGGTGCAATACATCATGAGATTTGCTTAGTAATAATAATTATTATTATGGCCTTTGTTAAGTGCTTACTATGTGCAAGGCACTGTTCTAAGCACTGGGGAGGATACAAGGTGATCAGGTTGTCCCTCATAGGGCTCACAGTCTTAATCCCCATTTTACAGATGAGGTAACTGAGGCACAGAGAAGTTAAATGACTTGCTCAAAGTCACACAGCTGACAAGCGGCTGAACCGGGATTTGAACTCATGACCCGTGACTCCCAAGCCCATGCTCTTTCCACTGAACCAAGCTACTTCTCTAATGTGGGGAACCTAAAGAACTTAATCTTCATGTTTAGGAGAACTAAATGAACAGAGATCTTCTGTATTCTCCCAGCCCCCTGTCCTATCTGCTAGATTGTAACCTCTTCTCTGCTACACAGTAAGCTCCTTGAGGGGAGGGATCAGTGTCTACCTACTCTATTAAATTCTCCAAGTGCTTAGTACAGTGTTTAGTGTACAGTGTACAGTGTTCGGCACACAATAAGCAATTAATAATTGACTGGCTAATTGGCTGCTTGAATGATTGATAGATTGTCCGCCCAGATCCAGGCCAGGCTGGCACCAAGATGTCTTCCTTGACTAAGCCCTTATTTCCCCTCTCTACCCTCTCCTCTGCTTCGACTGTGCATTTGGCACTGTACCCCTTAAGTACCTTGATACCCTGAGCCCAAAGCATTTATGTGCATATCCTTATACCCTACTCTTTCCCCTATCTATATTTTATTCTAGTGACTGTCTCCCTCCACAAACTGTAAACTGTAAGCATTTATGTGCATATCCTTATACCCTACTCTTTCCCCTATCTATATTTTATTCTAGTGACTGTCTCCCTCCACAAACTGTAAACTCCTTGTGGGCAGGGATTGCATCTACCAACTCTGTTCTTCTGGGGCCCCCAAAAGTTTAGTTATGTGCTCTGTACACAGAAAGGGTTGAATAAATACCAATGATTGATTGGTTAATTGAAAGTTTCCAAGGGGATTAGGAATTGTGATTTGGAGATTTGGGGGGATATGAGCACTAATTTTTCTCCACCCAAATTTGACCGACACAAGTCCTAGGGAAAGACAATTCAACAGCTTCTGGCCCCGAACTCAGAAATGGTGGCTTGATAATAATTATGGTATCGTTAAGTGCTTACTACATGACAGGCACTGTACTAAGCGCTGGGGTAAATACAAGATAATTGTTCAGAAAGAGTCCCTGCCCCATATAAGGGCTCCTGCTCTTTGTCCCCATTTTACAGATGAGGTAACTGAGGCACAGAAGTTAAGTGACTTGCCTAAGGTCACATAGACAAGTGACAGAACTGGCATTAGAACCCAGGTCCTCTGACTCCTATGCCTGTGCTCTTTCCAGTAGGCCAGGCTGCTTGATGGGTTAGAATAGAGAGCGGCCAAAGTTCTTTGGAACTGATTGGATTGAACAAGAAGGAGATGAGGGGATTACCATATTAAGGATAGGGACAAAAATTGTAAAGGTCTGGAACAAAGCTTTCTGCTAGGGCAGATAGTCAATAAGTGACTAGGCCAGGAACTGAAGTGAAGTACCAGGTGCCATGAAGAGAGGAGGAGCATTGGTGAGACAATCCACTGCCCACTCTCAATTCACAAACTCGTTATTCTCATTATTCTTAGTACAATGTTCTGCACATAGTAAGTGCTCAATAAATATGACTGATTGATTGATTAATTCTCCTTCTCACATGCCCATGTGTGAAAGAGACTATCTAGGAAAGGTCTGCCATAATAAAAGGCAGAAGGAGTTAGCCTAAAGAGTGGGTGCGGAGCCATTGTCCCGATTCACCCAGCATTAGGTATGCCTCTGCGTGGGTGGAGATAGGAAAATTCTTGGATTCCCCTGGCAAGCAGGGCAAGTGAGTCATAGGGCATACCCTACACCTTTCAGCTCTACCATTTTTCTCTTTGAATGAGGATTGTGGGAAGTGCCCACACAGATGGGGCTAGAAAGAGCTTGCACCAAACATACACAAACCTGACTCACAACCTCATCTCCTGGCCCCTTAACTTGCCAGTTCTTTCCCTGCTGGAAGATCTTTAAATGGTTCATATAAAATACCTGAAAGGCAGGTGGTCTTTCCATATTTTGGGAATAAAAAAATTAAAACTCAGAAAGCACATTTATTTGTTTTCTGGATTTATCAAAATAGGTTATTCCCAGTGGATGAAGACCCCCTGTTTACCTTTTTTGAGGAAAACGAGGAAGAAATTTAAGGGTGGAAGGAAGGGTTGAGATTAGGTAGAAGGTAGGTTTACATGTGCTAAATACAGGAATGGATGACCAAGGGAGGTGGTGAAGACTTGCATGTTCTCTGGAGTTCATCAGGTGCAGACTAGCCTCTCATTTTCTGATGAAAGCAGAGAAGGGACCGTCAAGGTCCATTCTAGCTAGGAGTGAAAATAAATCAAAACAGGTCAGAATTCAATTTCAGTCAAATAAATTGCCAAAATAGTGGCTCTGGTATGAAAACTATTTCACAGCAGAGACAGGTTGCGGTATGCCACTGCTCCCACCTCCTCTGCGGTGGGGAACAGTGGGAGTAATGAGCACGAGAGTTCCAGTTTGGGAGGGGCTGTAGGCCTTGGATCTGTTCCCAGCCCCTGGTCCCACTCTCTCTTTCTCATCAGCAGCCACACCCCACCTCTAGTCTCCATCCCCTTTAGCCTGAGGCCCTAGGTTGCAAGTTTAGTGTTAACACGTATGAGTTCGCAAGTGTCTTTAGTGTTTACCCTCATGCTTAGGCCTACCGAGGCATAAGAGCAAGTTGGAAGAGGACCCAGAATCCACACCTCGAATTCCAGGTAGAGGCTAAGCAGAAGAGGGAAGGAATTTGTCAAGTTTCTTCCCACTCTATTGGTCTCCATATGCCCCCCGTCCAACCTGCTAGTCTGTCAGAATACTGGGGACCATTCTGATGCCCTCCAAGGAGTTAAAGAGGGAAGGGCTGAATGGCTGGAAGCAGTAGCAAAGCCTGGAATTCAGACTGTCCATCAGACTGATGAGCTGATGTCAGAGGTCTTGGCTAGGCTCTGAGGCAGAGTTAGAGGAATATGTCTGGCAAAATATTAAAGCTCTTCACAGAAGACTTTCTGCTAATGTCAGCTTCATGCCCCAGGTTAGGTTGACCCATAAAGATTTGGATCCAAAGCATATTTTTTTCCCCATATTCCCAAAAATATGCCTGCCCCTGTAGACTTTTGAAACAAAATCAATGCAAAGAGAAAGTGATTTATCTGAATGAAAAATACCAATTTAAAAACTTTAAGGAAACACACTGTTCTGGGTAAAATTACCTCCAGGATTCAGATTAATGTTGCTGTGTGCTGTAAACTATAATAAGAATTTGCATTGTGTTTTTCTTAGAGGCCTTTTAAAGTATACTTTACAGAGGAATATTTGATTATTTGAATAAATAAGGATGGAATTGCTTTTGTAAAATTAGTATGCTTTTCATTTCCCAGCATTTGATGTTAACATTTTGTAAATTCCCCCAAATGCATTAGGTACATGTAGTTTTACAACACCTTTTCTAGATGTACCATTTGATTTCTTCAGAGAGCACTAGCAGTAAAAAAATAAGTCTTTTACTGTAAGGGCATAATGGGAAACATTTGAATATTTGCCAAATTTAAGAAATGCCTAACACTTAGGATATATTGATAGGAGTTCTTAGTTTGACAATGAACACTCAGGCAAATACTGCCATTTTGTAATATGCTGTTATTATAACAATGGTCTAAATACGTTACAGTTTATACGTGAGGTATAACAACCAAAAGAAAAAGAGTCTTACTAATCTTTTTAGTTATATTCTGGAAGCTTTCCTGTTTTTAATACTCAAAATTGCTCAGATTACTATTTTAGATTATATTTCTTAACTTAAAATATGTTCAATCAATCAACTGGTACATGAATTAACCTTAATGATAGTTTCTCCGACTTTTTCTACTGCTTTGAGAAATTATAGCCAAGTTTAACTCAATGACCACTTGATGCTTGTGGTTTTTGATCAGAAGTCCCTGTGGATATGAGTTAGGGACAGTTGGTTTCTCACTAATAATTAAGAGGTTCTGGGAAAGCCCAGTCTAATCTGAAAAATGGCAGTTACTCTTGTTTCTTTAACATCACCTGAGTTTGCATTACCCCAAGTATAGGCGTATCATGTACTGAACAAAGGAGTCGATAGAGCACAGGCTTGGAAATCAGGAGGAACTAGGTTCTAATTCCAGCTTCTCCACTTGACGTCCATGTAACCTTGGGTAAGTCAGTTCATCCTCTTGGTGCCTCAGTTACCTCATCTGTATAATGGAGATTAAGACTGTGAGCCCTATGTGGGACAGGGTCTGTGTCCAACCTGATTAACTTGTATCTACCCAGTGCTTAGTACAGTGCCTGGCCCATAGAAATCACTTAATGAAAACCATAAAAAAAAATAATTCCTGGTCCCACCTGGTCCCACCACCAAGGGACCATTCAAGGGGTGTTTGACGATTAACTCTATGTATTCATCCAACTGGACCCAATTTCCCCCTAAGCACTATAGGTTAATATCAAGTCCCTTTTCACTCCTTCCCCACTAGATTCATATAAAACAATCAACAATGAATGAATCTTGGAGAAAGCTCTTCCCACATTTTAGGCCAGTTTACAAGGCATAGAAGAAACCCCTGAACAGGTAACCAAAGAATTGGAATAGACACTTAATTTTGAAATGGATGATGCAGACTTCAATGAGATACCACTCATTCATCCAGCTTCTCCAGTCTAATATTATTGTTGGTTGCCAGAACACATGAAAAATAAATTATGGTCTATGTCACACAAACAGAAATTTGGTGTTTAAAAAAGCCTTCCATCAATTTCCCGAAAAGCAGATAAGACTAAAATTGAATGATGGAAAAAGAGGACCCTAGTAGAGAGAGTTCAAAGAGGCAAAAAGATGTTCAGAAGGAGTTAGTCTGCTACAAGATACTTTAAAAAAGAAATCAAGAAGACTTTGTTCAGTTTTTCAGTTTGTGCTGAGAAACCACCTCCAGAGTCAACAAAACAAGCTGCTTCTTTTTCAGTGTACTTAAAAAAACGCATATTCATTCAACCCCTCACTTAAAATTTCAAGGATATGCTTTGATTACCTTAATAAAGATTAAACAGTTAAAGATAACTATGATTACAGGAGATAGCATGTAAAATAATTTTATAAATTACTTCTAAAGGTTCTGAAACAGATCCTAATTAATGAATGTCACTCTATGGGAAAAACATAAGCCATGATTTAACCATTTCTGATAAATGACATTTTCAAGTTTCTGATAAAAACACCCCCACAAATTAGCATGTACAAAATAGAGTGGTTACAGTAGAAACTGAGAATGTTATTCAAGAGTTACATTTACAATTTTACTCACCTATTGGATCTTTAAAAACTCCATAAAACTGAGTGGCATTAAGAAGATAACAACTCTGTTTGGGTTTGGAGTTATAGCAGAGAATTTCTAGGCAATAGAAACAGCTGTCGGTTAATGAATGGGCACATTCTTAACCCAGCAGACTGAGGTAGAGTTGGAGCTAGATTAAAATCTTAGTTTTTCTTTTGATTCTCTGGCACCTTGATCATCAGGGGAGAGACTGACAGCGCTGTATTTCCCCTATCCCATTTTGCTTTGCACCATACCATGTAGCTATTCCATTAGATCTCAATAGAAGCAGCATGGCCTAGTGGATAGAGCATGAGCATGGGAATCAGAAGGACCTGGGTTCTATTCCTGGATCTGCCTCTTGTCTGTTTTGAGACCTTGGGAATGTCACTTAACTTCTCGGTGCCTCAGTTACCTCATCTGTAAAAGGAGGATAAATTTTGCCCCAAGTAGGACATGGACTGTATCCAACCTGATTAGCTTATATCGACCAGTGCTTTGGACAGTGCCTGGCACATAGTAAGCATTTAACAAATACCACTAAAAAAACAGAAATTATCTTAATTTTCTAGTTCTTCATAATAAGGAGACTTCCAGGAGACCAGGGCTATGTTGTAAATTGATTCTGAGGTTGATTTGCTCCCACAGCGCATGTTTCATGTGCAGTGTTAATTTCTTTGATTTTTTAGCCTGTAAATTCTGTAAAGCCAATATTTCGATCCATACTGAATCTGAGTACGTGATGATCCTAATACCATTCAGTCAACTATCAATTTTTTAACTCATGTCTTCCTTCTCCTCCTCCCTTTTTAAGCTTTTCCCTTGCTTTGTTTCTGACCTCTTAATGCCTTCTCACTCACTCTCTGCACTGCCAATGGCCAAAAGGATTTGAAAAAGTTTAATTTTCTTTCTATAAATATGTAGATGCTTCAATATATCTAATCCAAAATTGATCCTACTTATCCCGTGAATCCATGAGATATTTTATATTTGGGATTAACTCAAATTGACACACATTTCAGTAATGGAAGGCCCAAAAAACATTAATAAACTGGGAGATTCTGCCATTCCTTTCAATATTTTAAAAGGAGCTCCAGTAAACTCTATTAAGTTATCTTTTTGGATCACTGTCCATTTCCTTTTAGACCACCTTGATAAAGTTTATTTAGAGGTGTTTATTTTTATGGCTTTACAACTCATAAATGTTTTACATAGTCATCAGGGATTACCTATCATTATTTTACATACCATATTGAAAATGCCTATAGAGTGTCAAAATAAAATCCCCTTTGAAGGGTTAAGGTTAAGAGTAATGGATTTGCCCTTTACATGTCATATGATTTAGTGATATAATTGGTACAATAATTGTCATAATATCAAAATGTGCTTTATATTTCATGGTTGATTTACTAGATCATAGAGTCCTCTGGTGAAGTCACAATTATTAGCTTCACAGTACCTCAGTTTATAGATAATTTCCAGGCAGTGAAGGCACGTATTAGCTAAGCCACTCAACTTTATTTTGGAAGCTTTGAATACTTGATTCTTTTTTTTTTATCCTTTATTCTAGCTTTTTCTTTATTTGTTCAATTTTTTTACATTTTGTCGATCACACTTTACCAATAGTTCATTCTAGTTTGTGACGGATTAGAATTTTATATGACCTTACTTGACCTGGATTATAGTAATTCTTAATAACCTAACAAATCCAAATTAGATGTGGTGAAAAGTCTGAATACCATGAAATGTTCCTAATCAGTCAGTCAATCCACCAATCAATGGTATTTATTGAGTGCTTACTGTGGGCAAAATAATTTATAATTTGCTATATGTAATTTAGTTATTTATATTAATGTCTGTCTCACCCTCTAGACTGTAAGCTTGTTGTGGGCAGGGAATGTGTCTGTTTATTGTTGTATTGTACTCTTCCAAGCACTTAGTATAGTGCTCCACACACAGTAAGTGCTCAATAAATACGATTGAATCAATGAATGAGCACTATGCTAAGCACTTGGCGAAAGTACAGTGCAATAGATTGGTAGAAGTGATCCCTGTCCCCAAACAGCTTACACTCTACAGGAAGAGAAAGGCATTAAAATAAGTTAAGGATAGGGAAAATAGTAGAATACAAAAATATTTACATAAGTACTAGGAGACTGGGGTGAATATTAAAGTGTTTAAGGGAATGCAGTTTACTAAGTAGTAGGCTTGTAGACAGATCTCTATAGCTAACCAGTGCTTAGAACAGTGCTTGACACATAGTAAGAACTTAACAAGTACCATTATTATTATTATTACCTAATAGGGTGTCCATGGGCCACCTTGTCATCTCTTTCTTCTCCTTGTAGCTCCTTATAGCCCTCAACAACCTTGAGAGTTGTTTCTATAGGGATTTATTGGGGATCTTGGGTGATTTTTCTGTCCTTATCCTGGGAGAGATTTCCAAGCATAGAATTATATAAGAATGATACTTATGATTACCAACCACTTAATAATTAGTATATCCAGTTAATAGTCTTTCTCTAAAAGTTTGAATAAAGGATTCTTGGAGACACAAGAGAAGCAGCATGGCTCAGTGGAAAGAGTCTGGGCTTTGGAGTCAGAGGTCATGGGTTCGAATGCCGGCTCGGCCACTTGTCAGCTGTGTGACTTTGGGCAAGTCACTTAACTTCTCTGTGCCTCAGTTATCTCATCTGTAAAATGGGGATTAAGACTGTGAGCCCCATGTGGGACAACCTGATTCCCCTCTGTCTAACCCAGCGCTTAGAACAGTGCTGGGCACATAGTAAGCGCTTAACAAATACCAACATTATTATTACACAGTGAGATGGTTGCCTTCCTTAATATTATCTTCAAAGAGATAGCCCAGCTATAATTACTAACTTTTTCTCTAATCTGTGGATTTAGTCAATGGATGGCCCTTCCACTATGGTAGTTTGGGATTTGGTGACCAATTTCATGTCCACTTTGACCATGCACTCCCTTCATGATTTTGAAAAAAATTTAATCATATCCCCATTCAGCCTCCCAGTGTTCAAACTGCAGATTCTTATTCTTTTCTGACTTTCTTCACATGGTGCTTCTCCATTCTTCTTATTATCTTAGTTGCTTTTAATAATAATAATAATAATAATAATAATAATGTTGGTATTTGTTAAGTGCTTACTATGTGCAAAGCACTGTTCTAAGCACTGGGGTAGATACAGGGTAATAAGGTTGTCCCACGTGAGGTTCACAGATAATCCCCATTTTAGAGATGAGGTAATTGAGGCACAGAGAAGTTAAGTGACTTGCCCACAGTCACACAGCTGACAAGTGGCAGAGCCAGGCTTCAAACCCATGAGCTCTGACTCCCAAGCCCGATCTCTTGCCACTGAGCCACACTGCTTCTCTTCTTGAACCCTTATCCAGTTTTGATCTAGCTTTCCTCAAAGGAGTGTTTTGGGAGCAAAGCCTTTTTTATGGTATTTGTTAAGTGCTTATTATGTGCCAGAGACTGTATTAAGTGCTGGGGTAGACAAAAGACAATTGGGTTGAACACAGTTCCTGTCCCTCATCGGCCTCATAATCTTGATCCCTGTTTTACAGATGAGGTAACTGAGGCACAGAGAAGTTAACTGACTTTCCAAGGTCACACAGTAGACAAGTGGCAGAGTCCAAATTAGAACCCAGGCCCTACATAGAACGTAGCAAAGTTACAACCAAATAAAAGGCATGTTCCCTGCTCAGAAGTAGCTTACACTCTAACATAATAAAATATGGGATAGACAAAAAAAAAGGGAAATGGAATTAAACATAGAATTTAAGCTGCAACATGGCATAGTTTTTTATTACGGAAAAACTATTCTTTTTATTTATTTTTTAACATCTTTAATGATACACAAAATTTTATTCTCATTTTTGACACAACAGTGAGCCAATGATTTGAGAGGCCAACTGACAGTGAATTAAAGATCTCTTTCCTAAATTGTGATTTTTATCTCAAAGTCCATAATTATATGTGATTAATTTTTTCCTAAATATATTATCTTTCAGTTGTCATTGACTCATTTGCCTACTCACTCAACTTTGTGATATTCCTGGACTTTATCCCTATGTTATGGGGTTTTAATCCATCATGGTATTTGTTGAGTGCTTATTATGTGCAGAACACTGTTTTAAAATCTTGGGAGAGTACTATACAACAGAATTATCAGACATGTTCCCTATCCATAATGAGCTTACAGTTTAGAGGGATGAACCTCTCAGAAGTGTTTAGCATAACCTGTGAACTTGGAGATTTCAGTGCATAGCCCTTATTTCTAGTTACTTACAAATAAACCCACTCTAATGCTGATATCCGAAGGATATTATTTATAGTTCTCCATCCCAAAAAGTGTCCATTTATTCTCTGTCTTTTATATTTTAGTCAATTTTCCATCTATGGAAGAACATTCACCCTAATCACATGATTACCTCATTAAAATAAAGAATCCTTTAGGTTGGAAACATCAAAATTTTTAAATCCACATGTTTATTGAGCTCCTCAAAGAATTCCAGCGATTAAAAGTACAATTTCCCCTTCCAGAAAGCATGATATCTTTCCACAGAAGGGTCTATTTTTCTATATTCTTACTTATTCTAAGATTAATTATAGGTTCTTCCAATTTTCTAGGTAAAAAGGTGAGATTAATTAGTCTATAATTCTGAGTCCCTTCTGGAACATTTCTTACAGATGAGTTACACTGGTGACCTGGTAGTGCTCTGTCCAGTGACTGTTTGTAACAATACGCTAAAATAGGGGTGATAGCAAAAAAAAAAAAATGAATCTGTACACCCTTGACCTCACACACACTACACAAGGCCCAGAGAGTTATGTGATGATATCATGGGCTAGGCTGGATTAACTCAGGGACAAAAATGAAAATGGAAGGGGATTGCAGTGGATGAATGAGAGAGGGCATTGGGATGAAGACTGTGGGGGTCCCAGTCCCTTCCAGCCTTCTATCAGGGCAAACAGGGGTCAGAAGACGCCAGGATGGGGCTTCTATTTTCCATCGACTCCCCCATGCTCCAGAGCAACTTTCTCCTCAGCTCCGTGAAAGCACATGCCCTAAGGAATGGCAGCTGCTTCCTGTGTGGACTGGAGGCAGAGCAATTCGGGTGGTACAAGGGCTGTAGGGTTGGGTTGACCCCTTCCAGCTCAGAACCGCAGTCTTCTAGTGCTCCTCTAATGGCAATATCGCACCCTCACAATCCAGCCAACCTTCCCCCACACTGCTCAATCCCAGCAAGTTCTCCAGCTAAGCAGACCCCCTTTCCTTGTAGTACCACCTCCTCAACCTTTAAAAATCAAAGGCAGGAGGTGAAGCCTGTTTAGTAAGGGCTCAATAACCATTAATAGTCCCAGCAGGAGAGGAAATACCAGATTAAAGAAAGGTAAGAGGAAGGGATGGCTTCTGAAGGAGTTTTTAAAGACGGCCCCTACTGTCATCACTGACCTTGCACTCTGAACTCACCTCCAAATCTGAAGTCTGGGGCTGTCTTGCTCCTTGGTGAAGACAGGGTGGCAATTCCATCTCTCATCACTTTTTTGCCTGAACCTTGTTCTGTGTTCTAGGCTGCCTGCACCACTGAGTTAAATGCCCTTGCCAGGAGTTTAGCTACTTCCTCTTCAAGTTTCTTCAGAATTCTTGAATGGAAGCTAGTTGTATTCATAATTTGTTTACAACTAGTGACTCAAGTTGGTATAAAATATTCTGTGTAATTACTGTAATTTTATCTGGTCCTTGTGGCCTGGCTCCTAAAGAAGGCTTTTGAGTTTGGGACCCTACCTAACAATCTCTCCGGTGGAGACCAACCCAAAGAATTCACTCAGTGATTCAGCAACCTTATTTTTCTTCCTGAGTGCCCCTTTTGCACTACAATCATCAAATGGTTCCCTGCCCAGATTTCTGCTTTCAATTTCTTTTAAGATGCTTCATTATTAGTTCTGCTACCTTGAATGGTTCTTTTCATGTTCCTTTTTGGTCTGTCTTTTCCTGCTGCCTCCTGACCTGCCTCCTATGGCTTTTCTGCTTTACTATCGAAGGTGGACTTTCCATTTTTTTATAGCATGCCAATTTTCTCTGATATTTTTTTATTTTCCAGTTAACCACACAGGGTTCCTTTTGGATCCAGTATTTGTTATTTTGTCCTGGGCTGCACACTTTACCTAGATTTCCATTTTGTTTTTAAACAGACTCCCCATTGCTGGAAGTGTTTTCTGTTGAGGCAAACAAAGGTAATGAGGGTTCAGCTGTGCTCCAGCAGGCAGTCCTTGGTGCAGAATTCTATGACAGGCATTTCTTTAATGCAAGCTGAGCATTTACTTTCCTAACTTGAAGAAACTGCCTCAGACTGCGTTTCAGCCTCTGATTTGGCTTGGCCATTTTCAATGCCCCTATTTGTTTTCACATGGCGAATAAGGTTTTTTAGAATAAAATGCAAAATTTGCAGTAAGTAGGTGATCAATCACTTGATCAATTAAAAGAAAGCACCTTTTGAGCACTTACTTGTGTGGACAGCACTATACTTAGCATTTAGGAGAGCACAATACATCAGAGTGGGCACATACGTTTCCTAACCACAATGAGAAGCAGCGTAGTTAGTGAAAAGAGCACAGGAATGGGAGTCAAAGGACCTGGGTTCTAATCCCAGATCTTCCAATTGCCTGCTGTGTGACTTTGGATAAGTCATTTAACTTCTCTGTGCCTCAGTTTTCTTAACTGTAAAATAGGTATTCAAATCCTATTCTCCATCCTTCTTAGACTATGAATACCATGTGGGACAGGAACTGTGTTCAATCTGATTAACTTGTATCTACTCCAGTGCTTAGAACGGTGCTTGGTACATCATAAGCACTTTACATGTACCACAAATAACTCCAAACAAAAAATGAGCTTACAATCTAGGGGGGCAGGCAGGCATTAATATAAATGAATAATTTTCAGCTATATGGAATCAAGAGCTACTTATTCACCCATTCTCCATGAACCTCCAATAGTTCCCCATCCACCTCTGCATCAAACAGAAACTCTTTACTATCAGCTTTAAAGCACTCAATCACCTCACCCTCTCCTACCTTACTTCACTGCTCTCCTACTACAACCCAGCCTGAACACTTTGCTTCTCTAATGGCAACCTATTCACTATACCTCAGTCTCATCTATCACGATGCCAATCTTTCACCCTCATCCCACCTTTGGCCTGGAACACCCTTACTCTTCATATCTGACAGACAATTACTCTCCCATCACTTCAAAGCCTTATCCAAGGCACATCTCCTCCAAAAGACCTTCCTTGACTAAGCCCTCATTTCCTCTTCTCCCATTCCCTTCTGCCTCTCCCTTTCTCTGGGATTTGCTCCCATTATTCACCCTTCCCTCAGCTCCACAGCACTTATGTAAATATTTGTAATTTATTTTTATTTATATTAAAGTCTTTCTCCCCTTCTTGTCTGTAAGGTCTTTGTGGGTAGGGAACCTGTTTACCAACTCTATTATATTGTTATACTGTACTCTTCCAAGTGCTTAGTACAGTGCTTTGCACACAGTAAGTACTCAGTAAGTGTGATTGTTTGTTTGGCAAGCACAGAACAATTTAATGCACATTCTCAATCAGTGGCATTTAATGAATGCTTACTCTGGATAGAACACTGCATTAAGTGCTTGGGAGAGTACAGTACACCAGAGCTGGAACTCACGTTCCCTGCCCACAAAGAGCTTACAGTCTAGAGGGAGAGACATAAATAAATTACAGACGTATACTTAAGTTCTTTGGGGTTGATGATGGGGTGAATATTAAGTGCTCAAAGGGTACAGATCCCAGAGTAAAGGAGACCCAGAAGAGAGAAGGAGTCAGGGAAAAATGGCTTAATCATGGAAGAAATCTTGGTGATGTGACCTTAATAATACTATTAAGGTGGGGAGAGTGGTGATCTGGCATATATGGAGGGGGCGGGAGTCCTGGCCAGAGGGAGGATGTGGGAAATGACTCCACAGTGAGGAAGACCAGATTGAGGCACAGAGACCAAGCTGGAGCTAGAAGAGTGAAGCGTGAGGACTGGGCTGTACATCAGTAAGATAAGGAAGGAGAAGGCAAGCTGATTGAGTGCTAAAGTTGATTATAATGAGTTTCTGTTTGACTTGGATGTGGATGGACAATAACTGGAGGTTCTTGAGGAGTAGGGAGATGTGAACTAACCTTTTTTTTAGAAAACTCACAAGGGTCTTGCCAAAGAAAATAGATTTCTTCTCCTTTGGAAAGAGTTTCTATTCAAAAATTCAAAAAAAATATTCAAATCAGAATGAACCCACAGAAATGTGTGGGTGTACATAGGTGGTCGGGTGCCTAGGTCCTGAAAGAAATATTGCGAAAAATAAATGAAATAAGGATCTGCCTCGTTTATCTTGTATTTCATCATTAAATTTTCATGAACTGTTAGATGTACCTAAAGCTAAATGTGCTCAACTTTCACTTATAAACACAATGTGTTTTTGCGTAGTGGAAGAAAATGAACCAGTGGAAAGGACTGAAAAGGCAGAGATTTCTTTGAACTATGACCACTATTTGTAAATAATTTGAGCCTGGAAGTCTCTCCCTTGCATACTGCATGAGGACAGATCCTGTATCATTGCTTTTTATTGTGTTCTCCCATGTTCTGAATACAGCAGAAATTGAAAAAATACCACTGATGATGATGAAAGGCTGAAGTCGATTGATCTTTATATGCATCCATTTTACATTAACAGTAGAAAGGTATTCATCTAAGCCAATGATTTGTCTAAGCACCAACTAGCTCAGATTAAAATCAAAACAAATTTGCTACTGAAAAAAAAATTTGTAGAGCCCTAACTTAAATCCATTCTGGTTGAATACCCAAACTTTTCATAATGAATTTATTTTGGCCCCAGGAAATTTTAATAATCACTCTTCTACTCTGACTGAATTAAGCATTGGGAGTCCATGAACAAATTAAAAAAAATAATTAATCCAACCCCTTCCTTCAGAGGGTTCTGGGAACTTCCTGCCTTTCCCAAATTCTCCAGGGTAGCAAGTTTATTATGCTGGAGACAAGGATAAACTCTATGAGGGCAGGGACTTGTCTTTTACACCCTCAAGTGCTAATAAGGTGTTCTGGGCATAGTAGGTACTCATACTGATGATGATAATAATAGTAATAATAACGGTGGTATTTGTTAAGTGCTTACTATGTGCCAAGCACTGTTCTAAGTGCTGGGGTAGATACAGGATAATCAGGTTGTCCCACTTGGGGCTCACAGTCTTAATCCCCATTTTACAGATGAGGTAACTAACTGAGGCACCAAGAAGTCAAGTGACTTGCCCAAAGTCACACAGCTGACAGGTGGTGGAGCTGGGATTAGAACTGATGACCTCTGACTCCTAGGCCCGTGCTCTTTAATAATGTTGGTATTTGTTAAGCGCTTACTATGTGCCGAGCACTGTTCTAAGCGCTGGGGTAGACACAGGGGAATCAGGTTGTCCCACGTGGGGCTCTCAGTCTTCATCCCCATTTGACAGATGAGGGAACTGAGGCACAGAGAAGTTAAGTGACTTGCCCACAGTCACACAGCCGACAAGTGGCAGAGCTGGGATTCGAACTCATGAGCCCTGACTCCAAAGCCCGTGCTCTTTCCACTGAGCCACACTGATAAGACAGAGGGAAATATATGGGGTCTGTAATCACAGTCTGTAATCCTGTCACACGTCCAAGATGACAGGAAAGTTTATTCAGAGAATACCTAAGGGTTCATTTTCTGGCTCTGCTGCAGGCTTTAAGGGATATCTCTTCTTTTGGGCTCGGCAGCTTGAGTTTTGCTTGTGCTCAGAGCTTTTGCATGGTGGAACACTGTTGACTGTGCAGAGGGGGAGTAAAGGGTAAAAACATTAACCCCACATTCTACATCCCTGCCACAGAAAGCTGTGCAGGAATGCCTAGGGCGTCCCTCCACCTCTTTATGACAGATGGCTCACTGCACCGCAGGGAAGAGAATGAAAATGAATTATTTATAGCCAATAGTACCAAATGCACAGTGGGATCTCAGTGGGTATTTGTTGATGATGACAGTGGGGATAATAATACCAAATACTTAAGACTTTTTATCCTATACTCTAAAAATAGGCATATACATTCGGTAAACTCCTTAAAAATTATTTTTAAAAAAGATGTTACAGGGAGTTAGCGGGTTACGTACCTGGAGATCAAGACATTCAGTGTTCTAAGTAAAACCAGAGAAGCAGTGTGCTCTAGGAGAAAAAGCACAGGACTGGGAGTCAGAGGATCTGGGTTCTAATCCTGGATCTGCCACCTGCCTGCTGTGTGATCTTGGGTAAGTCACTTCTCTATGCCTCAGTTTCCTCATTTTAAAAATAGGGATTAAATATTTGTTCTCCCTCTTACTTAGTCTCTGAGTCCTATGTAGATCAGGGACCGGTCCAACCTGATTAACTTGTTAGTCAATTGCATTTATTGAGCACTTACAGTGTGCAGATCACTGTACAAAGCTCTTGGGAGAGTACAATATAACAATATAGAAGGCACATTTCCTGTCTACAGTGAGTTTACAATCTGTACCCCACTGCTTGGAACAGTTCTTGATAGCCCTTAACAAATATTATGATAATAATAATAACCAGTTCTTTGCAGGGCTCTGGGAAAATCATTTAATCTCTTTGGACATTAGTTTCATCTGTGAAATGTGGGAAAAATATTGAGTGAATCAGAAGATTTCATAAAAAAGGATTTTAAGGGATTTTGCTAATAAAACTAACTTTAGAAAATATATACAATAATAGTGAGAATGATGATTCATACTTTATATTAATAAGCTTTCTAGGTTTGGTAACTGTGAACTGCTAAGATTAATAAGAGTACTTATGCAAAAAAAGAATCCAATTTCAGTTCCCTTATTTCCTGATCTTATATGTGCTTTGCGTAGGGTCTTAACAACTGGTGTTTGAAGATTGCTTAAATTAGCTCGTCTCTTATTTTCTTCTGGTACCTTGACAACCTAAGACATAGGTCTCAGTGCCACTCTAGCCAGTAGCAAAAACTCAAGTTTCCAATCAATCAATCAATCAACCAGTCATATGTATTGAACCCTTACTGAATGTAGAGCACTGTACTAAGCACGTGGAGAGTACAGTATAACAGAGTTAGTATATACTGTCCCTGTTCTCAGTAAGTTTACAGTCTAGAGGCGAAGACAGACATTGATATAAGTAAATTATGGATATGTACATAATTCTGTGGGGCTGAGGAAGGGTTGAAGAAAGGGTGTAAATCCAGGTGTAAGGGTAATGCAGAAGGGAGTGGGAGAAGAGGAAATGAGGGCTTAGTCAGAGAAGGCCTCTTTGAGGAGATGTGCTTTTAATAAGGCTTACTTCTTGGCTGTATAACTAATTAGCTAGATAACTAGTTCCAGAGCAAAGAACAATGGTACTATTGAAAAAGTAAACCATACTACCTGTCCATTTCCTCATTGCAATAGTGTTGGTCCTCCCTAGCTCTAAACACTTTTTAATCTCTAAATGTTCAACTCCACCTTTTAGATTTTGACTTCAGCTTTATTTAATCTAAAGTAAATACTGACTGGAGTGGAGAGTTGATATGTTAAAGGACAAGTAATCTCAGCACTGAATGAAATCAGGTGCCAGGAACACACATATTGATGTTACATTTTGTTATATTGGTTGTGAAGAAGTCTTTCCTACAGCTGGGTTTTACTGTGGCAGTTATTCTAGGAGAAAAGTGGAACAGGTGTTTTGACTTCATAAATCAATGACCATTCCCAAAGTCATTTCTGACATTTAATCACCAAATCAAGTGGCATTGAAAGGTTAAGGTAACAATGTAGCTTTCAAAATGCAAATGTGTGGGTTAAACATTTGCAGCAAGCCAAGATCTCTGATGGAGTGAACCTCCTCTAGACATGTACACTTGCAAGGCACTGCAATGGGGGGAGGGAATCCATGTGAAAGAATAAATTTCTTTAGAGGTGCATGCATATCCAAGAATTCTTTATTACTCCTTTATTTACTTTGCTGCCACCTGACTGATTGAAAAATGATAACATTCCATTTCAGGGAAAGAGGGCCTTTCATTAGTAGTTTGTCCCCCAGAGGTCTGGAGATGGATTAGGTATCACAGACACCTCCACTGTAGCTGACAGTAACAACATTTTGGGGAGAGAGGTTTTAGTGATCACCAGTTTAGTATTCATTTTTCCATCTCCACGATTCCCCACTTTCCACAAAGGGTATAAATACAACAAAGGCTGGAGAATTTACCAGACTTTCTCGGACATTCTGTCTTTGGATGCAGGCTAGTCTGTTCACTGTCACCCATGGGAAGATAAATCCTTCTGAAATGATTTGTATCCCAAAATACAGCCAGGGGAGTGGGAGGAGAAACAAGGCTAAGGAGGAAAGAAATAGTAAAAGAGAGTCAGGCAGAGAAAGAGGAATAGATGAGAATACTAAATAGTCTGGCTACCAGACTAAACCATAATGTCATAGGATCCAGTTACACATTTTCTTTTGAAGATCCAAACCTCTTGCCTGTAGGGAACTAAATGAAGGGGGTGAAAATCCATCCCTTTGCAGGAATAAAATGAAAATCTGGAACCCTAACTTTCCTCACCTAAGTAAAGGGAGCTCCAAATGTGTTAAAGCCATGGCAACAATCAAAGTAGGATTGTAGAATGAGAAGGCTAAATGAAAGATTTAAAATGCTCAGTAATAGGGTGACTGGTCACATTCTATCCCATAATATTTGTCCCATTTCAACAGTGAGGTTTACAGCTAGTTTTAGATTAGAAAACTATCAGAAGCAGCATGGTCTAGTGGCAAGAGCCCGGGCTTGGGAGTCAGAGGTTGTGGGTTCTAGTCCCAGCTCCACCACTTGACTGCTATGTGACCTTGGGCAAGTCACTTAACTTCTCTGTGCCTCAGTTACCTCATTGGTAAAATACGGATTGAAACTGTGAGCCCCACTTGTGACAACCTGATTACCTCACATTTACCCCAGTGCTTAGAACAGTGTTTGGCACACAGTAAGCGCTTAACAAATACCATAATTATTTATTTTTAAAAATAAGGGAAACAAGGGTCTTGGAAAAATAGAGAAAGATGAAAGCATGATCACCTAAAAAATAGCATAATAATGTTATTTATTATGCTGAGCAGTGTACTAAAAAGGTGAGATGAGATATATCTTCTCAGTCCCAACACACAGGTGACATATGTAAATGAAAACTAGCAAAGAACCAATAATAGTGATAATATTTCTTAAAGATATTACTATGTGTCAATCACCTTACTAGGTGCCGAGGGAGACACTAGGTAATCAGGTTGGACACAGAGGGAGAGCAGATATTTAACCCCATTTTAAAGTTGAGGAAATTGAGGTACAGAGAAGTGAAGTGACTTGGCTGAGGTCACACAACAGGCAAGTGGTGGAGCCAGGATTGGAATCCAGGTCTTCTGATTCCCAGGACCATTTTCTTTCTGCCACACTGCACATCTTCCCCTGTCTGAACTATAGAGCACTCTTTATTCTCTGTTGTATTATTTAGGTCTTTATATGGTTTGGGGATGGTCCAATCAAGTGAAGGAAATATACATTTATGTAAAGCCCTTTGAATCTCTCCATATCAGTTGTATTAAATTGAAACCTTTACACAGGAATAAGGGGATTAAAACTAGTGAACATTGTCTCATAGTAAAAAAGTGGTACCTTGGGTAAAATGGGAGTACACTACTAAAGAGGGATACCTCAGTATTTTAATAAATAAAATCATAACAGTCACAGGAAGAAAGCTAACTTGTTTAGATATCTCTATATATTCAGCTAGCATAGTCATTACTTCTAAAACTAGTCAGAGTTGTGATAGTCATTTCACTTAAATATCTAGCTATTATTAGTCTTACATTTGCAGAGGAATTGATTACTTAAAGAGTCTATGGAAAAACATATCACCACTTTCTGACATATTCTCTCACTGCACTTAACTTCTCCTGACTCAGGGATGATATGTAGATAAACTTGGTTCACCTGAGATTCAGAATGGGCCACAAAAACACATCTACTGAGAACAATGGAAATAATTTTGAAATCCATTATGATGCCCAAATCAACTCCTTTGTCCCCTTATTTTTTATCCTTTGATTGTCACTAATATCTCAAGCAATTGCATTTCCATTTACTTCGAAGTCTTGGTTTTCCTATCTGCATCTGGTAAAGGGAGAATTATTATAAAATAGATGATGCTCAGAGATTGTGTGCTATTGCTTTCAAACTGAGTGCAGTTATCTTAGAGTTGAAATAAATAGGCAGCAACCAAGAAATAAATGGAAACAAACATTTCCATTCTTACTTGATTGCCATTCACTGCACTGTTTCAGCCAACATATGGCTGGATCATGACCCGCCAATACAATGCCACTCATTAGAAGGGAGAAAGAGGTATCCATGTTTACTAGATCTCATTTTAAAATGGCTCTAAATAGAATGCACAATATTGGGACCTCTTTAAATTTGTTAGATTAAAGAATCATTGTTCGGATCCTTATTAGTAGGGAGTAAATTTTATTATATTGAATTAAGTTTAGAATGCTAACTAGTCAGAGGAAGTTTGGCATCAGTGCAATGTATAAATGTAGCACATTTTCTTGATCTTTGCTCATAAATAAGTACCAGAAGCCATAAGTTGGTATTAAAAAGAAGAAAGGAACAACAAACAAACTACTAGAGAGACTATGAAAGAGATTTTCACTATGAAAGGGATTCTCTCTGTTACTGAATAGTTTGTACAGAATTTTAACGGGCCCTTAGAGAAATCGTTTCTCTGGAAATCTGCACTTAGACAGAGACCTACTGGTTATTTTTCAAACTAAAATGACACGAAAAATTGATGAAGTTAACTTACAATCACTTTATAGTTAATAAAAATTCATAGTGTAGGAGTAAAAAAAATCAGCTGCAGGCACTTGGCAGGGAGAATGATTAAGTTTGATGACATTACTGGATAATAATGTGGTAGTACATTTTTATCACATTTTCATTCAATTATTTCAAAATGCCATTTAGACATGTTTATTATTCTTACAAATAACCACTACATGACACCAGTAAACACTATGATCTCTAATGGTAAACTGAGACAATGGTTAAGAGATTTCCTAAAGTATAATGTCCTCTTTTCCCACTTCTTCCAGAAACATCATTTGAAAGTCATACAAAAGATTCATTTCAAAATATTTACCCATGAAAATAACTTTCTGTGTTTCTCTCTAATAAAGTGTTTCCATGGAAATGTCCTCAAAAGCTGCACTTTATACTTTACATCCTTATGTTATCTACACACGAAATTGATCTACAAACATGTGCCAGACCAGTAAAGTCCATTCTCATGGAAGCAGTGTTTGTAATAGGAAATCAAGATTTACCTGCTATCTCAGGAAATGCAGTATAAGACCCAGGAATGGAAGCTCATTAATTCACATGCTACTCTCTAATCACACCTTCTCTTCCTAGCTGGCTGAACTTGATTTTTCCTTTTTCTAAAGTAAATAAACCAAAGAAAACACATTTTCAGTCAAGATAATTTGAGGATGAAACCTTGAAAACTGCGATCTTTTTAGTCTCAGCAATATTTATTGAGTACCTTATGCTATGCTCTTGACCAACATATGAAAGCAGAAGAAGCAGCTAGCCCTGTCCTCAAGGGTCTTCCAATGTAATGAAGGAGACAGTTTCCAAACTGACAAAAAAGGACATAGTTAAGAACAGGAGATAGATATAAATAATAAATATAAGAAAGGGCAGAGGTTGGCAGAGAATGGCAAAACTAAAAAAATTGATAATCTACTGCCCCCACTTGCTCTCTTCAAATTCTCCGCTTGATTCCTTGTAATCTGGCTTCCATCGCCTCCACTCCTTACCAATTTTCCCCTCTACACCATTGACTTCTTTTTGGCCAAATCAGTGCCCTACTCTTAATCCTAATCCTCATCCACCTCTCAGATGGCTTCACTGATAGTGTCCTCTCCTGGTTCTTCTCCTATCTCTTTGGCTGCTCCTTTCCAGTGCCTTTTGCTTGCTCTTCCTCTGCCTCAGACACTTCTACTACCTTTGCCCTTGCAAAATTTCATCTTGAACAACCAACCTCTCCCTGGAGATAAGAATTATTTCCCTGGTTGACAAGTTCCTCTAGACTGGAAGCTCCTTGTGGGCAGGGATGTGTCTTCCAACTTGGTGGTATTATATTCTCCCAAGCACTCAGTACAGTGCATTACACAAGGTAAGTGCTCAATAAATACCATTGATGATGGGTGATGATAATAATAATTATGGTACTTGTTAAACCCTTACTATGTGCCAAGCATTCGTCTAAGTGCTGGGCTAGATAGAAGTTCCTCTCTCAGGGTCGCACCAGGAGAGCTTCCAGTACTCTACCAGTCTCAGCTACTGGAGGGAGAGTCAAGCAGAGGCCTACCCCTTCCATTCCTAGCTTGGCCAGTGGCTAGCGAGTGGAAAGCAATCTGCTACAAGTCAAAACTCACCTGGGCTGGGCAGCAGCGGCATGGGAGAGAGTTGAGGGCATAGACCCAGGTTTAATGCATGGAAGGAGGCAGTGGTAAACCACTCTGTATTTTTACCAAGGAAACTCTTCAGATACATTACCAAAATGATTGCTAATGGAGGTAGGGCTTTCTGCGAGAGATGTGTCCAAAGCATTGCTTTGGGTTGGAGATGACACGACAGCATAAGACAAGCTACTAGTTAATCAGGATGGACACAGTCCCTGTTCCACGTGGGGCTCACACTCTCAATCCCCATTTTATAGGTGAGGTAACTGAGGGCCAGAGAAGTGAAGTGACTGGCCCATGATCACACAGCAGACATGTGGCAGAGTCAGGATTAGAACTCAGGTATTCATTCAATAGTATTTATTGAGCGCTTACTATGTGCAGAGCACTGTACTAAGCGCTTGGAATGAACAAGTCAGCAACAGATAGAGACAGTCCCTGCCATTCGACGGGCTTACAGTCTAATCGGGGGAGACAGACAGACAAGGTACTTCTGACTCCCAGGCCTGTGCTCTATCCACTGAGGCCCGATGTTTCCCACCTCCTAACTGTGGGAGTCCTTCAAGGTTCTGTTCTGTATCCCCTTCTAGTCTCCATTTATGCTCATTCCCTTGAAGTACTCATTAACTCCCATAGCTTCAAATACCATCTCTGCACAGTTGATTGCCAAATCCATCTCTCCAGCCCCAGCCTTTCCACTTCTTTGCAGTCTTACATTTCCTCCTACCTTCAGGACATCTCTACTTGGATGTCTGCCAACAGGTCAAACTCAACATGTTCAAAAGAGAAATCATCTTGCACCCAAACTCTTCCCTCCCCATGATTTTCCCATCACTGTAGAAATCTCTATACTCTAACCCGTCTTGTAAAACCATAATCTTGGCATTATCTTCAACTCATCCCTCTCATTCAATCCATATAATTCAGCCTGTCATCAAGTCCTGTCAGTTCAACCTTCACAACATCACAGACCTCTGCCCCTTCCTTTGTAATTTTCATTTTTCTAAAAAAAATGTTTCACTACACAAAATCGCTGCCCATCCATCTCTCCATCAAACAGAAACTCCTTATCATTGACTTTAAGTCACTTGGTTGGCTCTCCCCATTGTACTTCACTTCACTAATTTTGTACTACATTTCGACCTCCATGCTTCACTCCTCTAATGCCTACCTAATCGCAGTATCTTCCTCTTGTCTTTTTCTCACTATGACCCCTGGTCCATGTCCTCCCTCCAGCCTGGAGCTCCCTCCTCTTCCGTATCCAACAGACCACTATTCTTTCCATCTTCAAAGCCTTACTAAACTCATATCTTCTATATAAGACCTTCCCTGATTAGGATCGCACATCCACTTCTCATCCTTCTTTATGTGTGACCTTGGATCTGTTCCCCTTAAGCACTGGGATATGCACTCCACCCCAGCCTCACACTATTTATGTACATATCCATCTGTGCTTCGTTTTGATGTAGGTCTCCTTCTCTAGTCTGTAAGTACCAAAATTATAACAGTGACATTTATTAGGCACCTACTATATGTCAAGCACTGTTCTAAACACTGGGGTAGAAGCAGCATGGCCTAGTGGAAAGAGCACGGATCTGGGAGTCAGAGGACTGGGTTCTAATCGTGGCTCTATCACTTGTCTGCTGGGTGACCTTGGGCAGGTGATTTAACTTTGTGTGCCTTAGTTACCTCATCTGTAAAATGGGATTAAGACTGTGAGTCCTATATGGGAGAGGGAGTGTGGTTATCTTTTATTTGCCCTATGGTTTAGTGCAGTGCCTGACACAGTGGTTAAGAAATACATAAAAAAATACAAGTTAATCAAGTTGGACAAAGTCTCTGTCCCACATGGGGCTCACAGTCTAAATTTCTCCTAGGAAGGGATTGTGCCTACTTACTTTATTGGTGATGGTCAGGAGTTTCATTGTCACTGCCTTTGGAATTCTTTGGAATTGGAAATCCAGATTCCAATTAACACTATCAGGTCTGAGCTCCCAAAAGTCACCCCTGCCTTTGGAATTCTTTGGAATTGGAAATCCAGATTCCAATTAACACTACCAGGTCTGAGCTCCCAAAAGTCACCCCTCCCCCTTCTCCATCCCCCTTGCTCCGAACCCTCTCCCCTACTTTCCCATCCTTCCCTGCAGTATCCTCAGAGGAGATCTCCTCCCTCCTTACAAGTGTCATCCCCTCCACCTGTGCTTCGGACCCCATTCCCGCTCACCTTATAAAAACTATTTCCCCTTCCTTCCTCCCCTCCTTAACTTCTATCTTTAACCACTCACTCTCCAATAGCTTCTTCCCCTCTGCCTTCAAACATACCCCTGTCTCCCCCATCCTAAAAAAAACCCTCTCTCGACCCCACTTCCCCTTCCAGTTATCATCCTATCTCCCTCCTACCCTTCCTGTCCAAACTCCTAGAACGAGTCATCTACACTCTTTGCTTTGAATTCCTCAACTCAATTATCTCCTGGACCTCTTCCATTCTGGCTTCCCTCCCCTCCACTCCACCAAAACTGGCCTCTCAAAGGTGACCAATGACCTCCTTCTTGCCAAATCCAATAGCTTCTACTCTATCCTAATCCTCCTCTACTGCTCAGCTGCCTTTGACACTGTCAACCATCCTCTTCTCAACACATTATCTAACCTTGCCTTCACAGACTCCATCCTCTCCTAGTTCTCCTCTTATCTCTCTGGCCGGTCATTCTAGTCTCCTTCATGGGTTCCTCCTTCCCCTCCCAACCCCTAACTGTAGGGGTTCCTCAAGGGTCAGTTCTTGGTCCCCTTCTGTTCTCCATCTATACTCACTCCCTTGGTGATTGCATTCACTCCCACGGCTTCAACTATCATCTCTACGCAGATGACACCCAAATCTACATCTCCTCTCCTGTTCTATCTCCCTCCAGGCTTGTATCTCCTCCTACCTTCAGGACATATCCATCTGGACGTCCGTCTGCCATTTAAAACTCAAAATGACCAAGACTGAGCTCCTTATCTTCCCTCCCAAATCCTGTCCTCTCTCTGACTTTCCCATCACTGTGGACGGCACTACCATCCTTCCAGTCTCACAGGCCCGCAACCTTGGTGTCTCCCTTGACTCAGCTCTCTCATTCGCCCAGCACAACCCATCCTTCACCAACACCTGCCGGTCTCACCTTCACAATATCACCAAGATCCACCCTTCTCTCCATCCAAACTGCTATTGTGCTGGTACAAGCTCTCATAATATCCCAACTGGATTATTGTGTCAGCCTCCTCTCTGATTTCCCTTCCTCCTGTCTCTCCCCACTCCAGTCTATTCTTCATTCCACTGCCCAGATCATCTTCCTACAGAAACGCTCTGGACTTGTCACTCCCCTCCTCAAAAACCTCCAGTGGTTGCCTATCAACCTTCTCATGAAACAAAAACTCCTCACTCTTGGCTACAAAGCTCTCCATCACCTTGCCCCTTCCTACCTCACCTCCCTTCTCTCTTTCTACTGCCTACCCCGTACACTCCACTCCTCTGCCGCTCTCCTCCTCACTGTCCCCCGTTCATGCCTATCCAGCCATTGACCCCTGGACCACGTCCTATAGCTGTCCTGGAATGCCCTTCCTCCTCACATCTGCCAAATTAACTCTTCCCCTTTTCAAAGCCCTATTGAGAGCTCACCTCTTCCAGGAAGCCTTCCCAGACTGAGCACCTCCTTTCCCTCTTTTCCCCCTCTCCTCCCCTCTCCCCACCCTCTGCTCTTCCCCCTTCCCCTCCCCTCAGCACTGTGTTCATTTGTATATATTATTTATTACCCTATTTATGTTGTTAATGAGGTGTATATCTCCTTGATTCTATTTATCTTGATGATGTTGTCTTGTTTTTGTTTTGTTCTCTTTTGCTCTTCTGTCTCCCCCATTTAGACTGTGAACCCGTCACTGGGCAGAAATGGTCTCTATCTGTTGCCAAATTGCACATTCCAAGTGCTTAGTACAGTGCTCTGCACATAGTAAGCGCTCAATAAATACTATTGAATGAATGAAATTGGCATTGGAATTGCCATTGGAAGTTTTTTGAAGGGGGGAGTATTGTACTCAAATTAGCATTTCAAAAACAACCGTGGGCAAGAGAAACTGAAGAGAAGAGAGTCTGGAGACAGGAAGCCCAATAAACAGGCTATTGCCATGGGAGGTCCTGAAGTGCTCTTTTATCAATAAATAATGATAATAATAATATTAATAATAATTGTGCTATCTGTTAAGCGATTACAGTGGGTCAGGCACTGTACTAAGTGTTGGCTGGATACAAGCAGATCTGATTGGATACAGTTCCTGTCCCAAATGGGGCTCACAGTCTTAATCCCCATTTTACAGATGAGGAAAGTGAGGCACAGAGAAGTGAAGTGAGTTGCCCAAGGTAATCCAGACATGGCAGAGCTGGGATTAGGTACCATAATCTCTTTGAAAGATGATATTTCTAGAGAGCTGAGAAATGAAGCAGTTGTCATTCAGATAATTTGGACTGTAGTGGGATCATTATTAATCAATCAATCAATAGTACTGGAATTATTCCAGTTATTGCCCTTCTACCAGACTGGGGAGAAGGGATATCAATGTAATCTGATGCTGGTGATTCAATTTCCTCAAATGTTGTGCCTGCACAGGTTTAGGCATTTATATATGGGATTTGCCTAAACAAAAAGAGGAGAAAAAGGAATTTTCCTTTTTGCAGATGAAACAGCTGTTATTGAACTGCAGTCCAGGAAAAGGAAGACACAATATAGGAATTGCAGGTGACATCTCCTGTTCACTGGGTGGAAGACATGTAGGAATTAATTTAGGTTTCAGTGGATGTGGGGAAGAGACTATCCATTCAATTGTAAGCTTCTCAACAGGAGGGCCTCAGTTATTTCTTTATAATTCCCCAAGTGTTCATGTCTACGTGGTATAAAGTTAATTCTATTAAAAAACAAAACAAAAACCCCTGTGATCCTTTCCCAACCAATTAATCAGAATTCACCCCTTCTCATCTTTAAAACACTCCTAAAATCTCACCTGCCCCCATTTCTCCCCATTAATTACCTACACCGTAAATCGCATCAATCCAACAGCCACCCTCAGTACTTACATATTTTTCTCTACCCTCAGGATTTAGGTTCATATGCATATTCAATTTTACATTCAATTATATATTCTTATATCCATTCTGGCTTATTCTTTTTCCTACCTATATTCCTCTTCCTCTTCCTCTACTTCCACTATTTGTAAATAATTTGTACATTATCAGCTCCATTAAATCATAAGATGCTTGTGGACCGGAAATACATCTTTTGCTTCTGTTGTATTCTTTCTAGCACTTACTACTGTGCATTAACCTGAGTGCAAATTCAGGAAGTAGAGCATTATGTCAGGGAATGTTTCTGCCAATTCTGTTGTATTCTCCCAGATGCTTAGTACAGTGCTCTGAACATAGTAAGCACTAAATAAATACCATTGATTGATTAATCAACTGATTGATAGGTCTTAATGGAACAGATGAATTCTGCTCACATTCCCTCAAACACAAGGTGACTGAGAAATGACCTTGGCTATGCCTTGGCTCGACTAAGCTTTGGGAAACAGCATAACCAACTGCACAGGCCTGGGAGCTAGAGGATCTGGGTTCTAATCCTTGCTCTGTCACTTGCCTGTTGTGTGACCTTAGGCCAATTACTCCTCTGTGCCTCAGCTTCCTCAACTGCAAAATTGGGATTCAATAGTTGTTCTGTCTCCTACTTAGACTGTTAGCCCCCTGTGGGGCAGGAACCATATCTGACCTGATTATCTTATATCTACTAAAGTACTTAGGACAGTGCTTAACATACAGTAAGTGCTCAAAAAATACCACAAAAAAATGATCCATGGGCTCTCAGTGATTTGAATTAGGTCAGGACATGGACTCCTGACTGTGTGCTGGAGTTTCTCTGGACACTTCCTGATTGACTATAAGGAACAATTTTTAGTGAGACACTCAAGTCTGTATTCCTGGTTTGGGCGAGCTGGGTACAGACTGGACAAGGATATTTACAAATGCTCATGAGTTTAGAAGTGCCCTACTTTATTCTAAAGCTCAGAAAGAAAAAAACTGCTTCAGTTCCACCACTCTTATGTACATATCCATCTGTAATGTCTGTCTCCTCCTTTAATCTGTAAACTTTTTGTCAGCAGGGATTGTTTAAATCTATGCTGCTATATTGTTCTCTCTCAAGTGCTTAGTATAGTGTTGTGCACATAATAAATGCTTAATAAATACCATTGATAGACTGATTGATGATAGACCAGTTGACAGGTATAGGGAGAGGGCTAAGTATTTAAGTAAGATACCAGAGTAAATGAATGTGATCTGCTGAGAAAAGTTTAAGCAATATCAGACCTGAAACAAGGGCAAAATAACTTAGAGTCTCTTTATCAAGTTGCCTTATCTTGATGTCCAGCCCATGTTGCAGGGTTCTTTTTCTCCTTTCAACGAAAGCTGTAAATTATCAGCTGGCTTTCTGGGTCGAAATGATGTAACCCAATCTGGAAGTTCAGCTGCCCTTCCCTCAGTACTTGAACTGTGCTCTGGAGATTTGTATGGTGGGTCAGCATCCCTAAGAGGGCTAATATCCTTTTGATCGCTTGTAGACATCCATTATCCTTCATGTGATGATGTCTCCAGAGAATTAATGTTATCTTCACAAGAAAATAAAGCTTGGAATCTTAGAGACAAATATGATGACTCAATGTCACAAGGGCGCTAGACTTAGAGTTCCATTGTTCTACTTCGCCACTGGAGAAATCTCTCATACTCAGTGTCCTTGCTGAGTCATTTGGGAAGAATCCTAATCTCACACACAAGTAGAACAAGAAACTTGTAAGAACCAAAAGCAGTTATAATTTCTGAGGACCCCTAGATGGCCCCAAGTGTACATAGACTCCTATATGCATCAGGAGTGCTGCGATCTTTCAGAAACCACCACTGCTTCCCAAATTTCAAGTCATACTATGGCTTTTCCCTCCTATGAAAACATCAATTGCTTATCATTTGACAAGGTAAATATTCATGAGGGTTGGGGAGGTGGGGGTGAAAGAAACCACAAATCTAGGATTGTACCTCTACCAACTGTGTTGTAAAGTAGGAGCTCAATAAATATTCTTGAATGAATGAAATCAATTAGAAGCAGTATGGCCTCGTGGATCTGAGAGTCAGTAGGAACTGGGTTCCAATCCTGCCTCCACCACCCATCTGCTGTGTGACCTTGGGTAAGTTATTTACCTTCTCTGTGCCTCTGTTTTCCCATCTGTAAAGTGGGAAATGAGATGGGAACTCCATGTAGGGCAGGGACTGTGTCCGACTCAGTTATCTTGTATCTACTCCAGTGCTTAGTCCATGGCCTGGCACATAGTAAGCACTTTACAAATTGCACAATTACTACTATTATGTAATGCTACATCTAACGCTATCTAATAAGCAGGGATGGAAGTAAGGTGGGATGGCAGCTCAGGAATTGGTCTGTCCCTCAAAGACAGGTGTGCCAAGGAGCAGAATTGGCCCCGATGTGACAGAATGTGGCTTAAATTGCACTTTCAGGCAGCCAGTGGGCCACCAGCGCTGCTGTTGGCTCCCACAGAGAGCCAGCATTTTGTCAGTGAGAGGCCGAGGCCACAAGACCACCCGGATTGGGGATATAGTGAAGCTGGCCTGGGGCTTCTGCTGCTCCCACCAATTCAGGGGGCAGGATCCTGCCTCTGGCCTGTCCAAGGACCTTGTCCATACCAGGTTGCAGAGTGAGCTGGGGTCTTGCCTTCTCCACCAAGGTGGCTAGAGATGCCTTGAAATGTCTCCCCCTCCATCCTCATGTGCAGACAAGCTGGACATCTTTAAATGCCTTGGCCCCATCTCTCATTCCGGTGTGAGTAATAATAATAATTATGGTACTTGTTAAGTGCTTACTGTGTGCCAAGCACTGTTCTAAGTGTTGGAGTAGATACAAATTAATCAGCTTGGACATGCTCCCTGTCCTATATGGAGCTCCCATTCTTAATCCCCATTTTACAGATGAGGTAACAGAGGCACATAGAAGTTAAGTGACTTCCCCAAGGTCACACAATTGGTGGAGCCGGGATTAGAGCCCAGGTCCTTCTGACTTCCAGACCCATTCTCTATTCACTAAGTCATGCTGCTTAAAAGCTGTCTTGCTTTAAAGAGTCTATTTTTTTCTGCTAGGATTGGTGTTCAAAGTGAGGTTGGCCGCTGAACAGCGAGAGAGCGGTGGAGGTTTAAATTACACCTGAACTAATTTACCAAAGGAGACAGGGAAGAGCCCCAAGGGTATGTGGGGAATTTCAAACCACAGTTAGAGTTGTTGATTAGACTTTAAATCTGCTATATTTCAGTATTCACTGTTTTCTCTCTCCCCAGCGTTTGCCTCATTGGGATTTATATTCCAGCACAAGCATGCAAGCTCTGTGAATTCTAAACCACAGATACTCTCCCTCCTGGATATGGAGGCACGAGAATACCATTCCTAATTACAGCTTTCGGTCCCAATTAAATTTACGCATATGTTGCCCTTCCCACTGCTTATGCTGTCCCTAAGGCTGTGTGTGGAGAGATGAAGATGAGCCTTTTCATCCACTCCTTGTTTTTCACCCACAGACTTAAAATGGCTTAAGTGTGTTGCTAAACATATTTAATACCCTGTATAATCAGGCTGTTGAAAAACACAACTTAAAAAGAAACAGAACCAGAGACATCGCGTATCCATGGGGAGTAGGGGCCTGAATCAGACTCTTGACTGCAAGAGATCTCAGCCAAGGGATCTCAACCTTCCCCAGCCTACTGTGAGGGACTGCCCTTTTAACCAGCCCTGAAACTGTATTGTTGCATTTGTTGTTGTCCTTGGGGTCTTGTGTGTGTTTATTTTTATTGTTTCATCTTTGCTTATATATCCATCAATTTCTTCCATCCCTCTCATTTCTTAGATTTTGAGACCCTTGGGATCCAGGGACTTGTCTAATTCTTAGCCACATATGTTTTTCCTAGAGCTTAGGACAATGCTGTGCACAGTGTAGGTGCTCAGTAAATATTCCTGCATGAATAAATGACTGAATGACATAAAATCTGCTCCCTTCCAAATCTCAACAGAAGGTATTCCAGGAACTTCTTTGGAAAAATGTTCTGGAATTTCAAAACCCTCAGAATCAGAAAACATAAATTCCTTATCCCTGTGTTGCCCTAAAACAAAGAAAAAAGAACAAGAATATCATCTGTAGTCCCTTTTTGTACAAGAAGGTTTCATTATTAAGTCTTCCTTCAGCATTTTGTTCCTTTATGCTCAATTACCTCCTAAGCTACACATCTACCTACATCGAACGCTAGATGACCCTTACGCCTTCAGACCTTGTTCATGTTTAAAGTACTAGTTTTCTCAAAGAATACCGGAAATTCATCCTACTTTTGATATTGACTTTTTTGGTGGTCTGAAATCATCTAATTTCTCTTCCTCAGTTTCTTCACTGACACCAACAAGGATGGTAAGATTTTATTTCTCTGGCCAAGGAGCACTTAAAATTCATTGGCTGAGTAAAACATTAGCTATCAGTTGAATCATTATGCTCTTTAGATGAAGGGCAGATTATGGTAAAATTCTAATAAGGACATGGGTCACCACTACTCTCCCCACCTTCAAAACCTTATTAAGGTCACATCTCCTCCAAGAGGCCTTCCCTGATTAAGCCTTCTTTTCCCCAGCTCCCTTCAGGCAGAGGCCCCTTCTGCATCCCTTCTGCACTTAGCTCTGTGACCTTTGGGTATTTGATATTTGCCTTACCCTCAACCCCACAGCACTTATGGACGTATCTGTAATGTATTAAAAATTGTTTATATTAATGTTTGTCTCTTCTTCTAGACTGAAAACTCACTGTGGACAGGCAACATATACTCTCCCAAGCCAGGAAGCACAGCACCTAGGAAGCACTCAATAAATGCCATCTATGATGACAGTGACTACGATAGTAATAATAATAATAATGTTGGTATTTGTTAAGCACTTACTATGTGCAGAGCACTGTTCTAAGTGCTGGGGTAGACATAGGGGAATCAGGTTGTCCCACGTGGGGCTCACAGTTAATCCCTATTTTACAGATGAGGTAACTGAGGCACAGAGAAGTGAAGTGACTTGCCCACAGTCACACAGCTGACAAGTGGCAGAGCCGGAAGTCGAACTCATGACCTCTGACTCCGAAGCCCAGGCTCTTTTCCACTGAGCCACGCTGCTTCCCAATCAATCAGCATTCATTCTGACAGCTCACAGGCCATGCAAAGAGGAGGAGGAGGAAGAAGAGTAATGGTATTTATTAAATGCTTACTGGGTTCAGTGCTTGTACTTGGAAAGTAGACTGTGTTTGGAAAGCACAATGGAAGCCCAAGACACGTTTCTTGCACACAAGGAGTTTACATTGTGATAGAAAAGGCAGGCATAATGTCACAGTGGATAGAGCATGGCCCTAGGAGTCAGAAGGTCATGGGTTCTAATCCTGACTCTGTCATTTGTCCTGTGTTACCTTGGACAAGTCACTTCACTTTTCTGGGCTTCGGTTGCCTCATCTGTGAAATGAGGATTGAGACTGTGAGCCCCATGTGGAACAGGGACTGTGTCCAACCTGATTTCCTTGTATTCACCCCATTGCTTAGTACAGTGCCTAGTAAGTGTGTAACAAATACCTTTATTATTATTATTTACAAAAGAAGTAATCAGAATAAATTGACTACAATCACTCATACATAGAGCTAAGAATGTCTTGTCTTATGAAGTAAAGTACACAAATGAAAGCACAAATCAAGAGCCATTTTGAAGGCCCAAACTGGCCAAATCCATAGGAAATGCCATTTACTTTGATGCTGGAAAGAAGGGCACTGATTGATTGATGAAAGGGAAATGATTCTCTTCCTTTTACAGTTTCCATCAAGTAGTTTGAGGTTCAAAATGAGACCTACTTTCAAACTCATGTAATCTTTTGGAATTGCCCTGAAATTCTTTGATAACTTGAATTTGATTAGTATTAAATTAAGCATTTATCAAGTGTTCACATAAGCTCAGCACCGAACTGAACATTCCAAAGACCTTGCCTCTTGTCTTTGCTCATCAGCTGGTAGCCTCTTCAAGGGCAGGGACTTGAGTCTTGTTCTTCTTTTGTAACTTTCCCAAGAGCCTAGTACAAATTCTGCACACAATAGTCTTTTTGTAAATGCTGTTGACTGTGGGCCAAAGCAATCTCACGTCAATGATATAATGATCTTATTAAATAAACCTACATTATGATGATGGTGCCTCCCATTAAAAACTATGAACAAGCCTTGGTCCTGTCAATCAATCAATCATTCAATCAATCAATGGTATTTGCTGAGTGCTGACTTTGTGAGACCACTTTACTAAGTGGTTGGGAAAGTATAATACAGCAGACACATTCCCTGCCCAAAATTAGCTTACAGTCTACGAGTTTATAGTCCAGAGAGGTTTTGCATGATACAAATACTTAGGTGTGAGCTATATGGTTGATTATAGATTGTGGAGGTTAGTTCTAGATGTTGTGGATTGTCTAAATCCTTCATTTGTCTAACATGTTTTTCTTCAGTTCTGTGGCAATGGGTGTGTCTTCAAAAGTCTGAAGCCAAATAGTAGATTTGTAGCAAGTTTCCAAACATTTAATAGAACATGCTCTGAGGGTGGACTTCGGTATATATTTGTACCTTTTGTTCTGGCCAGTTATCTCTTTGTCCCACTCCAGTCTGGCTTTAGTCACCTTCATTCCACAGATACCACCCTCTCAAAAATCACTATAATAATAATAGTAATGATGGCATTTGTTAAGTGCTTACTATGTGCCAAGCACTTCTAAGCGCTGGGGTAGATACAGGCTAATCAGATTGTCCTACACGGGGCTCACAGTCTTAATCTCTCATTTTACAGATGAGGCACAGAGAAGTTAAGTGAGTTGCCCAAAGTCACAGAGCTGACATATGGCAGAGCCGGGATTAGAACCCACGACCTCTAACTCCCAAACTTGTGTTCTTTCCACTGAGCCACGCTGCTCAGTGATCTCTTCCTTACCAAATCCGATCCAAATCCATCCTAATCCTCCTCATCCTCTCAACTGCCTGCAAAATTGTAGATTACTCCCTTTTCCTGGAAACATTATCCAACCTCAGCTTCACTGACACTGTCCTCTCCTGGTTCTCCTCTTATCTCTCTGGCCACTCGTTCTCAGATTCTTTTGGGGGCTCCTCCTCTGCCTCCCAACCCTTAACTGTGGGTGTCCTTCAAGGTTCAGTTCTGGGTGCCCTTCTATCCTCCATTTACACCCACTCCCTCGTTGAATTTATTCTCTCACATAGCTTCATCTATTAACTCTATGCCGGTGATTCTCTAATCTACGTCTCCAGCCCCGATTTTTCTCTCTCTGCATGTCTCGCATCTCTTCCTGAGTTCAAGACAGCTCTACTTGGATGTCCTGCAGTAACGTCAAACTTAACATGTCAAAAACAGAACTCCTTATCTCCCCTGTCCCCTGACTTTCACATCACTGTCACCATCATCTTTCCTGTCTCACAGGCTCCTAAACCTTGGCATTATGCTTCATTCCTCTCTTTCAACCTACATATTCAATTTATCACTAAATCCTGCAGTTTGACCTTCACAACATCACTAAAATCCGCCCTTTCCTTTCCATTCAAACTGCTACCACATTTATCCAAACACTTATCCACTGCAGTCTTGATTACTCTATCAGCCTCCTTGCTGGCCTCTCTGCCTCCTGTCTCTCCCCACTCCATTCCATACTTTACTCTGCTGCCCAGATCATTTTTCTACAAAAATGTTCAGTCCATGTTTCCGCCCCCCTCAAGACCTTCCAGTGGTTGTCCATCCACCTCTGCATCAAACAGAAACTCCTTACCATTGGTTTTAAAGCATTCAATCACCTTGCTCCCTCTTACTTCACCTCGCTACTCTACTACTACAATTCAGCCCACACACTTTGTTCCTCTAATGCCAACCTACTCATCTTACCTCGATCTTGTTTATCTCACCGCCGACCTCTCGCTCACATCCTGCCTCTGGCCTGGAACGTCCTCTCTTTTCATGTCCAATAGATAATTACTCTCCTCTGCCTTCAGAGCCTTAATGAAGGCATATCTCCTCCAAGAGGACTTTCCTGACTAAGCTCTCATTTCCTTTTCTTCCCTCCCTTCAGTGTTATCCTGACTTGCTCACTTTATTCATCCCCCTGCCCAGCCCTACAGCACTTATCCTGAGAGCCGGTTATTGGGTAGGGATTGTCTCTATCTGTTGCCGATCTGTACATTCCAAGCGCTTAGTATTGTGCTGTGCACATAGTAAGCGTTCATTAAATATTATTTAATGAATGAATAATAGATCTATGTTAATGTTCATTCATATAGCTTCAACTACCACCTCTATGTGGACGATTCCCAAATCTACATCTCCAACCCTGATCTCTCTCCCTCCCTGCAGTCTCACATTCCTCTTGTCTTCAAGACTTCTCCAGTTGGATGTCCTGCCAACACTTCAAACTGCACATGTCCAAAAGAGAACTTCTTATTTTCCCACCCCAATTCTGTCCTCCCCTTGATTTTCCCATCACTACTGACAGTATCACCATCTCTCCAGTCTCATGAACCTATAACCTTGACATTATCCTCGACTCGTCTCTCTCATTCAACCCACAAATTCAATCTTTCACTAAATCCTGTAGGTTCAAGGTTCACAACATCTCTAAAATCCACACTTTACTCTCCATCCAAACTGCTACACTTATGCTATCTTGCCTTGATTACTTTTTCAGCCTCCTTGTTGATCTCCCTCTCTCTTGCCTCTCCCCACTCCAGTCTATACTTCACTCTGCTGCTCAGATCATTTTTCTACGAAAACATTCAGTCCATGTTTCCCCACTCCTCAAGAACCTCCAGTGGTTACCTATCCACCTCTGCATCAAACAGAAATTCCTTACTATTGGCTTTAAAGCACTCAATCTCCTTCCCCACTTCATCTTTCCTCACTACTCTCCTACTACAACCCAACCCACACACTTCACTCCTCTAATGCCAACTGATTTACTGTACCTCAATCTCTCATCTTTCTCACCACTGACCTTTCACCCACCTCCTGCCTGGAATGCCATCCCTCCTTCAAATCTGACAATTACTCTCTCTACCTTGAAAGACTTTTTGAAGGCACAATTCCTTCAAGAGGCCTTCCCTAATCCCTTATTTCCTCTTCCACTCCCTTTTGCATCACCCCTGAACTTGGATTTGCACACTTTTTCTCATCTCTCCCTCAACCCCATAACACTTATGTCCATATCTGTAATTTCTTAATTTACATTAATGTCTATCTCCCCCTCTTGACTGTAAGCTCATTGTGGGCAGGGAAAGTGTCTACCAACACGGATATATTGCACTCTTCCAGGCAATTAGTTTAGTTCTCAGCACACAGTAAGAGGTCAATAAATACAATCTATCAGGTGATTGATTGACCTCACATGCCACGTTTTTTAAGACATCAGTCAGAAAGTCTGTAAACAGTGAAAATAAATCAGGAGAGCATGAAGCTTTGCTTGTTGCCATTTCTGAAAGCATAGAGTTTGAGAATCAATCAATCAATGATATTTATTGAGTGTTTACTGTGTGCAGAGCACTGTACTAAGTTTTGGGGAGAGCAATACAAAATAGTTGGTAGTCTTATTCCCTGACCACAATGAGCTTATATTCAAGACAGGAAGACGCAACGATGATCCAGAACTCTGTCATTACAATGAGGAGTGACCTCATGATGTTAGCAAACTTTCTGGATAGCCAAATTTCTGAATAACAGCCCATAAGCCACCATGATTTACTGAGGCAAAAGCCTCTGTGTGTGAGTTTGATGAAGACCACGTACAGGTTATGGTTCTGCTCTCGGTATTTCTTTTGCAGCTGTCTAGAGGTTAAAGCTTACGTTACTAGTAACACATCCCGATCATAAACCAGACTGACTTTCAGGAAGTAATTTTTTTCCACTAGCTGATCAGTAGACAGCTCAGCATTGCTCTGCTTAGAATCTTTCCAGAAGTGGACAGGACACCTATCCCATGATGGTTATCACATTAGAGACAATAACTCTTCCTCTTAAACACAAGGAAAACCTGCCTATCTGAATTTCTGTGGCCCTTTTTACCATTCCCTGATTATGCATCAATCAGTCAATCATCTTTATTGAGCGCTTACTGAGAACTGAACTAAGCTCTAGGGAGAGTACAATGTAACAGAGTTGGCAGACATGTTTTCTGCCCACAAGGAACTTATAGTCTAGAGGGGATACATTGGAAAGTGTAGCAGGTTGGAAACTTTTCTGGCTACCTTGGGGACAACCCTCCTTGTAACCCACTACAGGAATGATATCTGCACCAGCAACCCTTTTCTACAAAGTTTAATTTGTATCCTTCAGGACAACTGATTTGTTTGATGGGTTAAAGAAGAAAGCTCCAGAGTATTTATAGCAATATCCAAGTCCTTGGATGTGCAATAGAGAATTCTGTTGAAGTGTTCAACCCACTTGTCCAGGACTATTACACAGTCAGTCAGACATTATGACTTGGTATTTAGGGTGGGATTAATGCAACTGGTCTTTGGTCCCTAGACCACTGGAGCTCTTCAAAAGATTTCTTGCTATCCTTGTGATTAGCTGCTGCTGTCTCCAGGACCTCAGCTTTCATCAAAAACTACTCTCCTTCCTCTGACATAGATGGGAGTGTTCCAACTGTTTGGTCTTGCTAGTATTTTCATCCTACCATCTCAATGTTTTCTCTTGGCAAAGGCAAAAACATTCATAAATACGTAATAAATAGTGTTCTGGAATATCAATCAATGAAACATTGGAATTTATTGAGTACTTACTGTGTCTAGAGCACTATGCTAAGAGTTTGGGAGAGTTCAGTGCAACAGAGTTGATAGACATATTCCCTGCCCATAGGAAGCTTACATTCTAGAGGTAGAGACAAACATAATAATAATAATGTTGGTATTTGTTAAACACTTACTATGTGCAAAGCACTGTTCTAAGCACTAGGGTAGATGCAGGGTAATCAGATTGTCCCACGTGAGGCTCACAGTCTTAATCCCCATTTTACAAATGAGGTAACTGAGGCACAGAGAAGTTAAGTGACTTGCCCATAGTCACACAGCTGACAAGTGGCAGAGCTGGGATAAATATGAATAAATGGAATACTAAGTAATCTCCAGTTCTATCCAATCAATCCATAATATTTATTGAATGCTTAATGTGTGCAGAGTACGTATTAAGTGCTTGGGGGAGTACAAAGTAACAGAGTTGATAGACACATGCCCTGCCTACAACAAGCCTACAGTTTAGAGCTTACAATGTGTCCTGCTGGAAGATGGAGTCAAGTCTTGAAACTGATCTATCTTCTGGCTAGCTCCCAAATCTAAAGAGTGGCTTTATAGGTCAGTGGCAGTCCCATAATGGCATCAGCTTTATTTTCAGTCTGCTGGCCACAGGATGATGATGAGACAGCATGGTTGCTTCTCTCATAGAACAAATGACTGCGATATTTTTCATGCTGATGTATGATGCCGCCATCTATTTGGTATCAGTGATGGGAGTGCAAATATATCCATGTGGTTTTGTGTTTTGCTGGCAGTTGGAATTGAGTGTTTGAGACAACTGATTACCAACACACATATGAAGAAGAAGAATGCCATTTCTGGTTGTCTCACCTACACCACGCCTACCTAAATTGGACCAGGACTTGAAACTGCTACTCTCATATTAAAGTCACCTAAAATGATGAACTTCCATAATGTTGGGGTTAATGAACAGGGTTTCTCTATGATCATAGTTGGTTTTTCTCTTATTTGAATCTGGACTTGATCTATGCATTTGAAGAGAGACGAAGAAAAGTTGGAGAGACTCCAGAGAAACCCAGCCAGCATTGTTATTAAAGGAATTGAAAATAGGATCCATGAACACAGAGTGAGCTGGGTTTGTTTAGGCTGAAAAGAAGAAGGCTGAGAAGCATGTTGATACAGCTTCAAGAACTTGAAAAGCTACTATTAATAACATTCTGATCAATTGTTCCATGTTTCCACAGAGATCCCAACAAAAGCATCTAAGCTTAAGCTATCTATATCAGGTGAAAGTCTGGCTGGACATAAGGAAGAACGCCTTATTGTCAGACTGATTAAATATTAGTGGAAATTACATCCCTGGAAATCCCACAAAATATGATTGACAACTATCATTCTTGGATAGCACAGGCAGGTCTACATGGGCTCAGGGAGCTAGATCTGATGGAGCTAGGCTAGGAAGCCCTTTCCACCATTATGATTATATCTACTAGACTGTATGCTCCTTGAGGGCAGGGATCATGTTTACCAACTATAGTATACTCTCCCAAGAGCTTAATTCAGTGCTCTGCACTCAGTACGTGCTCAATAAATTCCACTGGTTAATCAATCAATCAGTGCTATTTATGGAGCGCTTACTGTGTGCCGAGCATTGTACTAAGCACTTGGGAGAGTGCAAATACAACAGTGTTGGCAGACACCTACACTGGCCACAATGATTAATTGTTATGAGAACTGATGGTATTAGGAGTTTTTAAAAGTTGTATAGATGTGCATTTTGAACCTCTCTAATACCTTTGAAGAAAGTGTGCAATGTCCTCATTGTTAATGACCTTGATCGATGTGCTGCAATTGACTGCTTTTGTTTTGGCAGGGCTCGTCCTGAAAAATAAATGCTCACCTATGTTCTGAGTATGTTAGATACGTCTGCTGAATACATAACAGCTAAGGGATCAAAAATGAATGGATCATTCATTTTAGGGCTAGAAAAACTAAATCCTCAGCTGTGTTCAGTGAAAAGCATTTTACGATTGGTGGCTTCACTATCTTCCACCTCCTCGGTTAATGCAAATTCTTAGTAAGGTGTTAAACTTTTAGACAGAGGTTGATGAAATTCTATCATAACTCAAAATATTTTATGGGATCTTACAAACATATGGAATACTGGAACTTACATCGTTTGGACTTTTATAGGATTTTAGAGGTATGGGGAGATCTTCTGAGGTTGGCTGGCAGTTAAGGTACAGCTAGCTCTCTTTTGCGGTTAAGTGGTTTTGTTTAAACAGGGTGGTGGCACAATTGCGGGGAAAGGCTCCAGCTGTGATGGAGGAAAAACAGCTGATATGATTTTCTCTGATGCTCCCTAAGTGCTCTCCTGCATCACTGGGTTTACAAAAAAAAAAATTAAGTGACTCTACCTTTAATCTCTAGGATGTCTGAAAGGACTGTTTCGTTTTTCTTTAGTGCCTTGTACTATTAGTGCCGGAGCTAAGTGTTCCCAAAGGTGTGAAAGGAGTGAAAGTTCAAGAACGTGGGGTTGTGTAATATGAAAAGTGCTGTAGTGGTGTGTAACTATTTGTTGCGTTTACACCTTTATTCTACGCAGTTCTGGAGAGTTGAATTTACCCGCCCTCCAAAATATGGGAGAATGGAACAATAGAAAGAAAAAAACACAAGCAATCCCAGAAAACACTTCTTGAAATGTGTCCCTGAAAAACACCGCCGTGCCGTTTCATCTCGCACAGGTTCCTTGTATTCACCTAAAGCTTCTTCTGCATTTTCCTCCATCTGAGGAATTAGATGAACTATTTGCTAGGCAACGAACCAGGTGCCGCGTGGAAGCGTTCGCGTTGCTAATGAAAGCTTTACCATTTGCGTATGCCAACGGCGGCCTTAATTTGGGAATCTGGCATTTAATACCGAAAGCCCCAGAGGAGCTGCCTTTATTTGGAGACCAAGGCGTCTGTTCTAAAGGGAGTGTTTGGGTTGTGGAGGGGGCGTGTGGTGTCGTGCGTGGGATTTTAAAACTCGAGGCCGGCGGAGGCACCAGCCGCTTTCAGCCGCAGCGGGGCAGTGTCCGCTCGGCCGCGGGTGGGAAGAAAACCTCTCCAGGGGTGGACAATGTATTTCCCGGGACTGCCAGGAATTATTTAAAGGGGAAAAGAAAATCCATCTTAACGCGATTAACCCGAATCGAAGGCGCTAAATACAAAGACGGCGGGGCTTCCCTCCCCCGCTGGAAGGGAAAGCCTTTCAGCTCATCCCCTGGCACTGCCAACACCTCCTTTCTTCTCCCTTCCCCCAGTGCAGCCAGGGCAAGGAGCCCCTTTTTCCCAGGCCTTGCCCCCTGCCCCCCTCCCCGCAGCCAGCAGCACAATAGTGTAGCACCCAGGCCGGAGGACGGGGGAGGATGGAGGTTGGCCAAGGGGGGGTGGGTGGGAACCAAACCAACCTAGCCTGACCGCCTTTCCTCCCCCCAAGCCTGCAGCTTGTGATTGGCCTGGTGGGCGCTTCTGCCCGCCCCGGGGTGGGTCCACCAGCTGGCCTGGGGGAAGGGGAAGAGGGGGTGGGGAAGAGGAGGAGGAGGAGGAGGAAGAAGAAGAAGAAGAAGAAGAAGAGGAGGGCCGGGTTAGGGTGAGAAGCGACAGCAGGCAGGAGGAAGAAGGGAGGGAGAAGGCGACAAGGAAGAAAGGCAGGCAGGCAAGGGAGGGAGCAGGAGGAGAGGCACAGCCGCCCGTCCCGCGTGTTTCCCGCTCCCCAGTGGATCCGGGAAAGGCAGACGCCCCTGGAAACTGCTTTGGGAGGAGGAAGAGGGAGGATCGGGGACTTGAAAAGCTTCCTCCCCCGTGCATTTCCCTCCGCCTCCCCGGACACCCCGAGCAAGGGGTGGGGGGTCGGAGGGGAAGGGGTCTGCCCCAGGACAGAGGAGCCTGGGCGGGGTGGGGATCCCCAGCTTGGTATCGGTCGGTCGGTCCTTGGGGCAGGGAAAGGAGAGGAGGGGGCTGGCACCGGCTTTTTCCCCCCTTTCTTGGGGAGAAAGAAAAGGGGGGCGGCTCGGGGAGGGAAGGTGAAGTCCGAGGGGTCCCCCCCCCCCGCACCGTCCTGACTCCCCACATTTTGGGGGTACCCTCGACCCCTCGGCTCCATGGCGACCGGGCTGGGAGAGCCGGTGTATGGACTTTCTGAAGACGAGGTAAGGAAATCCTTCTTTTTGTGGGTCTGTGCTACTTCGCCTCTCTCTAATGAGAATAACGATGGTAGTGGTTAAGCGCTTACTCTGTGCCTCAGAATAATGATGGTATCGGTTAGCGCTTACTATGTACCTTACACTGTGCTAAGCGTCAGAATAATAACGATAGTATGGGTTAAGGGCTGGGGGAGCCAGTGTATGGACTTTCTGAGGACGAGGTAAGAAAATCTGCCTTTTTTTGTGTGTGTCTGTGCTACTTCGTCTCTCTCTAACGAGAATAATGATGGTATTGGTTAAGCGCTTACTATGTGCCAAGCGCTGGGCTAAGCCTGAAAATTAAAGATGGTATCGGTTAAACCCTGGCTGTGCCAGGCACTGTGCTTAGGGTAGGAATAATAATGATGGGATGGGTTAAGGGCTGGGGAAGCTGGTGTAGGGACTTTCTGAGGACGAGGTAAGAAAATCTTTCTCTTTTTGTGTGTCTGTGCTACTTCGCCTCTCTCTAACGAGAATAATGATGGTATTGGTTAAGCGCTTACTATGTGCCAAGCGCTGGGCTAAACCCGAGAATAATGATGGTATCGGTTAGCGCTTAGTATGTAGCCTACACTGTGCTAGGCGTCAGAGTAATAATGATGGTATGGGTTAAGCGCTGGGGGAGCCGGTGTATGGCCTCTCTGAGGACGAGGTAAGGAAATCTTTCTCTTTTTGTGGGTCTGTGCTACTTCGCCTCTCTCTAACGAGAATAATGATGGTATTGGTTAAGCGCTTACTATGTGCCAAGCGCTGGGCTAAGCCTGAGAATTAAAGATGGTATCGGTTAAGCGCTCGCTGTGCCATGCACTGTGCTAAGCATAAGAATAATAATGATGGTATGAGTAATAAGAATAATGATGGTATTGGTTCATTCAGTAGTATTTATTGAGAGCTTACTATGTGCAGAGCACTGTAGTAAGCGCTTGGAATGTACAATTCGGCAACAGAGACAATCCCTACCCAATGACGGGCTCAGGTTAAGCGCTTACTATGTGCCAAGCGCTGGGCCAAGCCTGAGAAATAAAGATGGTATCGGTTAAGCGCTCCCTGTGCCATGCACTGTGCTAAGCATAAGAATAATAATGCTAAGGGCTGGGGGAGCCAGTGTATGGACTTTCTGAGGACGAGGAAAGAAAATGTGTTTTTTTTTTTTCCTGCGGCTCTAATTAGAATAATGATGGTATTGGTTAAGCGCTTACCATGTGCCAAGCATTATGCTAAGCGTCAGAATAATGATGGTGGTATCGGTTAAGCGCCTACCATGTGCCATGCACTCTGCTAAGCGTCAGAATAATGATGACGGTATGGGTTAAGCTCTCACTATGTGCCAAGCACTAGTGCTAAGCATAAGAATAACAACGATGGTATCGGTGAAGGGCACACTAAGTGCCAAGCACTGTGCTAAGCGCTGGGGCAGGTACAAGGTCATCAGGTTGGCCCACGTGGTGCCCACAGTCTTCACCCCCATTCTACAGATGAGCAAACTGAGGCCCGGAGAAGGGACTTGCCCACGGTCACAGAGCAGACAAGAGGCAGAGGCGGGAATAGGGAGAGCCGCCTCAAAGCATTTATATATCTATAATTCTGTTTATATTGGTGTCTCTTAGAGAAGCAGCGTGGCTCAGTGGAAAGAGCCCGGGCTTGGAAGTCGGAGGTTGTGGGTTCAAATTCCGCCTCCACCACTTGCCAGCTGTGTGACTTAGGGCAAGTCACTTAACTTCTCTGTGCCTGTTACCCCATCTGTAAAATGGGGCTTAAGACTATGAGCCCCACGTGGGACAACCTGTTCATCTTGTATCCTCAGCAGCGCTTAGAACAGTGATTTGCACATAGTAAGCGCGTAACAAATGCCATTATTATTATTATTTACTTGTATTAATGTCCATCCCCCCCTCTAGACTGTGTGCCCGGTGTGGGCAGGGATGGTCTCTCTATTGCTGATTTGGACTTTCCAAGCGCTCAGTACAGTGCTCTGTCCACAGCTAGTGCTCAATAAATACGATGCAATGAATGAATCAGAACCCACATCCTCTCACCCCCCAAACCCTTGCCCTGTCCACTGGGCCACAACACTTCTCTCTATGCATCGGGCGTGTTCTGGGGGAGTCCCGACCCCCGTGCCCTCCTGCAGGAATTTGCATCCTGCAGGGATTGGGGCAGTTGTGTGTTGGAGCCTCCCCTTAGGTCCTTCCCTTGGGGGTGGCACCAGGTGCCTCGATGGACCCCGGAGTCCTGAGGGCTCTGCCTCCCGCCCAGCCTGTCCTCCCCAGCCGGTCTCCCTCCCTTCGCCCCTGAAATCTTCATTGTGGGTAAATAAAAGTGTCTCCTCCGGGCTCCCCCCCCATAGATAAAACTAACTGTGGTATTTGTTAAGTGTTTACTGTTTGCCAAGCACTGTAATAATAATAATGATGGTATTTAAGTCCTTACCACGTGCCAAGCAACAGTGCTGTTGCTGTATTGGACTTTCCAACGCTCAGTACAGTGCTCTGCCCACAGCAAGCGCTCAATAAATACGATCGAGTGAATGAATCAGAACCCACGTCCGCGGCCACACACCCCCAAAAGGGTCCTTACTAAAAGGGGGAGACAGACAACAAAACAAGTAGACAGGGCCAGAGAAGTGAAGTGATTCGCAAGGTCACACAGACATGTGGCGGAGGCAAGATTAGAACCCACAACCTTCAGCCTCCCAGGCGTGTTGCAGATCACCCCATCCCTGGGTTGGGGGAGTTGGGGAACGAGAGGTCCTCTGCAACCTGGCAAGGGAAACCCCCTGGGCATCGGCCCTGGCAAATGGGGAGCTGCGACTTTTGACGTTGGGTAGGGATGATGTCTATTTGTTGCAGAATTGTACTTTCCAAGCGCTTGGTCCAGTGCTCAGCACACCGTAAGTGCTCAATAAATGCGATTGAATGAATGACGGATCTCCCCCCAACCCCCGCCTCTGCTCTCTGGCCATTGGCTTGTGTCAACTGGTGGGCTCCCCAGCAGAGGTCAGAGGTCAGGGGTCAGGGAAGGGAAGCCTTTGGTCGGCCTCCAGAAAACCTTGCTCCCTCCACCCCCTGCCCCAGACTGCTTGGTTGTAGGAGTGAGGGTCCTAGGTGAAATGGCCGGTTTTGGGGTCTGCCCAAAAGCAGGACCTCGACTGATTCATTCATTCAGTAGTATTTATTGAGCGCTTACTTTGTGCAGAGCACTGTACTGAGCGCTTGGAATGTACAAATCGGTAACAGATACAGTCCCTGCCCTTTGACTGATCTGATTGCCAGTAGCAGGCGCTTTAGTTCATCTCTACAAACTGCCCCTTTTCTTATTTAAGGACCTGGAAAAGCAACCTTGATCTTTACTAACACAATTTAGAAAAGACAAGCAGTCCCGAAAGCTGCTATAACAAGTGATCAAGGTTTTGCTTAGCATTGCCAGACTACTCTTCCCTCCCCACCTCTGGTCCATCACTGCTTTTGCCTTGCAAACTGTATTCTTTTATTGGAAAAAGTTGTGGGGGCGGGTGGGGGAAGATTATGTACATATCCGCAACTTAATTTATTCATGTTAATGTCTGTCCTCCCCTCCCTAGACAGACTGTAAACTCACTGTGGGCAATCAACTCTTATATTGTTGTCAATAAGCACTAAGTGCTTAGTGCAGTGCTCTGCAAGCAGTAAGGGCTCAATAAATACGGTTGATTGAATGATATTCCAGTTAGCCAGGGACGGGCCGAAGCTGTTTGGAGCGATAGAAGTTTTCTCTGTCTGTGAATGTAGTCAGGTTTAGCTCTCCCCTTGGAGAGGTAAATTTACAAAACATAGAGCATTACTCAGCAGGGAAACATTTCCTACTTTAGTTGTAAATTACGTGAAAAGTTGTTAGAAATATTCAACCATAATTGATGTGTCTCTTCCCTTATCATTTTCCTTTTTTCCGGAGAGAAAGGGTGGGGTTAGTTGAGGCTGTCAGCCTGAATTTATGTGCATAATGATCTCGCATAGCTGTGCGAGGCATTAGTGCAAACAGAGGCAGGCAAGCTCAAGATAAGAAATCAAAGGAATGTTGTTTGTTTATGTTTACTTTTGTGGTTTTGAGCCTGTATAGTATTTGTACAAACATAATGAATATCTTCACAGGGGAATCAACATTCTAGGCATGTGGCTTTTTTGTAAAAGCTGGCTTCACTCTATTATCCAGGAAAATGTGCTCTAAGAAAGTTTCAGTAATATCTGGATGCCCTTTGTGTGGATGACTGTAGAATCATTTATTTTTTATTCGAGTAACCCACATAAACAGCACAAAGATGTAGCCTTTTTACATGTCCGGTGTTTGGGACTCTCGGCCTATCTCCTTTCTTTCATTCCCTCAGATTCTCTCCTCCTTCCCTTTTTCTTCCTCCTCCTTTATTAAGTATCAATAGAAAGGAGGCAGTCTGTCCCCGGAGGTGGTGAGATACAGACATTCTGGAACAAAGAGGCAGGCTTTGGGCTGAGGTATCGTGGAAGATAAAAGCTGCTGCAGTTCACTCTATTTTGGATTTTTAAAATGATATACACTTTAAAAATTACTCTACTGTTGTGTGTTGTGCATTTTGGGCAGGAATGCATTTTGGGAATTGAGTGGCTGTCACATTGTTGGGGGGGGGGGGGGTGTCGGGGTGTGTGTTGGGGGGTGTTCGGCATGCTTTGACATCGAAGTGCGAATGTGAAAATTCAACTTTTTAACTACCAAATTTGCCAACCTTGGTTAAAATTTTAGTGTTAAGCTTTCTCCTTCTGCCTTGATCAAGCAAGAATATACTATAGATTTGAATCTATCTGTATAGTTACATTCATACACATTCTTGGCATCTGTCTGGAGAGCATACAATCTTGTATGTAATTTAGTGTTAAGCTCTATGTTGAGAGAGGAGTACCACTTTGTTGCCTTTAAGGGTTTGTTGTTTAATTTTTAATCCTTTAATGGAATTTTGAGATCTTTTCTTCACTGTGGCTGGTTTTTTTTTTTGCTTTTACTTGAAAAGAACAAAGAAAGAAAAATCTCCCCAATCTTCCCCTTGCTTCTTTATTCCTTCCAGAATAAGAAGAGGGGGGAAAAAAGCATTACTGACATACATAGCTCATTTCTTTACTATTTAATTTAGAGCCAAGTTTTTATGTAGCCGTAGTGTATTCTTTAGAAAATCAAGGAATGCTTCTTCAAATGTTAATGGCATTGGGTGGGGACTGGGGCAGTGTTGCTAGTCTATATTCTCAGAATCCCTTAACCAGTTGTTATGGAAAAAGAACAGATTTGGGATTTAAATGAATGTTCAATAGAAAAATGCCAAGTGATCTTCACAACTGGGTTTCTGTCCATATTAGCAAATGTGCAGTGTGTGGCTGTCGGTTTTGTGCCAGTGCCATTAGGTACACAGTGGGCACCCAATACATTTTCACGGATGGTCGTCTGCCGTGATTTACAAATTTTCCTTGAGTTAACTGGGTGGTTTCATCAGAATGGTGAAGAGTTCTCTCCAGGCCTATAGTAGAGTGGGTCTAGAAAAGGTGCAGTGTTCAAAGAGATGCTACAGCTTGGGTCAGTAACATGGCCTACTGGATAGAGCATGGTCCTGGGAGTCAGAAGGTCATGGGTTCTAATCCCTGCTCTGCCACTTGACTGCTGTGTGACCTTGGACAAGTCACTTTACTTCTCTGTGCCTCATCTACCTCATCTATAAAATGGGGATTGAGAATGTGAGTCCCACGTGAGACAAGGACTATGTCCAACTCGATTTGCTTGTATCCACACCAGTGCTTAGCACAGTGCCTGCTAATAAGCGCTTAAACACCATCATTACTATTATCATTATCTGTTTGTTTTTGTTAAACTTCATTTTGACAATGATCTCTTTTACTTTAGTTAAAGGAGATGGTTGTTGGAACCAGTTCAAATTGGTTGATTAAAAAATAATCCCCAGATTACATTTCTTTTTTTAGTTGTTTTCACTTTGAGCTTGGATTGGACAAAGACTTGAAATTTAGTTTGGGTTCAGTTTTGATCAGAGAATCAGTTTGGAACAACCTGCATTTGACTAGTTACCTACCCTGATGCCTTTTTTGGCTTGGGTAGCTACATTTTGGCCTGGTTTTCTTCTGAACAGAGCCCATTATTTATCAACAGAAGTCTTTCATCTTTCTGCCTTCAGATTCCATTCAGTCAGAAAGATGTCTTCAAGAAAGGGTTTTTGTTCTGGGTAACACTTAAATGGATTTAAATGTTAGGAATTTGCAGACCAGGTATTTCCTCTCCTAAGGAGAAGTTGTGAAAACACTGTGTCATTGAGAAGAATTGAAAGATGCTGAACACCGTAATAGGGTCCCAAGGATCTTCTTTACAGATATAAAATGATGGGTTTTTATAAAACACTTGAGGGAGGCAGAGTGAAAACATTGAAAACAAATGGTGGCAATTTCCTTAACTTTAGCATAAAACATAAGACACAAAAAAAGATAATTTTTTTTTAACTCTACAGTAAGCAGGAAATAAATGCTATTGTTTGAAGCATCATATCTCAAAAGAATATGGAAAGAGCATATATACAGTGGCCAGATTTATTTGCTAACTGATAATATCAAGGAATGCTTGAACCAACTTGGTTGCATTGTATTGTTCCCAGGTGCTTAGTGTAGTGCTTTGCACACAGTAAGTGCTCAAATACCATTGGTTGCTTGACATTTTGTTTACTGGAGAGCGTCCTTATGTTTCCATCGACTTACAGAAGAATATGAAGAATCACAATATTCAGTGCCTGCATGTCCACTCCAATTTCTCTCATCCCTACCCCTCTAAGAGTTTAGTGCTTTATAAGTATTGCATCAATAAAGCTGTGCTGTTGAGTTCATGCTATCCTAAGTCTACGTTCATAGATCAGAAAAGCATTGAATTTTATGTTCAGTGCTTGATTTTTCAGATGACAAGTGTTCTTTGTATATTATCTTTTAAAATGTGGTGGAAAAATAAGCCTGATAGCCTCAGTTCAGTTTCTTGTAATGAACGAAATTGTTCTAACTTGACTGCGTTAGAATTTAACAGGCTTCCATTGCATTCCCCTGGAAACCAGTGCAGTACAGGTCCTCAGAAGATGAGTAAGTTGGCTTCGTTTACTATCTATTGGATATTGCCCTGATTTTTCAAGGACTGTAAATAGAATTCTGGCTCTTACAGAAATGGTATAAAGTTCTAAGTTTGCCTTGACCCATCGATGTTTGAGGTTTTTATTTTCTCTAAAAGAAACAGTGGTGGTCTTCCTCACCGGGTTTCTTGATTTTTCTAGCATGAGGAAAAAGTTCTATCTTGTCCTGAGTTGCAAGCAGTCAGGTTGATGCAAGGTAAAACTCTGTAATAAGTGCAGTTTGACAAACTAGAAAATCTTGGTGCGTAAACAAGTGTAGATTATAGGCAAGTAGTAAATAAGTGCTAAATTATTAGGGTTGCCTTTTCTATGTTAGGTACATCACTGTGCTTAAGGCTACTTGCCACTGTCATTTTTTTGTTTTCAAATCACTGGTCCGTAGATCTTGAATCACCTTGAATACTTCCAAGGCTTGATGGTTGATGCCCAGACAAGTTCAACACTTTGCCGTAATCTAACTTTTGCCTTGAAACAAGAAGTATTGAGGAATTGTTGGACATGCAAACCTTCACAGAAAATTTCTCATTCATTTTATTCTTCTGATTTCCATGTGATAAGGACTATTGAACACACTGGTACTATGGGGAAAGTATAGGAATAGATGGGGAAATTTAGCAATGGGGGGGTTATTAAAGTTTTAAAGAAAGGACGCTTTCTTTATTGGCCAATATTCATAGCTTCCCCAAATTTTCCCTTAGTCCCATGTGCCTTCCCTAGCATGCTCAAATTACCTTCTGTTTTAGCTGCTTGAGTAGTGTACTATTTGCTCCTTTTTGTTCAGTGAACAGTGATAATGCCGGTTACCTTCCCAGGTGTTAGTGTCTTTCTAGTTGCTTTGTTTTGCATCACAAGGTATGAGCAGTTCTGTGAGAAGTCCCTCCTGAAAAAAGAAGGTTCTGTGCTACTCACCTTTTTGCCAGTATGAACACAAGAATTGCCCTCCTCTCTATGCCCCTTCATTGTCAGGGTGCCCTCTCACCACCCTTGCAACCCCCACATCATTACTCATGTGTTGTTCTGGACCCCCTTTCTGGCACTCTTATAAAGAGTTGAAGCTGAAATATGAGTTCGTGGGAGACATAGGTGGCATTGTAATGTTCAGTGAGAACTAATGAGGAATAATCACCAATAATTTTAAAAGTAATGGAAAATTATGTGAGAGACTGCAGCTGTAATGCTGGGCATCTGTTATATATGGTCTGAAAAAGCTCAGTTGAGTTTTTTTTTTTAGTAAGTGACTTGTGGTTAACAAGAGTTAGGAGTTTTTTTAAAAAAAGCCCAATAGACCGGCAGCTGTCTTGATGTTAAATTGGATAATAAGATTTTTCTGTTCATTTTCCCCATTTTTGTTGATGTGAAGTGGTAGTGGAGGGCTAATTCATTAATTCAATTGTATTTATTAAGCTCTTACTGTGTGCAGAGCACTGTACTAAGTGGGAAAGTATATTACAACAATAAACAGTGACATTCCCTGCCCTTAAGGAGCTCACAGTCTAGAGGGTGGAAGACAGTCATCAATGCAAATAAATAAAATTACACATTCATATATATATATATGTAAGTGCTGTGGGGCCGATCCATGCCCTGTTGCCACAGGTTTGGGACTCTGTGAACTAAAAGTCACCTGAAGGAATTATGAGCAAAAATCCCATCATGTAAGATTCCAAAGAGAAAATAAGAAAGAGGTCATGAGGAGGGAGGGGGTCAGATGCCCCATTCTCCATTCTCCATTGTGGCTCAGTTTCCACGGGGAGCACTGTCCTCTACCAGACCCTCTGCCACCAGGTGCCCTGGCTCCCAGCACACCGGGCCCCCCGGGTAATCGAGTCACCAAGAGCTGGAGTGCATCAAAGTGCTTGTGGGACATTTTACATGGAGTGGGTGTCTGTGCCTGTGTGTGACACAGTGGTGTAGACATCTCTCAACTCTCTACTGTCAGTAGGTGAGCCCTACTGAGAGCTCACCTCCTCCAAGAGGCCTTCCCAGACTGAGCTTCCCCTTTTCCCTCTGCTGCCTCTCTGCCCCCCCCTTCACCTCCCATCAGCTAAACTAAGCCGTTCAGAGAGTGGAATGGAAAGGAGTAACTTCTATCAATCTAGAGTAACTATTAATCTTAAATGTGCTTTAATATTTCTAATTGATTGTGAATTAAGTTTTTGAGACCAACTGTTTTAACATGAAGAAGTTTGAATCACAGGAAGTGCTGTTAAGTGAGTTTGATGGTCTCTGTTACAATTGATGTGTAACCTGTTAGCTAAACACGTGTGTGTGTTCATGGAGGCGAACTAAGAGGCACTCCTTCTAAATGTATGTTTCTGGTTAGTAGCTCCTCAAGGAGGCTGGATGTATTTGAAAGTCACACTGTCAAGTGAGTTACCTGTGCTAGCCCATCAGATGGAAATTTTCCATTTTTTCCCAGGTTCCAGAACAACATGTCTTCACCTCCAGTTGTGACTTCTACTTAGTCCCGTACATCTGTTGTAGCTGATATGGAGAAAGCAGCTAATTTTTCTCCTCAGCAGGACAGGGTAATTTTGCAGTTAACTGAGTAGCTGCACCACTCTTTTCAGGGGTATTTACATTTTCTTCAGCCTTTTTAAATAATCCGATCCTGAGAAACTGCCCTCTGTCCTCTGCTTTTTGTTTGAAGTCCTCAGCATATCTCTGTGGGGCTGGCCATCTAGAAGAGAGTTGAAAAAGAAATCTCAGGAATGGGATCTGAAATTAGAAACACTTAATCTATGAATGTATTAAGCATAAGTTTTAATACAGGTCACTTATTAAAAACTGAAGTGAAAATCACAGAACTAAAACCTATATTCCCTGCCCTTAGGGAACTTACAGTTTAATGGGGGTAGAATAAGGATATAATGGGTTCACTCGAGGTTGAACTTTGTTCAAAATATATACAGTGAACTCTCATTTTGTCAACACCACTTTAGCAAATAATCACGATAAAGGACAATCTTCAGAGTTCTCAGTTTCAAGTTTCATAATTCCAAGAGAATGACTTGGCTACTTTTGTTTAAAATGAGGCATTTCAAAATAAAGAAAAAAAATCAGATGTGAAGAGAAACCCCTTTCCAAGCTAGATTTCTCTTTGCACAAAACCCCTGGTCACCCTTCAAGCCTGTCCAAGTATTTCTCTCATCCAGATGCTGCTCCTCCCACCCAAATTCAAAACCTCTGTTGAGGCAGTGAGCCTAGAATAAGCTGTGGAGTTTCCAGACCATCAGCAGTTCCTAAGACTCTTCTCTCTCCTGTGCCTGACTGCAGGAGTTTCAATCCTCTTAGCTCACACCCTTAGACAGAACCCAGGGCAGAATCTCCATCTACTCTAGTGCTTTGAGAAACTGATTAACTCTTCTCCCAACTGGCAAGAGTCCAAAGCTTCATTGTTTTGTCTGCAAAGGCAATGGGAATCCAACTTCATTCCTGAGTTTTTCCTTCCTGCAGTTGCTTAGCAAGGTAGCAGTGCCTCTTTCCAGCCTCTGGTAAATCAGGTTCAGTTCGGAAGCACATGGTTGTGTCCTTTATAGTGTCTGTCAGCCTGGGAGATTTGGGCCATGTCAGTATTAGGAACTTCTTGCATAATAAATCAATTCAGCATAAGGAGAGTTTTTTTATGGCATTTAAGTGTTTACTATGTGCCAAACACTACTGAGATAGCTGCAAGTTAATCAGGTTAAACACAGTCCATCTCCCACATTGGGCTCACAGTCTTAATCCCCATTTTCAGATTAGGTAACTGAGGCACAGGGAAGTTAAGTGACTTGCCCATGCCAACACAGAAAAGTGCTGGAGCTGGGATTAAAACACATCTGACTTCCAGGCCCATAGTGTCTCCATGCTCTATCCTCAAGCCATGCTCTGCTTCTCTAATTATTCATTATTACTTATTATTCTCTACCTATCATGCTGACTGTGAACATCAGGATGCAACCCAGTGTTATGTCTTCAGAATTATAGGGTGGGAGAAGCCATAGGGCAGATTTCAAAATAATGGCATGAACCAGGGAAGAAAGATGGATGTATTCCATTTCTTTTCAGAATCCAAGGATTTTCTCAATAGGGCATAAGGTCAGGGTCTGGAATCAGATTGGAGGAATAAACTGGTAGTTTAATCTTGGCCAGGCTCAGATTTCTGTCTTATCAATTTGTAATTTTAAAGTTATAAGGGCTGCTCCACTTCTTAAATCTCCAGATGATAATGTTGTGAAATTAGATTATTATTATTATGGTATTTAAGTGATAACTATGTGCGAGGCCCGTACTAAGTGCTAAAGGGTGGATACAAGCTAATTGGGTGGGATACAGTCCCTGTTCCAGGAAGGACTCAGTCTAAAGCCTCATTTTACAGATGAGATAACTGAGGCCCAGAGAAGTTAAGTGACTTGCCCAAATTCACACACCAGACAAATGGCGGGACAGGGATTAGAACCCATGACCTTCTGACTCCCAAGCCCATAGTCTAGCCACTACACCATACTTCTTCTCGTGCATTTGGAAATTAATAGAAATGATGTTGCCAAATGAAAATGAAGAAGCATTTTTCCCCTCTACCATAATTAAGCTACAGAAATATTTCAAGTATTGTTTGAGGATTGAAGAAAAACTAACATCTGAAGATAGTATTCACAAGAGGTGAATCGTTTAAAGGAGTTAACATTCTAACTATAGAGGTAGTGTTTTTAAAAGTTTGCTTTTACATTAACAAAGCTACACCATAAAAACCTGGTCTTTAACTATAGAAGATTTTGGAAAGTATATATTGGCTCTTTCTTTGAATCTTAACCCCATACGTGTAGGTGAGAGTTGGATATTTTACCAACCAGTTTTTATCATCCTCACCTCTATCCAGTGCCAGTTGCTTCTACGATTACAATTTTCAAGATCTAGCCAGTGGAGGGCACTGTTAGTGTCAAAATCAAATATAAAGGATTTACTTTGTTTTTGTTTTGTGTTTTTTTTCCTTCTCTGAGAAGGGAACCATGCATAGACCTACAGAGTATTTATGGGACAGAGAAATAGCTAACTTCATCAACTTAGGGAGTCTTTCGCCTGTTGTTGGAGGAATTTAATAAATACCTCAGTAATCTAACATTAATAGTATTAAGCCCGTACGGTTTGCAGAACACTGTACTAAGTGCAGGAAGAAAATACATAGGTGGGAATTAAACACAGTCCCTATACCTTGTATGGTGCCCAGTCTAAAAGAGTGTAGATTTTGATCCCTTGGGAGAAACCTGTCAAGTGAGGCTTTGGGATAATGAGAAACTTTCTGTAGAGTTATAATAATGCTACTTTATTATTGGATATCTTGGCTCTTAGACATGTTTTCTCTGAGGCAGTAACTCTGTTTAGGAGACGGAAGTTCTTAGGTGAGGTGTGGAGTCTAAATCAGATCAAAGAGTTTTGCTCTTTGTTTATTGTGGGCTCGATCTAAATTGACTGACCTAATTAGTGAGGTGTTATTTCCTCAACTTCACTACTAGTAGAATGGAGATCATGAAATGATAAAAGAACATGTAGAAGGAAGGTATGACAAAGGACTCGTTGGTTTGGTAAGAATATGGGACATTGGTCCAATTATTTTGAGATAGGGTATTACTATTTAGCTTTCCTATAAGTTTATTAAATCTCCTCTTCTGTCATCCTTACCAAGACTGTGAGCGCCATGTGGGACAGGGACCGTGTTTAACCTGATCAACTTGTATCTACCTCAGCGCTTAGAGCAGTGCTTGACACCTAGTAAGTGTTTAACAAATACCGTAATAAAAATACCAGGGTCTCCCAAGATGCTAGTTCAGTGAGTTGTGGAAGATTAGAGTAATTGTCTTTATTCAAAGCAGAGTATTGTCAGGAACAACAAAATTACAGGGGATTGTCACAATCTTAATGAAATCAAAAACTCTGTGGACTAGGGTTTTAAAATCTGAAAATTAAAATTGGATTTTACTACATGACTTCATTTAGGTCACTAAAGTCATGCTCTTTGCCATTTAGACTCGCGGGAGATTTTTCAACAAAACTGTTTCTGGTCAGTTTTACCCATTTATAAATTCTGTTTTATTAAAGTTAGAATTGACATTATTTCCACAGTGAAATATTTCTGCCCTTCAAGGTTGCAATTTTAGTAGGTGGCATATTTTCATGCTTGTAAATTTCTGTTTCATTTTTCCATTGCCATTGAGAAGTTAAAATACACCACACATAATGTGTTAAAATAGTTTTTTGAAAAAGCAGTCCAAGTCTACAACTATTATTTTCCCATACCTGCTCAAGAGATGATTTCTATTAAGTCCACTGATCCAGAGTGTTTTCTCTACTCATTTCTGTCACTCTGACATGTAGACTTCCACAACATTAGGATCTTAGTTTTCTCCCTGACCTCAAAATCAGAGTCTGAGATTGCAGAAGAGGGAAGACAAAGGATGGTGACATTTTTTATCTTGAGGGCCTTTTCTGATCAAAATTTCAAGGGTGGGGCTCGCATTCACTGTTTCAAAGAGTTTCCTTGCTGATCCCCTTCAACATGCAAAATAGCAGAGGTCCACTTGTATTCTTTTTCCATATCCAACAATCTGTTGCAAGTCACGTAAGTTTTCTTATGATCCAAGATTTAAAGGCAACCTATGATTTGAGATAAAAATCACATAAGTACATTTGTAAATATAGAAATGTAAATAAAGGTTTAAGTGAAGATTATTGATGGTGTGTAGAAACCCAATATAGTTGTATCTTTCCTCGCCCCCCTGCTTCCTCCTTGTAGACTGTAAGCTCACTGTGGACAGGGGACATGTCTACCAACTCTGTTGTGTTGATCATATTCACTGCTTCTCACCCCCCTACTTCCAACAACAGTGTTAGTAATGATGATATGTATTGTTCTTATAATGGGCCAACCACTGTGCAAAGTGCTGGTGTGGGTACAAGATAACAAAATCAAACAGTTCCTTTTCCCAGCAAAACTCAAATTCTGAGGGAAGGGGGACAGGTATTTTAGTCCCTTTTTACAGATGAATTAATTGAGACTACAGAGCTTTGTTCAAGATCACAAAGCCTGGTCCACCACAGTGATCCTTGTCATTCCCCAAACAGAAACTGGAAATCAGCTTCTCTTCATCTGGAATTCCTGTGAAGTAGAAAAAGGCTGATTAAAATCTTCTAAAATGTCAGCCCCCTCTACCTTATTTCGAATTATGCTTTCATATGAAGTGGAGAAACCCCTACTCCCTGGAGGTGGTGGAGGAGGAGGAGGTTATTTTAGCTGCTGCTGAGGCTTAGAACTGTAGTTCCACCACCAGCTAAGATTTTTGGATGAAAAAGATCTTCCATCAATTTTCAAGCAATTGGTTGAATTTTTAAAAATGATCAAAGAACCTGATAGAAGAGTTCAAAGATGTGCAGAGATGTTCAGAGATGTTCAGAGGACTTAAAGCAGCATGGCCTAGCGAATAGAGCACAGCCCTGTCAGAAGGACCTGGGTTCTAATTCTGGCTCTGCCACTTGTCTGTTGTGTGGCCTTGGGCAAGTTCTCTGGGCCTCAGTTCCCTCATCTGTAAAATGAAGTTTAAGATTGTGAGCCCCATGTGGGACAGGGACTGTGTCCAACCTGATCTGTCTTTATCCACCTCAGCACTTAATACAGTGCCTGGCACATAGTAAGTGCTTAACAGATACCACAGTTACTATCATTATTATCCTACTTTGAGGTACTTTTGGAAGAAAAGAACTCTGTTAGATACATTTTTCACTAGAGTGAAGATGGAAAAACTGTTAGCATAATCATCAAAACAGGTTTCTACTTTACCATCTCCTGCAAAGACTAATAATTATAACTCTTATAGTTCATGTGATGCTTTGCATTCCATTTCTTTAATAGAGAATGCATGTTAGGTTACTGATGTTTAATGTTACAGATTATTGCATGGAAAGACATTTAATATTTTTCCAGAGGTTCTGGAATATATGCCATTTAGTAACATGTAAGTTTATGGGAAAACACACCGGAGCACACAACTGTACTTACAAGGAACGTTTTACAGCTTAATCATATGATATGCCTGAAAAGACAATTCACCATTCCAAATCTTATATATTCCCAAACCATGGGCATTTTAAATATTGAACTATAAGTTTACAGGACAGAGGCTGCAGGCCCTCCTAGTAGTGTCTATTAAAAGGAAATACTTAGAAACTGGTATTAGTGGTGTGATTGTGCCCACGTTTTCAAGGTTCCTTAGCAAAGGCAACATATTTGAGTAGAAAGGGAGATAGTAGAGTAGAGATAGGACTGTTTTTCATTTTCAAAGGTGTCATTTATAGAAGGTCCCAATTATGGGTGTAGGTGTTAAAAACATTGATGTGCACTGACAGTCTGTCCCACGTTGTGAACACTTAAGCACTGTTTCCTGTGCAGTGTTGTTCCATTTGCTAGCCTCAGGGCCTATTGATGTTTTAAGATTAATCTCTTGTTATCTTTCTGTCTGCAAAGCTGTTGCTCATGGAGAGCAACTCCTGTACTGATGGCCTTAAATCAGGCTGGTCTGCCCATTGCTGTCATCTGGAAAGAGTCCACTGCTATGCTATGTTATATGAGACTGTTTCACTCTTTTGGAAGCATTTGTTTTACTTTTTTTGCTTATGTAACCCCACTTGTAGTGCACCATACCAAAGTGACTTTAGTATCCTGCCATCACTCTTCCACAGATCCCGCTCAGGAAAACAGCATTTGACCTTGCTTCTGTATAGGATTTTTTTGTTGTCTCATTGAATCGCCGTATCATGTACCGCACAATCTGCTACATCTGAAAAATACGCTTACAGACATAAACTCAGTATAAATCAGTAAGGAGGATATGTTTCTTTTTGTGGCATGGCCTTGAAAACAATTTGAGGAAATCACTATTGCGGTCAGTAAAAAAAAAAACACCACCAAAAAACAACAACCCCCGCCTTTCTATTAGTTCCAAACTGTAAGAATATAAGATTTTCCTCGTGTTTAACCTTGTATGGAAATGGGAAGAGAATACAGGTTGGTTGCCAGTGGAGATGTCTGCAGTATTCTATTTGTAGAATTTATGTTTTAGGCTATTATATTTGACTTTTAACAGGTTGGGAAACTACAGTTCCAAGTAATTCACCAAACTGGTAAAGGTATTATATTTGACTTTTAACAGGTTGGGAAACTACAGTTCCAAGTAATTCACCAAACTGGTAAAGGTAAATATGTCCACTGAGCTTCAACTAATATGCCTGAGACCTAGAAATACAAAATTCAGCAAAATATTAGAAGCAGTGATCTAAGGTCACTGGCATTTAGGTTCAAGTTTTGGATGGCATTATTTCTCATCCTTTCAGGCAATAATAGGAGAATGAGAAGTGGGGGTATTTGATTAAGAAAGATTATCCTCTTTGTTGAATTGAGATGGTGAGGATAGAGATGTTGATATAAAGAACATGTTGGGTTGAGGGGCAATGACACAATAACCCGTTTTACATGAGAAGATGATGACACATCAGTAGATGAGAGATATGAGAAAAGGGTAGGGTAGTGACCTGATAGATAAGAATGGGCAGAATCTTCAAAAGACTAAGAACAAGTTCAATCCTGTGGAGCAATGGAGTTGTGAAAAGAAAAAGATTCAATAAAGTAAGTATGGAGAACAGACCTGAAAGTTAGATCTGTTAATTACGATCCATCCTAGGAGAACAACAATTTTCCCATGCCCTTCTAAAACATTTTTTGGAAAGTAGTACAAGAGCCAGATTGGAAATGTTTTGAGACACCTAGATTTCAGAATTATACAACAGGTGTGGACTCTGAATTTTGGTTAGCATAGGATGGCAGAGTGAAAAGACAAAAGATCATTGTAAAAGAGAAATTCACCTTCTGGTGCCTTTCATGGGTGCTCAGGAGACTGGGAAAGAGATGGACAGATGGGTAAATTAGGTCAGAGCAACAAAGAAAATGGCCAGAAAAATGGAATGAAAAATACCAGTAGAAATAGTTTAGAGAAATGATGAGTGGAAAGAAGTGGAGGGAAATTTTTAAAAAAATCCACTAGATAGAAGGATTTTTGGTTCAGATGAGATCCTGAGGAGGTGTTTTCATTGTTGTCCTTGTTTTCTTCATATACTTTCTCTGTATTTTAATCTCATGTGCCTGCCACCAACCACATCACATCCCCTCTTGAATTGAAAGCCCCTAGATGGTCAGCAATTGGTGTCCAGATTATTACCCAGGTACCTTTCTCTGGTGCCTTGTACACTGTGTTGCACAGAGGGATTAGAATAATATGCAGCAGCAGAAATACTCAGGAGACTCAGAATATGGAGTTTGTCCCAACTGAAGTTAAAAGAAGATTGAGAAAATGACCAAAGGAGCAGATAGAAACAGAAATGGAATTAACAGTCAAACCGGAAGTGAGAAGGCAGAAGTGAGAATCAGTAAATTGTGGCTTTGTGTCGGTGAGGCTGAGCTGTGGAGCCTGGGGGCTGGGTTGGAGGGTTTACTAAACCAATCCCAGCTGATATTTCCTTGGACTGACAGTCTTCTCTGACTGTGGAACTCGGGTGGGGGTGGGAGGTGGGGAGGAGGAAGTGGACTAAATGTAACTTAAAATATTCTTCCTTTGATTTAGCTTTATCTGGAGGAAAAAAGCTAAAACAAATAAAGAGCTTAGGGCCCATTGAGTCATATGGGAGAATGACCTCACCATATCAGGTATTGTGGCTGGGATTCTGTTAGGCAGGACCACAGACTTTTATAAATGATAATCATAATAATGATAGTAATTATAATAATAATAAGCTTGAGGGCTCACAATAAAAACAGTGATATTAATAATAAGCTCATGGGCAGGGAGTGTGTCTACCAACTCTGTCGCATTGTTATATTTCACTTTCCCAAGAGCTCAGTAGTGATCTGTTCACAGTTAGTGCTCCATAAATACTAATGATTAATAGTAATAGTGGTAGTTTAGTGCTTATTACATGCCAAGCACTGTGCTAAGCACTGGGGTAGATAAATGAAAATCATGTCCCACTTGGGGCTCTCAGTCTAGGTGGGAGTGAGAACAGGTATTGAATCCAGAAGTCACACAGCAGGTACATGGCAGAGTTGGAATTAGAAACCCAGGCCCTTGCTCTTTCCACTAAATTAAGGAATTTTCATTTCTTCTTAGGGAGGGTTCAGATAAATCACCAAAATTCTGCCCGTGGAGAGCACTAGAAGGAGGTAGTTCTTTTGACAGTGGTAACCATACAGCAGTGTGGCAAACATCCTTTCTATCCACCCATATAGTGTAACAACTGGTCTCCACTTTCTTGCCATCCCTGCCTGCTCCTAATCTTATTACACTTTGCTCTCAGGTGGCAATCCAGTTTTGTTTTTTTTTTGGGAGGGAAACAGGAGACATCTCCAGAAGAGAATTCCTCCTCTTCCCATCCCAACCCCGGTGGATCAGTGATATTCTTTGAAGATTTACTGTGTGAGAGCACTATGCTAAGCGCTTAGAAAAGCACAGTACAATAGAGTTGGTAGACATCCTTGCTCACAAAGAGACTTCAGCCTGGGGGGTGGAGACACGACATTAAAACAGATTACAGAAAGGGGAAATGGCAGATGAAATGATATGCATATAAATCCGATGGAGTTGAGGGTGGGGTGAATATCGGTGGCCTAAGGGAAACAGATCTGAGTGTGTAGGTAGGGGAGGGTAAGGGAAATGAGGACTTAGTCTGGAAAGGCCTCTTGGAGAATATGTGTTTTAATAGGGCTTTGAAGGTATGTAGAGTGGTGGTCTGTCAGATTTGAATAGGGAGGGAATTCTAGGCCAGAGGAAGGACTAGGGCAAGGGGTCAGCAATGGCGTAGATGAGATTAAGGTACAGAGAGTAGATTAGTTTTAGAGGAGCAAAGCCTGTGGGTTGGGTTGTAGTAGGAGATCAGTGAGGTAAGATAGGAGGGAGAAAGCTGATTGAGTGCCTTAAGACTTTCCCTTCACTGTAAACAGCCCCACCATATTCTCTGCCTCACAAACCTGTATCTTTGACATTATTGTGAACTCATCATCATCTCTCATTCAACCTGTTTCAGTCTGTCACCAAATTATTTTGGCTCTATCTTCACTATCTCTAGAATCCACCACTTTCTCACCATCCGAACTGCTACATGCTGATCTATATCCTGCTGTGACTACTTCATCAACTTGCTTGCTGACCTCCCTGCCTGTTCCCTCTCCAGTCCATACCTCACTCTGTTGGTCAGCTAATTTTTCTAAAAAAAAGTTTAATTCACTTCTCTCCACTCTCCAGAAACCTCCATTAGTTGTCTATCCACTGCCGCATCAAACAGAAACTCCTTACTATTGACTTAATACAGTTACTCACCTCACCGCCTCCTATTTTGCCTCACTTATTTCCTACTACAACCGGCATGCTTACTTCACGCCTCTAGGCCAACCTACTCACTGTACCTGGAGTTTGTCTATCTCACCACCGATCTCTTGCCCACCTCATTCCTTTGACAGACCACCACTCTCCCTGCCTTCAAAGCCTTCTTAAAATCTCATCTCCTCCCAGAGAACTTCCCTAAGGACTGATTTCACCTATTTCTCCTCCCTTCTACTTTACCTGTGCACTTAAATCTGAACCCCATAGGTGTTTGATAGTCACTCCACCCCAAGCCCCACAGCTCTTATTTAGTTTAGTTTCTTATTAGTTTGGAAGCTCCTTGTGGGAAGGAATCATGTTTAACAACTCTGTCTTGTTCTTTAACAAGCACTTAGTACAGTGCTCTGCATTCAGTAAGTACTCAATAATTATAATTAATTTGCCCTAGGGATCATTACAGCCTCAGTAGTAATAATGATGGTATTTTTTTAAGCGCTTACTCTGTGTTAAGCACTGTACTAAGTCCTGGGTTAGATGCAAGGATAATTCAGTTTGGACACAATTCCTCTCACTCTTTGGACACAGTCTGGAAAATCTATGAGTAGTGCTGGTCTCCCACATCTCATATCTATTGCAGCCAAATTGCGTGTTTGATAATGATGGAGAGTGTAAGGGAAGGAAAAGGGATGAGGAAATGGAAGGTGATTTTTCTCAGGAAGTAGCTCTGGAAATTTGGAGAAGCAGCTGGGGATCAAATTTTGTTACCGGTTAGGTTGCTGGCGGCTTTCAGTAGAATAAGTGTTCTTGCTGGAAGTAAAATGTCTCTATGTAAAATCCTAGCTGACTCCAAGAGAGGCATTTACTCTATTTATTAAGGAGGATCAAAACATTTCCTCAAAAAAAAAAAATAAATTGACCAGATTCCTGGAGGCTATTTCCCTTGATGACTGACCAGATCCGAAACATGCTTGAGTGGAAATGTTATCTCTACCAATGTTTTGTGGTTTGGATGCAAAAAATTGGCCTTTTGTTAAGTTAAGCACACCACAAGTATGCAAACAGATTGCATTTTGTGGCAGAGTCAGCCTGTGGTACTGTGTTAACATTGAGTAATTTGAGTTGTATAAACTGTCATTTAGAGTTGCAGCGTTTGGTTTATATGCCAGTTAAATGCTTTAACAGGCAAACCGTAGATTTGCCACTTTGTGGATGTATTGCCCCAGCATTTGCAAATTTTGTGTGATAAGTATTTTTTTTTTAAAGGAGGGCTACAGCAGATTTGAAAAACTAGTTGTGTTTTAGTAGCCCATGATGTGTCAAAATACAGGCTTTGGGATTAGAGATGCAGTGTGGTCCAGTGGAAAGAGCACGGGTCTGGGAGTCAGAGGACCTGGGTCCTAAATCCTGGTTCCACCACTTGTTAAGTAACTTGTCAAAGGTCACACAGCAGACATCTCTGTGCCTCAGTTACCACATCTGGAAAATGGGGATTAAGACTGTGAACCTCACATGGGACATGAACTCTGTCCAATCTGATTACTTCGTATCTGCTTCAGCGCTTAGTATGGCTTCTGGCACATAGTAAGTGCTTTATAAGTATTCTACAAATGCCACTTAAAAATAGAGGCTGAAAAAGGAAAGCTGTTCTTCTCAGGAGCAATTTTTGGCGAATCAAATTTCTCCCATTACTTAAACTCCCCTCAGAATTATTATTTGTGAAGCAGCTCTGGAGCCCTCTGAGGGTAGTCTGGTAGATAAAATGATGGGTGAGTTGAAGAAAATATTTTCTGCTCCCCTATATGGTGAATGCCTTGTTTTAAAATGAAAGACCTCGGAAGCCCAGGACTGTCTTTTAAATGTCCTAATAGGAGCCAAGTACCCCACTTAATGAATGGATTTTAAATAGTATCAGAAGCTCTTTTCACAGTTAAAAGAAAACCTATTCTTCCTAAGTTTTTTGTGTCCTGATTAATTAAAAGAACAAACTTCATTTTGGTTGCAGGCTGGATACCCATAACTAGAAAGGATCATGGGACTTGGGTACTCAGTTTGTGTTGAGAAAAGGGATCTAGTATGCCGGAGATGTTGTTGACTTGCTTAGAAACATAGTGTCATGGAAATTAATGACTATGCAATCTTAGTGTATAGAATAGAATCCTACCTTTATTACTCCCCTCTGTGCGACAGCCGCTTTGAACTACTTTCTTACTGTGTAGAAAAATAGTAAAATGAGCTGCTATCTACTTCTCAGGAAATGTTGAGGATCAAATGAGTTGACTTTGGAAGATTTTCATGAACGAATTCATAGCGTATCAAATTCACCCAGTGTTCAAATGCCTTCTAGAGAGCTCAAATCATTTTCCTAAGTAGTACTACATTCTGATTCCAGGCATTTGTGATGACCCAGATTTCCTTAGGGCTAAAGTCTAATCCCTGGTTGTTAATTGGGCACTGTAACCATTAACACCAGGAGATGGTTTGCTACATCATAGTATTCACAGCTTTCTCCAACTTTAAAAGCCCTCTTAAAATCGTGCTTCCTTCTGTAAACTCTATCTGATTATTAACAATACCCGTAACTATCAGCCCAACACTCACCCTCAACTCTTGTATGTGGATGTATGTTTTTATTATATATATTATTTATGTATTCATCAGCACACTCAATTATTTATTCAGTTGTTTCATCCTATGGTGTCATTTCTTTGTTATAGTTATTTTTCCATTGACTTTCTGTAAATATATATATTTTTTTCCTCTCTCTTTCACTCTGTATTGAAGGTTCTTGAAGGCCTGGAATTATTTTGGCATAACAGTGACTAGCAGTACTCAGTGCCTAGCAGTTTGCAGGCCCTCAAAAAAATGTCATTGGAAATTACTCTACTAATATAAATGTTCCCCTGGTGGTGTTAATGTGGAAAGAGCACTTGGGAGTCAGAGGTTTTGGGTTCTAATCCTCACTCCACCACTTAGCTGTGTGACTTTGGGCAAGTTACTTAATTTCTCTGTGCCTCAGTTACCTTATCTGCAAAATGGGTATTAAATCTGTGAGCCTCGCGTGGGAAAACCTGATTACCTTGTAGCCGCCCCAGTGCTTAGAACTGTGCTTGGCCCATGGTAAGTGTTTAACAAATACCATTATTATTATTATTATTAGTGAGTAAACTTAGGTACTGGGAAGATTGGGGTTATCAGTAACAGAAATTGACCTTGTGGGTTCTAGTTGACTTCATTAACATTCTTGCAAAATTCATATTTTTGAACTCCTTGTTCTGTTCTACACAGAGTGAACTCAAATACAGTAAATTGACAAACCTATGAAGAGTGTGAGGAGCCTGTAATGGACATTTTGGATCAAAATAAGTAGCAAGTGATTCACCAAATAGTAAAAGAGTGTGGCACACCATCAATTACAGGATGCTCTTTGACAGATCTTTTCTCATTTGGGTTTTCTTGGAACCAGGAAAACAGGAGGTTTAAAATACTTTTAATGATTGAAAAAGTCATTTTTCTTCTGTCTTTTAAGAAGGGTGCTGTCAGTTAAAGAAAAGCCCCTTTTCTTTCTCTGCTCTCGGAGATGAGCCGATAGTTTAATGGCTTATAATTGTCAGAAGTCATTGCCATTTGAGAGAAATTTCTAAGCAAGGTTGCTAGAGCTTATATACTTAGATACAAATTAAGATCCATTACTAGGTTATTTAATAAATATGAAACAAAGCTGTTACAGGAAGAATTGTAACATTGAATCTGATTCTAAAGGAAGGTTAGCTAAATAGAAACCACACATTTAGACTACTGCCTTGACAAGGTGTGGGCAAGGAACAGGTCATTCAACTCTGTTATATTGTACTCTCCCAAGCTCTTAATATGTTGCTCTGCATACAGTAAGTGCTCGATAAATGTGATTGACAAGATCTCCCCCCCCCCCCCCCCCCCCCGCCATCAGTCTCTCTCTTTTTTCCCCTTCTGGAGCTCCCAGAGGCCCAACATTGTATTTTCAGAGGAACAGTTAACCCACTGTACCTATAAACTGCTGGTGTGACTGAGAAGCAGTGTGATCTAGTGGATAGAACACAGGCCTGGGAGTAAGAAGCACCTGTGTTCTACTCCCTGCTCTGCCACTTTTCTGCTATGTAACCTTGGGCCTCAGTTGCCTCCTTTGTAAAATGAGGGTTAAGACTATGAACTCCCTGTGGGGAATGGACTGTGCCCAGCCTTATTAGTGTGTATTTACCCCAGTGCTCAGTACAGTGAGTGCCTGGCACATGATAAGGATTAACAAGTGCCATAAAAAAAACAAAAAGGAAAAAGAAACTGGGCGCTATATGAAACAGCTCACAAGTTGCTAACCCATATGAGCCCCATATAGAAGATATGTAGCGTCTTCATTATGGTTTTTAAATTTCTGGCCTCAAAAACCAATGGGTACTCTGTGTATATGTGAGCTTTATTTCCTTTTGTAAGAAATAAGTATTTTATTAGTCCTTAAGGTAGAGTGCAGAATTTCACTTTTAAATTCAAGTAATGGAGGAATGTTTTGTGAAAATGGCATAAAATGGAGGCAATTTTAGCCTGTTAACTCATGATTCCATAGCTGCCTGGAAGTAATTTTGGAAATATTAATGTCTGATTTGAGGCAAATAGCCTCTCAGTTTAAAAGTCACCACGGGATGCAAGATATTGGGTCACAGATCATTCTGCTACTCTTTGAATTTTTTTTTAAAAAATCAAGACGTGCTCCCCACCATTCTCCCTTGCAACATGCCCTAAGAATTGATGATGCCGTTAGGCTTGTGAAAATGCTATTCCTACTTGCAAGATTATTATTTCCATTGATCTTTTTGCCTGAGGTCTCATCCCTTTCACCCAGAAAAAATAACTTATAATAATGGCATTTATTAAGCACTTACTCTGTGTCAAGCACTGTTCCAAGCACTGGAGTGGATACAATATAATCAGGTTGGATACAGTCCGTCTTCCTCATGGAGCTTACAGCCTAGGAGGGAGAACAGATGTTTAATCCCATTTTACAGTTGAGGGAATTGAAGCACAGAGAAGTTGACTTGTCCAAGGTCACACAGCAGGCAAAATTGGTAGAGTTGGGATTAGAACCCAGGTCCTGGGACTTCCAGGACCAAACTCTTTCCACTAGGTCATGATGCTTACCACTTACTTTCTCTGCCTATGATTCACAACCTTAGTGAGTGGTATTGTGAAGAGATTTCTCCTTTAATTAAATTTTAGCTATTAAGCATCCTTGTATATTTAGTATTAAAGCACAGGTTGCTTTCAGTATCCGAGGTGTCTTCTTTCTTTCTCTCAAAATTTTAAAGGCATTCTAGATTCTTCCCCATCCTTTCAGGAAAGCAAGTTGGCTATAGTATTTTTAAAAACTTAATTTGTGCTAAGCACTGAGGTAGGTGCAACACAATCTGATCAGACAGTCTCCATCCCATGAGTTACAGTGTGGCTCAGTGGAAAAGAACATGGGCTTGGGAGTCAGCGGTCATGGGTTCTAATCCCGGCTCTGCCACTTGTCAGCTGTGTGACTGTGGGCGAGTCACTTAACTTCTCTGTGCCTCAGTTACCTCATCTGTAAAATGGGGATTAACTGTGAGCCTCATGTGGGACAACCTGATTACCCTGTATCTACCCCAGCGCTTAGAACAGTGCTCTGTACATAGTAAGTGCTTAACAAAAAAAAAATGTAGCGATCATCATCTAAAATGAGGAAGGGGAAGAATAAATTGGTAAGGGAACTAGTGAAAGATGGCACTGATGAATAGTATTTATTGAGTACTGTACTAAGGGCTTGGAGGAGTACAGTGTAACAGAGTTGATAGACCTATTGTCTGCTCACAAAGAGCTTTCAGTCTAGTGGCAGTAATCTGGTTTTTAGATAGTGTTGCTTCACAAACTCAAATGAATGAAAGCAGACTGTCGCCAAGGGAGTTACTGCTGGCTCTATCCCACCAGTTGAAGTGGGGCTGCAATTTTAAAGGGGTAAGGGGGTGAGGATTGGCCCTTACTTTCCAACTACAATCCTCCGTGGCACACAATTGCCTGCTCTGTGGGAATCTTTTGCACTTCAGTAGACCTTGACCGTCAAAGTTAAGATTTCATCTAGTCATCCAAGTTGACCTTTAATGGTCATTCTAATTCTTTGCCGTGGATCGGGTTAAAGCAGTCCCTTGCTAAGCTGATGAAGAAGCCATTGCCTAAGTGCTGCTGGTGAATCACTTAGCTCACTTTTGACCGTTCTATTGCTTGTGGTTCCCTCTTCCTGCTGGTGGTCTTGCTGGATGGTTAGAGGGGGGATTTTGACTAACCTTTGCAACAGAGTTTGTAGTCTACCTTTTAGATTTCAGACTTCTACAGTTTCTAGCCTTCTTTGCTCCATTTTTGCTTGCCATAGAAGCCGTGGTTCATAGAACATTGAACTCTTGCTTAAGAGGCCTCTTGATCCCAGCACATCACTTCCCTAAACTTAGTTTGGGGTCACTAAGGTTGGAGTCTTAGAAACTCCCACAAATTAGAATGACAAACAAGAAAGCTCACTGTTTAGCTGCATGTAGACCAAGCTGAAAGGCCAAAGAGTAGTTGTTGGAAGTCCCTTCTATATTACCATCAGTGGTATTTACTCTGTGTTTACTGTGTACAGAGCACTGTACTAAGCACTTGGGAGAGTACAATACAACAAATTTGCCGATACACATTCTCTGCCCACAACGAGCTTACAGTCTCTATAATTAGGAGGCATGGGTCTACTATTTGATGCAGACACTGCATCTTCTTGAGCAGTTTTTAACTGCCAGCATCTCCATGTGCATAACATCAAACATCTAGCTGGGGTCACCAGCACCAAGTTTTTGGAAGGAATGCAGCCTACATGCCCTTTGGAATAATAATAATTATGGTATTTGTTAAGCACTTACTATGTGCTGAGCACTGTTCTAAGCTTTGGGGTAGATACAGGGTCATCAGATAGTCCCACATGGGGCTCACATTTTTTTAATCCCCATTTTTACAGATGAGGTAACTGAGGCACAGAGAAGTTAAGTGTCTTGCCCAAGGTCACACAGCAGACAAGTGGTAGAGCTGGGAATAGAACCCACAACCTCTGACTCCCAAGCCCGTGCTCTTTCCACTAAGCCACATTTGGAAGAATGGCTATACTGGGTGGACCATCAAGGAAAATGGGAGTCAAGGAGAGACTGCTAGACTCTTGAGCACAGTGGTTTGCACATAATAGGGGCTCACTAAATACCACTGATTGGTTAATGAACAGCTGCTGTTAAGTGAATAGACCTGTGTCTATGCCCATAAGCAGTGAGTACAAAAACAATGCCTTTAAAGATAGAGTGAAGCACAACTTTAATGATAAAAACCTAGCTGAGAATTGCAGGACTAGCCAGCCAACCATGTGGTATTGAGGAATGGGGAGGGTCTTTTGGAATAGAGGCTTCAGGAGAATTATGCTAGCGAAAGGCCAATTGGAAGCAGATTGGTGTAGTGGATAGAGCATGGGCCTGGAAGTCAGGAGGTCATGGGTTCTAATTCTGACTGCCACTTGTCTGCTGTGTGACCTTGGAAAAATCACTTCTCTTCTCTGTGCCTCGGTTCCCTCATCTCTAAAATGGGGATTACTAAGACTCTGAGCCCTATGTGGGACATATATCTACCTCAGCGCTTAGAACAGTGCCTGGCACATAGTAAGTGCTTAACAAATACCATCATTATCATTAAACAGGGCCACGCATTGCAATAGCAAGTGCAACTGCACAGACAAGGGTAGTTTTTCTATGGATGGGATTGTTGATTACACATAAAGTCTGCCTGGGCAACCACACTGGCTCAGCAGATATATTCTCCCTGTCACTTGTGACATCTTCACACATTTGTAGGCTTTAAAACTTGTGTACATATGAATACATGTCATATATCTACATATCCAAATACATTCATTTGTTCATTGTTGGATTTATTGAGTGCTTACTGTGTGCAGAGCACTGTAGTAAGTGCTTGGGAAGTACAATATAGCAATAGGGACAATCCCTACCCACAGTGGGCTTACACTCTAGAGGGGGGATGCATGTATACATGTGATTATCTTCCATCACACATCTGTTCTGGCCACCCATTTGGTTTTCAATCTAAGTGGTCTTGGTTTCTAAATTTCAAAAAGGGCTTATCTCAATCAGGTGTACTAATAGGATGCTTACTGTGTGCAGAACACTGTACTAAATGCTTCAGAGAGTACAGTGTAATGGAATTGGTAGACACATTCACAACCCACAATGAGCTTACAGTCTGGAGGGGGAAACAGACATTAATATAAATAAGTTGTACCTAAGTTCTGTGGGGCTGAGGGAGAGGTGAATTAAGGGAGCAATCAGGGTGATGCAGAAGGGAGTGGTAGAAGAGGAAATGAGGCCTCTTGGAGAAGATGTGCCTTGAATAAGGCTTTGAAGGTGGGGCGAGAAATTACCTGTCAAATATGAAGAGGGAGGACAAGGGCAAAAGGTCAATGGCAAGATAGGATTGAAGTACAGTGAGTAGCTTGGCATTAGAAGAGTGAAGTGTGTTGGCGGGGCTATAGTAGAAGAGCAACCAAGTGAGGTTGATGGGGGCAAGCTAAGTGCTTTAAAGCAGGTGGTAAGAAGTTTCTGTTTGATGTGGAGGTTGATGGCAACCACTGGAGGTTTTTGATGAGTGGGCAAACATGGACTAAATGTTTTTGTAGAAAAATAATCCAGGGAGTAGAGTGAAGTATGGACTAGAGTGAAGAGAGATAGGAGGGAGTGAAGTCAGCAAGGTGGCTGTTGCAGGAGTCAAGGCAGGATAAGAAAAATGCTTGGATTAACGTGGTAGCAATTTGGATGGAGAGGACAGATTTTAGTGATGTTGTGAAGGTTGAACTGACAGTATTTAATTGAAAATGTGAGTTGAATGAGAGAGATGAGTCAAGGATAGCACCAAGTTACTGGGCTTGTGAAATAGGAAGAATGGTAGTGTTGTCTACTGTGACAGGATAATAATGGGGAGGACAACACTTGGGTGGGAAGATAAAGTATTATCCTTATTGCTATATTGTACTTTCCAACCGCTTAGTGCAGTGGTCTGCGCACAGTAAGATCTCAATAAATACGATTGAATGAATGAATAAGGATTTCTGTTTTGGACATGTTCAGTCTGAGGGATGTCCAAATGGAGATATCTAGAAGACAGGAGGAAATGAGTCAGCAGAGAGGGAGAGAGGTCAGAGCTGGAGGTATAGATTTGTGAATCTTCCTCATAGCGGTGATAGTTGAAGCCATGGGAGTGAATGAGTTCTCCAGGGGATTTGGTGTAGATGGAGAATAGAAGGGGAGTCAGAACAGAACCTTGAAAGACTTCCACAGTTAGTTGGAGGGAGGAAAGAAGGAGCCTCATCAGGACTCTAACGATATTTTCGTCTGTTTGGGATTTTAGCTTGATCTCTTTTTGACTTCTCTACCCCAGCAAATTGGCAGTGTTGTGATAGTACAAAATCTTAATTTCAGTGTGTTCAGCAAATTAGACATGGGGCAGAAACTTTTGTCTGATGGTCGTGGGAGTGTGGGAGGTGTTATATGCCAATTAATTTATGGGGTTTTTTGGTTTTGTTTTTTGCTGTTGTCACAGGATACATTTGTGTCTACATGGGAGTTTTTCAAGGCCACAGTAATAAAGGTTTTTGTATGTAATTTTGAAGATGCCAGAATATTTAGGTGTTTGAAGCATTTTTGTGATTTAGATTTCATTAAAACTTTGGGCATAAAAATTAACCCAGAAGGGACTAGTCACTTCAAAGGCTTTCAACGTAATAATTATTAGAATTACTCCCACTGAACATCAGTTGCAAAAGAACCTGTTGCTTTTAATCCAATCATTTTTTTGGCATTAGCAATATGCAATGTGGCCTAGGGGATAGAGCCCAGACCTGGGAGCCAGATAATCTGGGCCAATACCTATTCTCCCTCCTATTTATTGCTACTGTTCTTGTCTGTCCGCCTCCCCTGATTAGACTGTAAGCCCTTCAAAGGGCAGGGACTGTCTCTGTTACCGATTTGTACATTCCAAGCGCTTAGTACAGTGCTCTGCACATAGTAAGCACTCAATAAATACTATTGAATGAATAGACTGCAGGAACAGGGACTGGGTCCGACCTGGTTAATTTGTATCAACCCTAGCTCTTAGAACAGTGCTTGACAAATACTATTATTATTATTGTTAATATTATTGTTAGCCCATATTTGGCCTAAAGAAGCCATTTCTCATTTTTGAACATGGAAAATGGTAGATTTCAATTCCTATTCTTAGAAAGGATATTGGTTTGCTTTCAAGCAATAGAAAATTGTATGTCACTGCAAAGCAATAGAGCGGATTGCCTGAGAGGCTTAAAATGCAATAATACCAAATAACGGTGTAAGTATAAATTCATCTCATGTGGGTATAGAGTGTGAAAGGAATTAGACTTTTTGGACATGAGGCATGGCCTAGTGGGAAGAACATGGACGTGGGAGTCAGAGGACCTGGGTTCTAATTCTAGCTCTGTCACTCTGTGTGACCTCTGTAAGTCACTTAACTTCAGTGCCTCAATTCTCCTGTTCTCCCTTCTACTTAAGCTGTTGACCATCTGGGACAAAGACCATGTCCAACCTAGTTAACTGGTATCTATCCCATTGCTTAGAACAGATTTGACAGATTTGAAGGCGATACTGCATTGTTTTGTGCATGACTGAAACTAGTTCTTTTCTTTACTCCAGATCTCTCTCATTATTCTTTGTGTTTGGGACTGATACTTTTGACAGTGGTACTATCCATTTGTGAGAACCTTTTGTCAGAGTTAACCCTATGGGTATAAGACCTCCCTGTGCTGAGCAGCAGAGGCATGGGAGAGAGTCAAGGGCCGAGACTCAAGTTTACTGTGCGGAAGGAGGCAATGGTAAATCACTTCCATATTTTTACCAAGAAAACTCTATGGATATACTACCGGAACGATTGCAGATGGAGGTGGGGCGTTCTGGGAAAGATGTATCCATGGCGTCGCTATGGGTCGGAGACGACTTGATGGCATAAGACAAATAAAGGTCTCCTCACCTCCCACATAAAACCCAAAAATATCTTGGCCAAGATGTTGCCAGTGATGGAGAGCTCATATGCAGGACTTGGGATTTGTATAGGCTACATGCCACTCTAGTCTCCCTGAAGAGCAGTAAGCCTCATTATAAATAGAGAAAGGAGCCTGGAATATCGTCAACTTTCCTACCGTATAATATGGATGCTATGAAGGGGACACTGCTGCTGTCACATTTTGAAATATATGGGCTTAATGGAAGAGCCATGAAGAGATGCCTGTCTGCCCCTGTTTATCCCAAATGGAGACTGGTACTGGAGGTTCATCCTGGATCTCAGGCAAGCTGGCTGTGGAGACTTCTTTATACAGACTTCAGAAATGACATTCTTCTCACGAGCTACTTCAGGGCCAGAGGGAAATCAAGCATCCTCTTTTTGTAGAGGTATTGTGTCTTTGTGCTTTGGGTTAGTATTTGTAAGAAATCTTTTCAGATTAGCAACATGTTTCTATTTTACAAGTCTGTTTTCCCTCAGTTCCCCTCCATGAGGCATCTGAAAAAAAGCCTGAGACTTGGAGAACTGTAATGTAATGGAAAAACATTTATAATCAAGTTATTGAGTAGAGGGACTGTCAGAATCTATGGAGAGGTTTGACCAAAGAAGTGTCAGAGGGGCAACAGAGTCATTTTAACAAGTTTATTTTGAATCCTAATAGTGCCTGAAATGTATTGGAAAAGGATTCATTCATTCAGTTGTATTTATTGAGTGCTTACTGGGTGCAGAGCACTGTACTAAGTATTTGAGGAGAAGAGAGATTAGATTATCAGGGTTTGGGTTCCACAGTGTTCTTACAGGTGTGTCGAATCTTCCACAATGAACCTGTGTTCCAATCCCAAGAAACTGAAAGTAACTGCTTAGTGAAAAGAGCACAGGTTTGAGAGTTGGAGGACCAGTGTTCTAATACTATCTTTGCCAAGTGCTTACTGTGTGACCTTGGGCAAGTCACTTAACTTCTTTGTAACTGTTTCCTCAATTGTAAAATGGAGATTAAATACTGGTTCTCCCCTCCTTCTTTGCTTATGAGCCCTATGTGGGACAGGGAGTGTGTCTAACCTAATTAACCTGTTCATAGCCCAGTGCTTAGAAGAGCGTTTGACACATTAGTAAGTGCTTAACAAATACTATTTTTTTTAAAGGAATTAATCTTTGGCATTTGGTCTGACGCAGCAGGACAGGTTTCTCTTGAAAAACTGAAATTATGGACTACCTCAAATTTTCAGCTTCCCCACCTAAGTCAGGGGGAGAATTTAAAGCTGTTGGAGGAGAAGGAGGTTGTAAGGAGAGAATGGGGTTTCCTGTTTTTTTTTACATGATTGACTTTGCTGTATGTAACTTCCTCCTAAGCAAGATAGCAATTAACTTGGATACCAAAATAAATTGGGTATATCGATAGGTGCATTTTGGAGTGTTCTTTTGTTTTCAAAATATTGACAACCAAAGTTAAACTAGCTTGTTAATCTTCTTTACAGCACCTTGGACTGACCTTCCCCATGTGGGTTAAACTACTTATCTTGTTTTCAAAACATGGACAACAAAGTTAAACTAGCTTGTTTATCTTCTTTATAGCACCTGGGACTGGCCTTCCCAACATAGTTTTAGCTACTTAGCATTTTTTAAATTTGTATTTCATTAGTTTGTAGAGCACTGTTATGGTTCTATGTATCTGTCTTTACCTGCTTAGATTGTGAGGGGGGGCAGTGTCTGAATAGATGATTTTGTTCACCCAGTTCTTCTATAGTATGAGGCAATAGGACTTTGCAAGAACACAGCCTCCAAGAAAACTACTGCAGCACTGAATCTAAATGAGTTCGTGCTGTTGGATGAACACTCCCAGCAGCATTTCAACCAAAACATGAAGTTAAAACACACTTAAGGGGAGAACTGTATGTACTTACCTGAGTGCTTGGCACTAGTAAGTTTTTTATGGTATTTGTTATGTGTTTACTATGTGCCAGGCACTGTACTAAGCCCTGGGGTAGATAAAAATTAATCAGGTTGGACATGTCCCACAGAGGACTCAGTCTTAATCCCCATTTTACAGATGAGGTAACTGAGGCACAGAGAAGTTCAGTGACTTCCCCGACGTCATACAGCAGACAAGTGGCAGAGGCAGAAGTAGAATACAGGTCCTTCTGAATTCCAGGCCCATCCTTTGTCCACTAGGCCACGCTGCTTCTCCTAATACCTTAACTACCATAATGACAAATTGGCTGAAGCGGTATCTAGCCTATAGTGATAGGAAGAACACTAAGAATGGATGCTCAGAATTCAAGTTCAGTGCCATTGACAGAATAACTTATTGACATCCAAACTATTATACTAACTGATCCAAGCATTTAGCCCGTCCCACCTTGACTACTGCAGCAGCCTCCTTCCTGACCTCCCTGCCTCCTGTTTCTCCCCACTCCAGTCCATACGTCACTCTGCTGCCCAGATAATTTTTCTAAGAAAAGACTCAAGAATTTTCAGTGGTTGCCCTCTCACCTCATCGTCAAACAGAAACTCCTTACCATTGGCTTTTAAGCAGTCAGTCAGTTTACCTCACTGAATTCCTACTGCAACCCAGTGTGCTCACTTCACTCCTCTAACACCAACAACATACTCACTGTATCTCAATCTTGTCTATCTTGCCACTGATCCTTCTCATACATCCTGCCTCTGGCCCAAGCCTCCATCCTGCTTCATATAATTGTTGTATTAAGCACATACTGTGTGTCAAGCACTATACTAAGCAGTGGGTTAGAAGCAAGATAATCAGGTCCCACATGGGGCTCACAGTCTAAGTAGCAGGGAGAATGGATATTGAATCCCGTTTTTGCTGATGAGGGAACTGAACAACAGAGAAGTTAAGTAATTTGCCCAAGGTCACACAGTAAACAAGTCGTGGAGCTGGAATTGGAACTCAGGTCCTTTGGCTCCCAAGTCTTTGCTCTTTCCACTAGGCCACTCTGCTTCTCCTCACCTTACTGTCACTCTCATGAGAAGCAGCGTGGCTCAGTGGAAAAAGCCCGGGCTTGGGAGTCAGAGGTCATGGGTTCGAATCCCGGCTCTGCAACTTGTCAGCTGTGTGACTGTGGGCAAGTCACTTAACTTCTCTGTGCCTCAGTTACCTCATCTGCAAAATGGGGATGAAGACTGTGAGCCTCATGTGGGACAACCTGATGACCTTGTATCTACCCCAGCGCTTAGAACAGTGCTCTGCACCTAGTAAGCACTTAACAAATACCAACATTATTATCATCTTCAAAATTGTATTAAAATCACAATTCCTCTGAGGCCTTCCCTGACTAAACCCTCATTTTCCTTAATTCTTCTCTCTTCTGTGTCACCCTTGTACCCAATTGGATTTGTACCGAGCGTTTAGTACAGTGCGCTACATACAGAAAGCATTCAATCAATATGGTTGATTGTACCCTTTCTTCAGACCTCCAGTACTTATGTACATATCCATAGTTTATTTTACTGTCTATCTTCCCTTTTAGATTGTAAGCTTCTTATGGGCAAGGAACGTGTCTACCAACTCTGTTATATTGCACCGTGCTCTGCACACAGTAAACACTCTATACAATTTATTGATGGAAATCAAAGCTTGTTTAGGGTAAGGAGAAGAAACCAAACAGTACAGGTTCTTGCTGGCACGACTGAAATGCCCTTACTCAGCTCTTTCTCCCTTATTTACCTACTCTGTCCTCCCACTACACTGCTTGCATTGTTCTTCCTCCCAAACTAACATATTGAATTTGCCTTTTCTGTCTCTTCTTCAGCTGACCACATGCTCATGCCTTCTCCCAGCCTGGAACCCCTTCCTCCCTCACATCTGACACACTACTGCTCTCATCATTTTCAAAACCCTTTTGAAATTACATTTACCCTAGAGGTGTGCCTCTATTAATTTTGAGCCCAGAAGGAACTTATATTTAAACGGGGGAGAGAGACGCTAAAACCAATTACAGATAGGGGAAGCAACCAAGTGCAAAGATATTTACATAAATGTTACCAGGACATGGAGGGGTGAAATGAGTACTCACATGCTTAGGTGACTTGGAAGTGCTGAAGCCATGTAAGAAATAGAATGGGGAGATGAATAAGAACGTAAGTACTTCCTCCAATAGCAATTATGTACATCTCCTATAAACCACTTCTTGTACATTTACACATATCCTTCTTCCTTCTTATCTATGAGTTACTTATTTATGATTCTCGAGAATCATGTCTACTAATTTTTGTACTCTCCCAAGTGCTTGCACAGTGCTCTTTACAAAGTAGGCACTTCATAAATGCCATTGATTTAATTTATTTTTATTCAGATTAGGAAATTTTAATGGACTCTTTTGGATAATTTGGGGGACTTAGATGAGCTCAATTATTTGAAGTACCAAAAGGAAACTTTGCTTTTTTTCCCCCTCCTCCTTGTGGTAGATTGATCCTCTGGCATGCCTCTTGATTAATCTGGAATTTTCTACTATTGCCATTGCTTCATGAGTTTCTTTCTTCATGTTTGCTCTTGTTTCTAATCTGCTAATGTGCTAATGCTAATCCTTCTTATCTGAAACCTCGAGATTCTTGATGATTAAACCACTGTAATAACCATCATCCTTTCGCCGATCACTGAGGGTCCCTGCTCCCAGCAGACTTCTAATACAGCAATATAGGAATAACAGAAGCTCCCACATTCTTTTGGATTCCTCCATCCCAGAGACTTCAAATCTATATTGTCTATTTTGTATTGTGTTTTACTGTTTCATCATTTCTGATGTCTATCTCATCACCCCTTCACCCTGCTTATACCCTCAGATTGGGAGGTACAGGGATGGTGTCTACTTTCCACCTTTGTGTTCTCTCGGTGTTTTGCACATAGTGAACAGTATGGAAGCAGCATGGCATAGTGCATGAAGCACGAGCCTGTGAGTTTGAAGGTCATGGGTTTTAATGCCGTCTCTGCCACTTGTCTGCTGCCTGACCTTGGGCAAGTCACTTCACTTCTCTGGGCCTCAGTTAACTCATCAGCAATTTGGGATTAAGATTGTGAGTGCTATGTGGGACAGGGACTGATTTGCTTGTATCTACCACAGCGCTTAGCACAGTGCCTGGCATATAGTAAGCACTTAAATACCAGAATTAGTAAAACAATAAGTACTATTGCCACTAGTACTGATCTGATTTTTCTATGTATAGACCAACCTGCTGAAAAAATGGTGGTTTGCTTGTTCTAGAAGAAAAGCAGCATTATATTTCAAGATGCAGTGACTTTTTCCATGATACCCATCTTAGTTAAAAGTCATTATTACCAGATGCAAATTTGACTTTATGGGCTCTGGGCTTTACTGTTTGAAAAATTGCTAGAAACAAAACCCATATACCCTTTTAATGCTGTTTCTAGGGTTGTCTGTGTTTAGAAGAGGCTGAAAGAGTCAGCTTTGCACTGTGAACCATGTGGAGGAAGTTGGAAATGAATTAATGTCTGAATCACTTGTGATAAGATCCAGATTTTATCTGTTTTGGTAAATTTTTAGGGGTCAAATATCCACAAAATTTGACAAAATTCCCCATTCATTTTGGTCCCTTTAAAATGCCCAAGAAAGGTAGAAAAAGACTATGAAAACCCTACAACTACGTATTTTGTCCCACATATTCCAAGATGATGTTTCAGATGGTGAAATTAATAATAATAATGTTGGTATTTATTAAGCGCTTACTATGTGCAGAGCACTGTTCTAAGCGCTGGGGTAGACACAGGGGAATCAGGTTGTCCCACGTGGGGCTCACAGTCTTAATCCCCATTTTACAGATGAGGTAACTGAGGCACCGAGAAGTTAAGTGACTTGCCCCAAGTCACACAGCTGACAAGTGGCCGAGCTGGGATTTGAACCCATGACCTCTGACTCCAAAGCCCATGCTCTTTCCACTGAGCCACGCTGCTTCTCACTGTGGGTGCATCTGGAATCAACAGACCCGATCAAGCTGTGCAACCATACAATAATAATGATAATAATAATGCTGGTATTTAAGCGCTTACTATTTGCAGAGCACTGTTCTAAGTGCTGGGGTAGATACAGGGTAATCAGGTTGTCACATGTGAGGCTCACAGTTAATCCCCATTTTACAGATGAGGTAACTGAAGCCCAGAGATGTTGTGACTTGCCCACAATAAGGTTGTCCTCTTTTGTGTGGTCTTATATATTTGTAGTAGTAGCATTTATTAAGCACCTGCTTGGTCTGTTGCTCAGTATTAGGTTCTTGGGAAGTACTGATAATGAAGCGACGCATTTTCTACCCAGAAGGAGCTTACACTCTAATGGTGGAGTTGGATCATAAAAATATTTACAACCCATTTTAGTCATAATAATAATAGTACTTTGCCTCATAGCTTTCTGTTCAAAATGAGCCAATTCTCAGGGCAGTCAAATTTCCCAAGCAATTGCCTTGGCATAAATAGCAGGAGTAGAAGTAATGGTATTTATTTAATGGTATTTAAGTGTTTACTATGTACCAGGCACTGTACTAAGCACTGGGGTAGATAGAAGATAGGCAGGTTGGACACAGTTCCTATCCCACATGGGGCTCACAGTCTTAATACCCATTTTAAAGATAAAGGTTAAATGACTTTCCCAAGGTCACAACAGACAAATGGCAGACCCAGAATTGGATCTCAGGTTTTTCTGACTCCCAGGCCCGTGCCTTCTCCACTAGGTTACACTGCTTCTTGAGCACATTCTAAGTAGAAAAATTATAACAAAAAACTCCATAAAGCCATTCCCTGCTCACAGGGAGCTTACAATATGCAGTTTTTGTCAGATGCTTTTGTAAATTGTTTAGCAACTGAGAGACCTCTCAGCATTGCTCCCTTCACTTCTTTGCAACATGCGAGATATGTGAGCTCATGTCCACTATACCACTCTGTGATCTGAAACCACAATGCAATTACGGGAGATTGCAGTACATGAAATGCTTCAGTTGCAGGTCCAGAAGGGCTCTGTTGAGGATCTTTCCAACAATGGAAATCAATCAATCAATCGTATTTATTGAGCGCTTAGTACTGTGCAAAGGACTGTAAGCTCCTGGGAGAGTACAATAGATCCAATCCCTTCCCATAACAAGCACACAGTATAGGGGGGAGACAGACATTAATGTAAATAAATAAATTACAGATCTGTACATATGTGCTGTGGGGATGGGAGGGAGGATGAATGAAGGGAGCAAGTCAAGGTGATGCAGAAGGGTGTGGAAAGACATTACAGTGGTTGCAGTCAGTTCTTTGACCATGTGTGGTCAAATGGTGACAGTGGCAGTTACTCAGGACTTTATATTATGAGAAAAAGCAGTCTGTGCATTTGAATTGTCCTTTCCATGCTCAGCATGTGGCATGAGAGCCAAGCGCTTTGCCATTTCTCATGACTTTACTTCCACAGCGACTTCCTCAGGAAATGGGACAGGTGCCATGTCTTTACATGTTGGTGTGGTTGCTATCACTGCAAGGCTGTGGTACTCATTCATTCAGTCACTTATTGAGTGCTTACTGTGTGCATAGCACTTTACTAAGCACTTGGGAGAGTACGATAGAACAATAAACGGACATATTCCTTACCCACAACGAGCTTACAGTCTAAAACTGGTGTTCCAGAGGATAGTGAAGTGTTGGGCTAGCGTTTCCAGATTTGTATTTGTCTGTTTAAAGGCTGGAGTCCTCTTCACTCTTGAGAAACACTGTAGCAATATAGTTTCTTGAGTGCATAGTGATATCTTTGATTGGGCTGTGTTCTATAAAGCCTTGAATAACTTCCATTTTTGGTATCCTATTCCTTGTTGTATTTCGTTTTAACTTGATATGTATGTCACTGAGTAGGTTTTTATATGCCTCTTTTTTGTCAGAACAATCTTCCCTCACTCTTAATGATAATGATAATTATGGTACTTGTTAAGTGCATACTACGTGCCAAGCACTGTTCTAAGCAATGAGGAAGATACATAGTTCTTGTCCAACTTGGGGCTCATCCTCTCAATCCCTACTTTACAGATGAGATAATTGAGGCCCAGAGAAAGTAAAATGATTTGCCCAGAGTTACACAGCAGACATGTGGCAGAGCTGGAATTAGAACCCAAGTCCTTCTGACTCCCGGGCCCGTGCTCTATCCATTAAGCCACACTGCTCCTCTTCAGGTGGTGATCGCCGGGACCATGGACCATGACTATAGACTGTAAGCTCCTTATGTGCCGAGAATCAAGTCTGTTATGTTCTTCCTTCCCAAGTGCTTAGTACAGTGCTCTGCATAGAGTAAATGCTCTATAAATATCACTGACCCATATATAACCCAGTGCCTCAGAGCAGCTGCAGAAGCAGCAGGTCTGATCCCTGCAAGAAAGAACTTCCTGGTCACCAATTGATCAAGGAGCACTGTACCAAGTAATAATAATAATTGCATTACTTGGGAGACCCTGGCTGTAATAATAATGCTATTTCTTGGGAGATCCAGAGAAATAGGGCACATAGAAGTATCATGGCACTGATTTTCCTTGCCATTTCTCGGAGATTGAGTGAGAAAAGGATGTAGGGTAGACTAGATCTCTCCAAGAATCTGGCTTCACTACCTTAAGCTTGCTTGGTCCCTGGGCTGATGTGGGAAAGAGGGATAGTTGGTCCTTTTCGCCACAATTCTCACAGTACTTTCCTAGGCTCTGAGGGTCTTTTGCCCATCTGGTCGACAAACAGGAGAGGCTGAGGTGAGGTTAAAATAGTTATGGCTCCTAGGCAGGGAATATGGTAACCTGTAGAGTTAGATTGTGGAGGGTATTAATATTGGAAAAACTGCAAAAATTAAGCTTTTATGAAAAGTGGGTCAGCCATACCTAAACTTTAGGATGGAATGTAAATTTCCACTTTGTTTTATGCAGAAAGAGGTCAAAGAAGAATGTGACAGACACTGGGCATTTGCAGATTGAAGCATCAGAAGCAGAGCAGTGTGGGCTAGTAGAGCACAGGCCTGGCAGTCAGAAGGACCTGAGTTCTAATTCCAGCTCTGCTACTTGTCTGTTCTGTGGCCTTGGATGAGTCACTTAAATTCTCTGTCTCAGCTACCTCATCTGTAAAATGGGGATTAAGACTGTGAGCCCCATGTGGGACATGGACTGTGTCCAACCTGATTATTTTGTTTCTACCCCAGCGCTTAGTACAGTGCTGCCACATAGTGAATGCTTAACAAATACCATTAAATAAAAGAATGATCTCAAGTTTCCTCATGTTGAAGAATGGGACTCTTTTCTCAAGTTCTCAAAGTCTTCGCTGTTATTCAAGGAGGAATCAATTGGCTGATTGAGAACTGCTCCAAATTTCTCCCTGCCAGTGTTCTCCACTCCTGCCATCATTCACAACACCGAAAAGCATTACTCTTAATACTTCCTCCCATACATTTTCAAAAGTATCTATGATTTCTGCCATTAATATAATTAGATTATCCTTATGACATATAGGAGTTTAGGGAGGTTCGTCTGTTCTTTCAAGATCCTAGCTACCATAATAGTTGTGGTATTTTTAAGCACTTCCTATGTGCCAGACACTGTACTGAGCACTGGGGTAGATGCAAGCTAAATTGTGTTGGGTACAGTCACTGTCCCACATGGAGCTCACAGTCTTAATCCCAATTTTACAGAAGAGATAACTGCAGCACAGAGAAGTGAGGTGACTTGCCCAAGGTCACACAGCAGACAAACAGCGTAGCTAGGATTAGAAACCCAGGTCCTCTGACTCCCAGGCCCATGCTCTTTCCACCAAACCTCACTCCTTCTCATACCATAGTAGACTATTTGGCTCTATTCCCTGCGGGACCTTTCAGGAGTCTAATTTGCTGTTCTTTCCAATATTCCTGACATTCCCACTTTCACGTAGGCAGATAGTTATGTGGTGATTGGGTCACCCTAACCCAACACCCATCCTTAACATTTAGGTTTAATTCCTATCCTTAAAATTAATGTGTATGTGTGATTTTATTTATATTTTAAATCACTGCACCAATTATTTCAGAGCTATCATTGAACTCCCACTGCCCTATGAAGGAACAGTTATGTTCCTCTTTTTCATCCTCCTCCTTTCACTATTTTAAAGTTTTGTCTTTCCCCTATTGTGTTATAAGGTCCTCGAGGGCTATCTTTCATGCTATTGCTGATTTTCTTAAATGTTTGATATAGTGTTTCCCATTTGCTAGTACTCAGTAAATCCCACTGATTATAGTCAGATGAGTATTGGATGTGTTCTACAGTATGATAAAAACATGCTCTGGGTTCTTTTCAAAGTAAAAATGCATATAAAAAAGCCATCCCCTATTTTAATGATCAGAAGCAATGATACCGAAAGCAAAAGTAAAGTCCTCAAGCCTTTTCTTTGGTTCTCGGCAAAGGCTCCAAATCATTTTGCATTTGGCATTTTTCAGCAAGCCTGAAAAGGAATTTTCTGAGGAAGGGCTTGAGGTGTCTGGTGACCCTCTCTCAAGTGCTAGTTTTAGCCTCAGAGTGTGGTGGAAGCCTACTCTGATGGGGATGTTTAACACAGTAAGTTGCTCTTGAAATTTGTGGGTTTTAATATCTAATTGGACAAACCATCCAATTTAACCTCCACCTTAAGGGTATTTCCAAATATTTTAATTAACCTCAGTGGGGAAATTTGAAGGGTACTAAGCTGTTCTTTCAGTTGGCAGTAGGGAATTGAATTAGGCAACATTGTCGAGTTGTACGTCAGTGAAAGGCAATATTTTACTGGCATTCAAATGCATAGACTTTTGATCAGTTTAATGCTTTCTAGAAGATTATACCACTTGGGAATATTATTAGGAATACATAAAGGCCACTGCCAATAGCCTATTTCTAGTAATATAATTAATTTTCAGGAGCGGGGATATTGCTTAAAGGGAAAAAAATAAAAATAAATCTTACAGGAATGTTATGAGCCATTTGTACTTGCAGTGAGTTGTGCAATAGAGCACAGGGCATATCATGACCTCCTAAATGGATTTAGCATTTGCAAGTAAATGATAATCCTTAGTAATTTGGGAGGCAGACAGAGATACCTATATTCCCATTTGTTTCAGACGGGAGAAGAGATGTCTCTTCTGTGGACAGGGACACATCTACCCAATATGTTGTATTGTAGTTTTCCAGGCTCTTAATACAGTTCCTGCACGTACACTAACTCAGTAAATACCATTGGTTGATTCACTCTGTCCATTGAGTGGCAGAGAATTCGTTTAGCTATTCACTGTATTGACATTTCTTTGGATTGGCCAGTTTGGAAGTGTTACTAAAATAAAGTAATAACTAAAGCAGAACACCTAAAGAAGGTCATTTCAACAATAAATAACCTTTTCAGGGTAGCGACCTGAATGGGCACTGTATTTGTTACTTGTGTGCATGCCACAACCCCCACAAATCACCCACTTAAACCATCCCACACCCACAGAAAAATTATTCTTGACCTGCAACTTCAATGCGTGTACTCGGGGGGTGAGGCAGATATACTGAGGGCAGAGGTTTCAGGGTCAGCTCCCCTCGTAGGTTTTCCCCAGTGTTCGACTGATTAAAACCCCCACTGATTTCTAGTCGCTCTCTGAGTCTGTCTGCTCACAAATGCCTCTTTTTCGAGGTTGGGCGGGGAGGGTGGAGCCTGGGCATTATGCTTCAGACTAGGTCCCTGAAGAGATGCTGTATTTCCGTGCCACCACCACCCTTGGGACTACAGCTGGCATCTCCTCTCCTAGGTGGCAGAATAATGATGGGGTTGAGATGCCAGTGATGATGCATCAATTACTGAAGGAGAATTTGGACCATGTAGCCATTTGCAGTTCCAAGGTGTGACCTGGGCATTGTTAATTAGTGCAGATTCTTTGTAGGAGGAACTACCCCTGATAGTAAGGAAAACGTTATCCCAGGACCCCTCATTTTCAGGCCTAGCTTAAAGTTCTAGCTTGTGGCTTTCCTTGAACTAACAAAAAGTCACCTGTATGTATGATATGAAGAGCTTGGGGTTGTCCTGTCTGCATTTTTGAGGTTGTCCTGTCTGCATTTTTGAGCAGTGTTGGAGCAGTCCAGCTTCGTACTCAGGGCTGGGGTGCCATCACCATCCAGTCCTGACACATCCATGGTTTCTCTCTGAGCATGGAGGGAGGCAGAGGAGGGCTCCTCCCAGCACCATGGGTAAGAAGAAGAAGGCATAATCCTGACCTTCAGCCCATACTGAAGGTCATAGCCATAATTTATTTATTTGTGTTAATGTCTCTCTCGACTGTAAACTCGTGAGCAGAGAAAATAATGATAATAATGATGGTATATGTAAAGCACTTACTATGTGCCAAGCACTGTTCTAAGCGCTGGGATAGATACAGGGTTATCAGGTTGTCCCACGTGGGGTTCAGTCTTAATCGCCATTTTACAGATGAGGTAACTGAGACACAGAGAAGTGAAGTGACTTGTCCAAAGTCACACAGCTGACAAGTGGTGGAGCCAGGATTAGAACCCATGACCTCTGACTCCCAAGCCTGTGTTCTTTCCACTAAGCCACGCTGCTTCTCACCACCTATCTGTTTGCCTGGCTCATCTTTCTGCAGAAACGCTCTGGGCATGTCACTGCCCTTCTTAAAAAACCTCCAGTAGTTGCCTATCAACCTCCGCATGAAACAAAAACTTCTCACTCTAGGCTTCAAGGCTCTCCATCATCTTGCCCTCTCCTACCTCTCCTCCCTTCTCTCTTTCTACTGCCCACCCCGTAGGTTCCGCTTCTCTGCCGCCCACCTCCTCACCATCCCCCGTTCTCACCTAGCCTACTGTCGACCCCGGCCCACATCCTCCCACTGTCCTGGAATGCCCTCCCTCCTCACCACCGCCAAACTAACTCTCTTCCCCTCTTCAAAGCCCTACTGAGAGCTCACTTCCTCCAAGAGGCCTTCCCAGCCTGAGCTTCCCCTTTTCCCTCTGCTGCCTCTCTGGCCCCCCCTTCACCTCCCCTCAGCTAAGCCCCTTTTCCCCCCCTTTCCTTCTGATCCTTCCCATCCCCCTCCCCTCAGCACTGTGCTCCTCTGCTCATTTGTATATATTTTTATTACCCTATTTATTTTGTTAATGAGATGTACATCCCCTTGATTCTATTTATTACTCTTGTTTTTGTCTGTCTCCCCGATTAGACTGTAAGCCCGTCAATGGGCAGGGATTGTCTCTATCTGTTGCCGAATTGTACATTCCAAGCGCTTAGTGCAGTGCTCTGCACATAGTAAGCGCTCAAATACTATTGAATGAATGAATATGGTACTGTTTCAAGAGCTTAGTGCAGTGTTGTGCACATGGAAAGCACTCCGTAAACACCACTGCTCGATTATTCAAACCTACTTGTGCTTGTTCCCCGTTACATGGACAGTTTCAAGATTGGCAGCAATAAATTCTATAGGTATCGTAGATACAAACTCGGATTTCTTTAAAAATATAAAATCTGTAATTTTCTATTAGCTTTAATTCAATCATTTCCATCTTTTCCTTCTCTTTTGTCATGAAATTAAAGGTTCATAAGTGTGGCAACTTAATAGTAAGTCTCAACTTTAAAGGAGAATAAACCACTTTTCTTATTTGTAGAAAATTTCCTTTTAAGAAAAGACTATGCATTAGTATTTTTTTTTAATAAAAGCCATATATTTGGTATTTGACTTGATTTTGATCCAAAAATCAGATTTGATTTATATTATTTCTTCTGTGCCCAGGTTATACTGTGGCTTGGAGACATTGCAAAATGAAACTCTGTTGATGGCTTTGTCCCCTTTCAGAGCGCAAACTTTGGGCTTGGTACCAATACTAAGATAACTGCAGATTTTTATATAAAATATATTTAGCCCAGACATGTACAGGCCCTGACAGGAGTTTTGGGCCATCTTCCAAACATCAGTCTATCTGTCATTTATTGATCCTTATTTTGTACAGAGCACTGTACTAGGTACTCAGAGAGTAAAATACAAGAGTCGTTAGGCACATTCCCTGCCCACAAGGAACTTACAGTTGATGCAGACATTAAAATAAATTAGGGATATGTACTTAAGTGCTGTGGGGATGAGATCTGGTGAATATTGTGAGCTTAAAGGATACAGATCCAAGCGTTTACGTGATGCAGAAGGGAGGGAGAGTAGGATTAAATAGGGCTTAGTCAGGGAGGACTTCTAGGAGAAAATGTGACTTTAATAAGACATTCAAGATGGGGAGAACTGTGGTCTGCCTTACATATAAGGAAGAGGGAGTTCCAAGCCAGAGGGAGTAAGTGGATAAGGGGTTGGCAGCATGATAGACAAGACTGAGGTACAATAAGTAGATTGACATTGGAGGAGTGAGCATGTGGGCTGGGTTGTAATAGAAAATTAGCAATGTAAGGTAGGAGTCGTGAGCTGATTGAGTGCTTTAAAGCTGGTGGTAAGGAGTTCCTTTTTGATATGAAGGTGGATGAGCAACCATTGGACGATTTTGAAAAGTGGGGAGATGTTAACTGAACATATTTTTAAGAAAAATGATCCTGGCAGCAGAGTGAAGGACTGGAGTGGGAAGAGATAGGAGGCAAGGCAGGCATTGAGGAGGCTGATGTATTAATTGAGGTGGGATATAAGTGCTTGGATTAGCATAGAAGCAGTTTGTATAGTGAGGAAATGGTAGATTTTAGCAATGTTTTGAAGGTAGAATGGACAGGATTTGAAGACAAATTGAATAGTGGGTTGAATGAGAGAGAGAAATCAAGGGCAATGCTAAAGTTATGGGGAGGATGATGGTGCTGTCTACAGTGATGGGAAAAATATGTGGAGGACAGGGAAGATGAGGAGTTGTGCTTTGGACATCTTAAGGTTAAGGTGTCTGCTGGTCTTCCACATCAATATGTCCTGAAGGCAGGAGGGAATGCAAGACAGCAGAGGTGGAGAGAGATCAGGATTGGAGATGTAGATTGGGAAATCATCCAAACATATATAATTGAAGCCATGGAAGTGAATGGGTTCTTCAAGGGAGTGAGTGTAGATGGAGAATAGAAGAGAGTCCAGAACTGAGCCTTGAGGGACTCCCACAGTTAGGGGTGGGAGGCAGAGGAGGAGCCTGCAAAAGAAATTGAGAAGAAACATCCAGAGATATGAAGAGAAACAGGAGAGGACAGTGGCAGTGAAGCTAAGGCTGAAGAATTTTTCTAGGAGAAGGGAGTGTCAACAGTATAAAGACAGCTGATTCATTGAGGAGGGTTAGGATGGAGTAGTATTGGATTTGGCCAGAAGTAGATCAGTGATAACCTTAGAGAGGGCAGTTTCTATGGAGTGGAGGGGATGGAAGCCAAACTGTAGGGAATCAAGGGGAGAAGGTGGAGGCAGTGGATTTATTGCCTTGTCTTTAGAGTCCTGCCATTCCCTGCCAACCTCAGCCCATATCTGTTTATTCATTTGCATTTATTTATATCTACCTCAAGCTTTTAACTTTGGTTTTCTCGTCAAATTGGGAACTGTTTCCTCTATTACATGGTAAGCCCTTGAGGGCAGCAATAGCTTCTTCTGCTTTTATCTGTTGGTCAGGACTGCTTAGATCCAAGCATAGTTTAGTGCTTTGCAAACTGTAGGTGCTCACTAAATATTGATGAGATTAAAAAGATTTCAGTTTTCAAGGTTTCATCACAAAATTCTCAGATTGGAAGCAGTCAAGGAGAGAAATGGAGAAGAAAGGGAGACAGTGGGCGTAGACAACTCATTCAAGAAGTTTGTCAGATCCTAACTAAAATGGTCACTATCCAAGGGTGTTTTCACAATTCTCTGCATCAGACTTAGGATGGTTTCTTTTCTCATTGCTGCTATTCCAGTTACCCTGCTGCCCTCTCTGTTTTCTGGATGCTTCCATTAGTCTGTTCTGGCTTGGCCTATGTGTGCCTGGTTGAAAGTGGACCCCTGTTTGGCCTAATGATGCCCCCCCGCTGCCTATCTTCAGCATCATAACACCATGCAGCTTAGCAGGGACCAAAAACCATGGTCTAGGGACTGCTTAGGTGCTGAGGCTTTTTTTTTCTCTCCAGCAGAGCAGTTTCAGAATGCTCCCATATACTAAATCCAAATTTCTTTTCAGTAGTCATGTCCATATGTGTGATTGTCTCAAGCATTTCAAATTTTAAACTTTGTAGTTGTGATATTCTCCCCTCTGAACCTTCATACCAGAATTCAGCTCTTATGTTGTTTTCTATTCAGTAGCGAAGATTATTGTAGCTCAGTGGCAATAGCCCGGGCTGGAGAGTCAGATGACGTGGGTTTGAATCCTGCCTCCACCTGTTGTCTGCTGTATGACCTTGGGCAAGTCACTTCACTTCTCTGGGACTCTGTTACCTCATCTGGAAAATGGGGATGAAGCTTGGGACCCCCATGTGTGACAACCTGATTACCTTGTATCTACCCCAGTGCTTGGAACAGTGCTTGGCACACAGTAAGCACTTAACAAGTACCAATACTCTTCTTTTAGACTGTGAGCCAGTTGTTGGGCAGGGATTGTCTCTATATGTTGCCAAATTGTGCATTCCAAGCGCTTAGTACAGTGCTCTGCACACAGTAAGCGCTCAATAAATCTGATTAGAATGAATATTCTAGTGTGGTAGATGCAGCATTTCCCCTTTTTTTCTTTCTGCAATTTCCATTTAAAAGTAAGAGTTGCTCAAATGAGGAATTTTCAATCAACATTCTGCCATTAAAGCAAATATCTGTCCCTTGCCATGTCAAGATTAGCATGGCCTATCATCGTCATCAGTGAGATTTATTGAGTGCATGCTATGTGCGCAGCACTGTACTAAGTGCTTGGGGGAGAGAAGAGTACAACAGAGTGGGCAAACACATTCCTTGTCCATAAAGAGCTTACAGTCTAGAGTCTAGTAGGAAGCAGCATGGCCTAGTGGAAAGAGCATAGGCCTAGGAGTCAGAGGCCTTGGGGTCTAATCCCTGCTCTGCCACTTACCTGCTGTGTACTCTTGGGCAAGTCATTTAACTTTTCTTTGCCTCAGTTCCCTCAAATGCAAATGGGTATTCAATACCTGTTTTCCCTCCTACTTACTCTGTGAGCCTCATGTAGGGTCTGCTTATCCTGCATGTAACCCAGCATTTAGTACAGTGCTTGGCATGTAGTAAGTATTTAATAAATTCTATTATTATCATTATTATTTATGAGCATTTCCACCTGTATGCAGGGGCAGCAGGGGTCCTGGGAGGAAGAAAGGCAGCTTCATTGAGGTGGGGGCTGCTCTAAAATGGGAGTGGCGGTGCCCCTCAGTCCTCTCCTTTTTGGTGTGGTCATCTAGTCCCTCTTCTACTTCCATTTTTCTCCTAAAGTCCCATTTTCTCCTAACATCTTTCTCGTTGTGATAGTTTCTTGAACTTCTCAAATGAAAGGCACTGTATAAATGAAGTATAATAATTTTAGATTATGAAATCTTAGATGAAACGGGCTGCGTAAGTCTTCAAAAATGTCAACAGGAAATGAATAGACTTAGCACTATTCTTTCATTTGCTCTATTTTCGCCTGTTTATCCCTGTAGCAAGCTGGAAGGATTAAATATAGGACTCTGAGAAAAATCATTGTTTTATGTGCCCAGTGCTTAAAATTCACATCTCCAGTCCTGTTCACTGCACAACTGTGTTTGGGGGGTGATGGCCTTTTCTGATAGTGTGAATGATTGAACTTATTACAAACTTTTAGGTAATACATAGTTTCTGAATGCAGTTTTTGTTCAATGGGGATAATTTGCGTTTTGTGTCCAGAGTGCTGGGTGGTTGAAAGAGCAGATTCTTTGTTTTGTGTAATGAGGGCTGAGGCTTCTAATAAGTATTTCTCAGTCTAGTCAGTGTCAAGTACCCGCTGAGTAACAAGTGATCAAAATGCCTCATTGAACTGGGCCTACCACCCTCTTTTTGCAAATTGGATTTTCACATACCCAAATCAGTTGATTCATGTTGACATCATAGTAAACAATCTTAATTCCCATTAAAGATATTTATAATTCAAGGCCTTTCTCCCAACCCCTATTCCTTTCCCGAAAGTAAATTTTGAGGTATATGAACCAAGTTTTAGAGGATGGATAAAACCTTAACAGAAAGGATGGTTCTGAAAGAAGGTGAATGACCCTTAGGAAAGATGGTTCTAAAAACTTGCCTTTTGCTTCATTCATTTCATCATATTTCTCTACTGTTGAGTGGTTTTTTTAGCAGAAACTCTGCTGTTGAATTAATGGAAGGAGCAGTGCTTTGGGAACCAGGAGACCCCAAGGCCCTGTTGTGCTTCCTGAGATTTTGCCGTGACCGGTGAAGATTTCTGATTGACTACTGAGGCTGTCTCACGAGGTAAATAGCTGACCAACTGGAGCAACAGAGGACTTAGCAACTACTAAGAGCCTGCTGGGTCATGGCAATATGGCATAGAAGGGGTGCATGCTGTGGTCACTTTGGCCATAAATGGATCCTGCACATAAAATAAGTTGTGTGCTGCACTCCTGCCAGTTTACATGTTGGTTGCACTGTGTTCCCCGGAGGGAACGTGGCTGGCAGGTAAGAGAAAGTGAGAGCCGTGCTTTGTAAACCTCTGACACTGAAATCAATTACTCTGTTTAGGTTCTCAGAGCTGAAGTCCCATGACTGAAGCTAATTTGTCATTTCTGATGGGATACTCATTTTCTAGTAACTGTTTTTTAGAAGTATTTCACAGTCATTTTATTCTGGGGGAAAAAACATATTGCATCAACATTCTCTACACGGTGATGACATTACTGTAGTGATAGTCTCTTAAACTGTAGAGGTACTTATTCTTTAGCACTAAAATGAATTCAGCTACCAACTCCTTGGTGGATAGATTTCCCCCCCTCCCCAATTGCCTGAAGTTTTTTATGTTATTGTACATGGTTGTTTTCAGGGAATTATACTATGACAAGGACAATATTGGAGGAAATTGTCTGCATCCTTTACTAGAATTAATTTTTCTGGTCAGGTGTTTCTGGGTATCCTTCATTGTTAGCTAAAAGCCCATTCTGTGAGTTTATGTTTATCTGAGTCATTTTAAAACTTAAAGTAATCAAGTTTTAAACAGGGTGACCAGGTGGAAAGAGCACCAAACTAAGAGTAGTGGACTTGGGTTGTAATCATGAATCCACATTGCCTGCTATTGCCTTTGGGCAAGTTACTTAACTTCTCTGGACCTCAGATTCTTCAGTTGTAAAATGGGGATTCACTATCAGTTCTCCCTCCAATTTAAACTGTAAGCCCCATATCGGAGAGGGACTGTGTCTGACTTGATTGGCTTGTATTTACCCCAGTGCACTTAGTAAGTGCTTAATAAATACCATGATAATGATACTACTACTACTACTAATTACTTACAAACTTTTCCAAGGGAGACAAAAATATCTACTAATTTTAAAACTCATAAACTCAGAAATTGTCTTAACTCTTGGTTCTATGTTGGTGACTTCCCAGAGATCATCAGTCACTGGGTGTTTCAGGACAAGTTTGTGTAAACATGACAGACTTTGAGCTGTAGTTGAGAAAGTGCTTTTGACAGAAATAATGCCACAGAAAAATGGCAGAGGCATTGAGGACCTTTGGCTCATGACTCTGAATCTGTAACTTCTTATCATAGTACATGTTGGGTGACCCTGGCTCTGTCAAATGATAAAACAAGTTCATAATGGTCCATAATAAGTTACTAGCAGGAAGGTTAGAGATGTTGGAAGATACATCTGTAGACAATAGGATGAATGCCAGGTCTCCTCTGCCCTCCCTAAGGGATTGGGGGAGTACAGTAAAAGCAAAAGATAGTGCCCTCATACTGAAAAGACTCAGACCAAATGGAGGAGACCTAAACACAGAAATGATTTTCAAATGGCAAGAAAGGCAACCACACAGTTCCTTGACACAGAGACAGAATACAAGGCTGAATGGACCTAGCCCAGTAATAACATTTCTTAGGTTCTTAATTTAATAGACAATTGCTGGGGTTATTTCTGATGTCTGATGTTTCTTATTTAAAAAAATTGGAAAAAAATCAGCAATAAACCAAAATAAAGCACCCACTTATCAAAAAATCAAATAGCTTTAAAGCTATAACCCATTAACATGTCAAAAATTGAAATGGGCTCTGATACCTTTTCAATATTTTATATTTTTATCCCCCAATATCAGAATCATCTGGAATGAGCATTTACCTTCATCAAGATAACTAAATGATTAATTATCATCGACCTTCCTGTTTTTCTCTGAGGAAGAAATTTGAGTATAGGTTCCTTCTTACGTTTTAAGCAGAAAATCCACTTTAGCAAATCATAATTTATCAGGGGACCAGACAGGTAGGAACTGTGGTAAGAGCAGGATTTGGATTAAATTCATTCAAGAAGTTACTCAATTGTGAAGAAAACTCTCTGTAATCAATCAGTAATAATAATAATAATGTTGGCATTTGTGCCAAGCACTGTTCTAAGTGCTGCAATAGATACAGTGTAATCAGGTTGCCCCATGTGAGGCTCACAGTCTTAATCCCCATTTTACAGATGGTAACTGAGGCACCAGGAAGTGAAGTGACTTGCCCAAAGTCACACAGCTGACAGGTGGCAGAGCTGGCATTAGAACCCATGACCCCCGACTCATAAGCCCGGGCTCTTTCCACTGAGCCACGCTGCATCTCAGTAGTATTTACTGAGCATTCACTCTATGCAAGCTATATAGCAAGCACTCAGGAGAGTATATTAAAAGTGAAATCAATCAATCATATTTATTGAGAACCAACTGTATGCAGAGCACTGCTTGAGTGAGTAATTTGTAACTGAGTTGGTGGGCATGTTCCCTGCCCACAGTGAGTTTGCTGCCTAGAGGGAGACTGACATTAATATATATATATAAAAATTGAGTATATACATAAATTCCTCTCAAGGTCTCACCTGGAGAGTTCCCAGTTCTGTATCAGTCTCCACTATGGGAGGGAGAGTCAAGTGGAGGTGTATCCATTCCATTCCTAGCTTGGGCAGTGGCTAGCAAGTGGAAGGCAATCTGCTACAAGTCAAAACTCACCTGTGTTGGGCAGCAGCGGCATGGGAAAGAGTCGAGGGTGGAGACTCAAGATTATTGTGTGGAAGGAGGCAATGGTAAACTGCTTCCATATTTTTACAAAGAAAATTCTATGGCGCCACCACCAGAACGATTGCAGATGGAGGTGGGGTGTTCTGGAAGACATATGTCCTTGGTGTCGCTATGGGTCGGAGATGACACGATGGCATAAGACAGTATACATAAGTGCCTTGGGGATGAGACGTGTAATTGAAGGGTGCAAATCCAAGGGCATAAGTGATGAAGAAGGGGGTGAAAGTGGGGGAAGGGATAAAATGAGGGCTTAGTTGAGGCCTATTAAAGGAGGTTCCTTCAATAAGTCTTTGAAGGTGGGAGGGTGATTGTCTATCGGATATGAAGAGGGAGGGCATTCCAGGCCATAGGCAAGGACATGGGCAAGAGGTCATAGGTGAGACATATGAGATCAGGGTACTGTGCTAAGAAGTGAAGTGTGCAGGGTGGGTGGTAAAAGGAAAGCAGTGAGGTAAGATAGGGCAAGGTGATTACATGCTTTAAAAATGTTGGTATTTGGTATTTAAGTGATTACTAAGTGCAGAGCACTGTTCTAAGTGCTGGGGGAGTTACAGGGTAATCAGGTTGTCCCACGTGAGGCTCACATTCTTCATCCCCATTTTACAGATGAGGGAACTGAGGCACAGAGAAGTGAAGTGACTTTCCCACAGTCACACAGCTGACAAGTGGCAGAGCTGGGATTTGAACCCGTGACCTCTGAACCCGGGCTCTTTCCACTGAGCCACGCTCTGTTTGATGTTGAGGTGAATGAGCAACCATTGGAGGTTTTTGAGAAGTGGGAGATGTGGACTGAACATTTTTGTAGAAAGATGACCTGGTTAGGAAAGTTCAGTATGGACTGGAGTGGGGAGAGACAGGAGGCAGAGAGTTTAGCCAAGGAGGCTGAAACGGTAATCAATGCAGATACAGTAATCTATGCAGGACAGGATAAGTGCTTGGATTAATGCGGTAGCAGTGTGGCGAGGAAAGGTCAGATTTTTAATGATGTTGTGAAGGTTGAATCAACTGGACTTAGTGACAGATTGAATATGTGGGTTGAATGAAAGAGAGGAGTTGAGGATAACGCCAAGGTTACAGGCTTGTGAGACAGGAAGGACGGTGATGATAATAATAATGATGATGGTATTCGTAAAGTGCTTACTATGTGCCAAGCACTGCTTCTGTCTACAGTAATGGGAAAGTCACAGGGAGGATTGGGTTAGGTTGGGAAGTTGAGTTCTGTTTTGGACATGTGAAAGGCAGAGTCCCTGTTCTCAAAGAGTTTATAATCTAATTGGATTATATGTGTCTCTCAAATAAACTAAATAAAGGCTTGAGAATCAACATCTAGTTCAGAAAAATATGTGCATAATTCTTATCCATAGTAAGTGGGAATGAGCACCAATTAATTTCCATCTAAATCTCTTATACTGTGTGTCCCATAAGGAACAGGGACTGTGTTTAATTTTCACATGTATATTTTCTCCCAGCACTTAGTAGAGTGCTTTACACACAGTAATTGTTATTACTGCTGTCTACCAGATTTAAGGTTTATAGTCCTGGACAAGTTGGCTCTAGTGTACTTGTAATGTCCGGTCTGCTTATATGTAGGATTTTTTTTTGAAATGGTATTTAAATGCTTAATCTGTTCTAGGCACTGTTCTAAGAACTAGGATTCATACAAGATAGGTTGGACAGTCTGTCCCACGTAGGGCTCACAGTCTTAATTTCCATTTTACAGATGAGGTAACTGAGGCACAGAAAAGTGAAGTGATTTTCCTTAAATCACACAGCAGACAAGTGGCAGAGCTGAGATTAGAACATAGGTCCTCTGACTCTCAGCCCCGGGCTCGTTCCACTAGGCCATGCTGCTAGTTTTTTTTTGAAGCTTCTTTCAAAATCGGCTGTAATTTAACATGCTGACGATGATTCTGAATGTTCTCATTAGTTGAAGTTAATTGGGAACTGTAGCGGATGTTGGAGAAACAGTGAATTAAATTCCCTCCTCTAAATTTTCTGGGGAATTGAAGCAGTGTCAGTTTTGACAACATGTTCTCCTAGTTTCTTAAGGGTGTGAGTATATTCATAACCAGGAATGAGATATTGGAATTAGGATTTCAAGACTTTTGAAAGCATCTGCCATGGTCTCAAATGTGAAAGAATGAATTGTGATCTCATTGTTTTTTCTCCGTTAATAATTGGCTAGACGGAGGGAATGTATGTCCTGAACAGTGGTGCTCAACAGTGCAGTTGGGACAGCCTTATTTGGATTTCTCAAATTCAGAAATGGAAATGTTATAATTGTATATAGAGTTAGAAAGTTATTGCTATTCTTATAAAAATCAGTTCCTCTGCTTGTCTTATGCTGTCAAGTTAGCCCCGACTCATAGCGACACCATGGACACATCTCTCCCAGAATGCCCCACCTCCATCAGCAGTCCTTCTGGTAGTGTATCCATTTGGTTTTCTTGGTAAAAATATGGAAGTGGTTTACCATTGCCTTCTTTCGCACAGTAAACTTTCATCTCTGCCTCTGACTGTTTCCCATGCTACTGCTGCCCAACATAGGTGAGTTTTGACTTGTAGCAGATTGATTGCCTTCCACTCACTAGCCACTGCCCAAGCTAGGAATGGAAAATGGAATTTTAACTCTCCTTCACTTGGTCGAGACTGGTAGAGTACTGGAAACTCTCCAGGTGCCACCCTGAGAGGTTATTCCTCTGCTATCTTCAGATAATTTTCTTTAAGATGATAGGAAAATCAAGGGAGACTATGTGCTTTAAAAAATAAACTAATTTTCCAAACTTTTCTCTAGTGATTAATACTTATGGGACTATCTAGTACACCATTTCTGAGGATTGAGAGTCATTGCTGATAATCGGTAAAACTGGGGGTGAATGTACTGATTGGCTATAATTTGTAGAAACCTGTCCTAAGTGATTGGCAGCATTTGGTAGAGTTATGGAATTATTAGACAAAATCCATGTCCCCAAGGAGTTTTTCATAGTGGGAGAGAGATACTACACTAAAATGCAGATAAGAGGAAATTTTAAAGCAAAAAGGTATGCTCAAAAGTCCCTTTGGGAGGTTTTAAGACCCAAGTGATTAGGTCTTGCAGAAGTGCTGAGGAAGGCCACCTGGAGGTTGTGTGCTTTAAGGAGGGATTTGAGGATGGAGGGATCAGTGGTCTGCTGGAAATACAGGGCAAGGGTAAGGGAGTTCCAGGCCGGAGGGAGGGCATGAGTAAAATGTTAGCGGAAGGAGTGAAAGAATAAGGAATAGTAAGTGTGTGAAGTAGGTATAGTGGGAGAAGAGTGAGGGTAAGTAGGAGGGAGTTGATTAAGTACCTTAAAGTCAGTGGTCAGGAGTTTCTACTTGATGCAGAGAGGAGTATGCAAACTTTGGAGGTTTTTGGTGATTGGATAGATGTGCCCAGAAGGATGTGGAAAAATAAGAATGAAGTATAGACCGGAGAGGGGAGAAGCTGGAAGCAATTCGACCAGCGAAAAGACTTATACAGTAGGCAAGCCTGGATATAACAAGTGCCTGGAATAGTATGGGATAGTTTAGATGGACAGCACAGGCAGTTTCTGGAAATGTTATGGAGGAAGAACCAAAAGGTTTTGGCAAGACCGAGTAAGGGAGGTGAAAGAGAGGAAAGAGTAAAGGATGATGCCAAGCTTACAGACTTGGAAGTGGGGAGGAGGATGGTATTGTCCATTGCAATGGAAAAGTTAGGAGAGGAAGGATTTGGGAGGGAAAGGAGGAGTTCAATTCAGACGTGATGGGCTAGAGGTGTTGTTGGGACATCCATATAGAATGCCTTTGTTAGGAGGAATGCGAGATTGTGGAGAAGCAAAGAGGTTGGGAAAAGCAAAGTAGGCTTCTCAGTCATTCCATAAAGATGGTAGTTTAAATCGGGTGCAAAGGAACACCCAAAGGGAATCCTTGTTGACTGAGTGGACCCAGACTTGAGCTGGGAGGGACACCCATAGTTAAGGAGTTGGCCAGAGAAAGGAAGAGCCAATGAAAGAGACCGAGAAGGTGTGGCTAGAGAGGTAGGAGAGGAGAACTAAGTTTAGATAGTGTTTTCAGGGAGACGGAGTGGTTCACAATATCAAATGCCACCAAGAAGTTAAGGGGGCTTAGGATAGAGTCTATTGGTTTTGCCAGAAATAGGTCACTGTGCAGTGAATGAGATGAAAGACACTTTAGAGGGAGTTGTAGTAGATAAAATAGAAGCATCACCTGCTAGTGATTAACACTAGCGCTTGTTAACACTTTCTGAACAGGTCAGTAAAGTAATGCTAGCAACCATGAATAAGGCTTAGGGTTTCCTAGTTAAGAAATTACAAATGAATTTCCAGTGGGTAGTCATCACTGGTGAGTGATTATTCCTGGATTGCTCTTTCAACACAACATGAATTATTATGGTATTTGTTAAGGGTTTATTTACCACATGCCAGCCAGGGTTCTAAGCATTGGGGTAGATGCAAGTTAGTCAGTCATAGTATTGCTACTTACTGTGAACAGAGCAGTGTACTAAACGCTTGAGAGAGTATAATATAACAACAAACCGACACATTCGCTGCCCACAGTGGAGTCAGGTTGGACACTCTCTGTCCCAAATGGGGCTAACAATCTAAATAGGAGGGGGAACAGGTATTTGATCCCCTTTTTATAGTTGGGAAACTGAGGCACAGAAGTTAAGTGACTTTCCCAAGGTCACACAGCAAGCAATTAGCAGAGTCGTGTTTTCTCACTCCCAGTTCCGTGCTCTTTCCTCTTAGCTATGCTGTGTATGTCTGGCTTTGAGTACATTGTGTTCAAAAGAAGGAAAATATGCACAGAGCAGACAAGGGCAGAGAAATTCAAGAATGACAGCTTATGTGCTTCTAGAGCTTCCCTTGTATTCTGTGCTTCTACAAAGATTTGAGTTGGCATCAAGAATATCACTACAACATTTAAATGTATGAAATTCATTCAGTCCTACGTTTTGTAGTTACGTTCTCGATTGAAGCCTTTGATAAAACTGCTATCGTATTGTTCCCCCCCCCCCCCCCCCAACTGGTGTTGCATACGTGCACACTACTGTTTCTTCTGATATTATACTATAGACAGACTGTGGGAAGAACATTCTACAATTCCCCAGAGGTGGTATATTCACAACTCATAGTGGAAACCAGCATTATGGAAGTGCTGTGTATATATGGTTGACCTACAAGATATAATTTAATGTAAAAATAAATGGGGAATCAGGAAAATGGGGGATAGTAAAGGGGAAGGGGTTCTGATGTGAGAGGAAAGTCTCGGACTATTGAAGTTTGTGTGGAAATCCTGGTTTTCTTGAGATCTGCTTTGGCTTCATCTTGTCTATTCAAATGTCTTGTTTTCCTCCATTTAGCCCATTAGTATTTGTTCCCAGAGGAAAGTGAGCCGCTTAATTTTCAGTCCTTGTATTTAATTTGACCACAGAGGCAACCATGCCATGGAAATGTAGAGTAGAAGCTCATGGATATATAGAAGGAAAGTATGTAACACCTTATGTCTGTCATGTTGCCTGACTCCCCTGGTAGAGCGTAAGTCCCTCAAGGATTCATATCTACTAATTTTAGAATATTCTTCCAAGGGCTTAGTACCATGCTCTGCATAGAGTAAGGGCTTGTTATGTACTACTGATTGAAATATAGTTCTGCCTCAGACTCAGAAGTACCTAGGCACGACTCTGACCATTTAGAATGGCAGGCTCCAGTCTTACACAAGAATTAAGTTTCTAAAGAAGGAAAGACTTTACATATCATTCTGATAGAAGTTATGGATGGGAATACCATACAGTTCTCACAAGGATTTTCTCACTTGAATGAATGGACTATTGACTTGAGCCAGTAATGGCATGTCTTAAGGTTCTCCTGGTTTACTGATAAAATCTATATTGTTTTTAAAAAGGCCATCACAACATGCCACAACAAGCACTATTGACCTTTCAGGCAAGGAAGAGGTTCATTGAAGCTCAGCTTCGGGAAGCTCTGCCTTGCCTATAAGGTCAATAATAATAGTGATAGTATTTGTTAAGCGCTTCCTATGTACCACACAGTTCTAAGCATTAGGCACTGTTCTAAGTACTGTATTTGATCAAGAAGCACAAGATGAGATTTATATGATTGGATTACAGTCTCTAGACTGCTAAAGCTAGAAGTTAAATCAGAAGTTGCCATTAATTTTTGGTTTTCCTTTAAAAAGCCAAAGCAGAAATGCTTAAATTATACTTTAGTGTTTGGGTTCTTAGATCTTTTTTTGTTTTATTCATTGATTTATGCTTTCATTAATACAAATGTAATTTTATGAGTGAAGTTCAATATCTTTATGAGTTTAGGATTCTTTTACGTTAACCTTTAACCACAGATACACACAGTTCTCCTATAATGAGGGGATTGCATTGTTCCAAACGCTGCGTTAGGGAAAACTGGCATTGCCCAATATCACACATATTGCCCCAACTTTTCCTTCTGCCTCCAGATGCGCTGTTTAATTCAGCAACATCATTATAGTTAAATCACATGTTACAGCAGAGGTGAATGTGTCATTAAACTTGAATCTCCGGGTCAGTGGTCATCTTCCACATTCAGGTACATGCTACTATTCCTTCACAATAGTCAGTGCTATTTTATCTATTTCATCTACACCCAAGGAAACAATAGTATGCTTAAGTGGAAAAGGAATAAACTCCTTCTTTGAAACAGTGGCTGCTTTGGGGCACAAAATAATAGGAGCTTGCTTGCTGAAGAATAGGAACATTCTGATATTCCTCTGATTCATATCTACTTCCAATCAATTTTCACGTATGGACAAAGTATTCCTCAGCCTTCAACTCTGATCCAAGAAAGCTCTCTCCCTCCAGAGCTAGATCCAGGTCCTGAAAAATGTCTGTACGTCCAGTTAAGGCAGCTTTTCATTTTTTTTAATTGTGTTTAAGTGCTTGCTATGTGCCAGGCACTGTACTAAGTGCTGGGATAGATTTGAGATAATCAGGGTGGACACAGTCCTTATATCCCACTTGGGATTCAGGGTCTTAATCTGCGTTTTACATATGAAGTAACTGAGGTCACTCATCAGTCAAGTGCAGCACCTGGGATTAGCACCTAGGTCCGCCTGGACTCCCAAACCCGAGCTCTATCTCCTGGGCTATGCTGCTTCTTCCAATATTTATGTAAATTACATTTGAATAATCCAACCAATTTTAAAAGCCATCAATTTTGGTAGTAAGTCAGTTGGTCCAGGTGGAGGTGATAAGGAAGATGAGATCAGTCTTGAGAAGAATGCTAAAGTTCTGCAAGCAATCTAGATGGTTTGACCAGGCAGTGTTTCAATTACAAGTCACAAGAATATGGGCAGCTTTCCAAACTAATCCATCAGTTACATTATTACTATTAGAAATGATTACCAACATTTGTAGAATGAAATATTTTGGAATCCATTGCCAGTGATCTTCCAAAGTGCTGACCAGATCAGAGTATGAGATGAACTCTGCAATGCCCTGATTTTTAAATCATTTCCAGCTTTTCTGCTGGCTATAAATGAGTGGATTTTATACACGTTTTGATGACTTCTTGTGGTGCATTGAATCATTTATTTTCAGTGAGCTATCCCCCCCAGCTGAGGGACATAAACCATTTCCAATTCCCCAACTGTGTATGTGATCTCTCACAGTGCTTAATAAATACTGTTAGTACTGATAGAAGACCTCTCCCTTTTTTCCCATCCTCTACCTCAGTTTCAGTTATACTTCCTCTATTCCTTCCCAAAAAAGGGCATGTGAATGGAAATTCTCACTCAGTTCACTTGGGTGGTATTAAAGAAGAGCATATCGATGCTTCCATTTTCATATGCCTATATTGTGGGATTTGATTCTGGAAAGGTAGAGTCAAGAAGTAATATTGTTTTGCTCAAGTATTGCAATGACTTTTAAGATCAGCAGTAAACACAACGTTATGACGACAATGCCTGAAGAGTATGTTTGGTCTTATATTCCTGAATATTCCCCAAGCTATTTCCCCTCTGTGCTAAAATCATTGTTTCTTCCTGTTCTGTTTAGGGTTAAAGTTTCAGGTGCTAATTTAAATCAACACCCTGTTCAGGGACAGGAAAAGGGCCAAGCCTTATTTGCAATTCAGAATGTTTTGCGTTCTTGGTAATTTGCCACCAATTTAGTTTTCATCAATTTTAAATTTGAATGAAATATATTTTGAGTGCTGACGTCAACCACATGGACCCTGAAAGTGTATCTTTAAGTCTAATCAATCACTTTTACATTCTTTAGTTTGTAAACAGCCTGTTTCTCCCTGGTGTGGTTAGGAATGATGCATGAACAATTAAACTAACTAAGCCATTTTATCACTTCAAAGAAAGGCCAGTTTGGAAATACTTTTTCACAAGATGCAGTATTGTTTCCCCATACGGGTTGAAGGTATTTTTGTTTTGCCAGATGTATTAGGTGTAGCCACATGCCCTGTTTAGTTTTAAGATTCTTAGTAGTCTTTTTGTGACTGAGCTACTTAATGTGAATTTAAAGGTAGGCACAAACTGTATTATTAAGACTTCCAGTGCCCTAGCCCAAAGGTGGCAACTAGCTCAGTGCTATTTGTTTCGCTTTCCTGTTTCAGGTTTCAAAAAAATTATTTGAAGTTTTAAACAATTGTAAATTTGAAAGTAAAATGACTATTTTAACAAAGCTCATTAAATGAAGCATAGAGTGTGATCATATATGTTTGCAAGATGTTGTGCATGTTGTCGAATAGGGCTTTTAACTGGAGAGTATGTGAAACGTCATGAACAAAGAAAAGGTACAGGGTCACCTTCCAGGTTATGAAGGTTTTAGTCCCCAAGAATATTGAGGCTGCACGACCATAGGCAGAGAGTAGTTAAACCATACTGGAAAAAAGAAGGGCTCCTAGGGCGTTTATCCAAATGTCATATAAAGGCCTTAAATGGAGTTTGGTTACCCTGCACCCCTGAACCTATAGAAGTAAACAGGGTAAGTGGAAATAGTATTTATTCAGCACTTACTGTGTGCAGAACACAGAACCAAGCACTGGGAAAGAATGTATAGGTGGGAATTAAACACGGTCCTGTCCCTCCAGGAGGCTCATAGTGTCACCTAAGCTTAACCTAAATTTTACAATGTGTTCTTGGAGGATTTCAGGGTCCTCTGGATATTGTGATGACTTCACTAGTCCTCCATTTTTTATTTCCTTCGTGGTTTTGGCAGTCAACAGGGACAACATTCCAATAGATAAGTAGAACTCAACCCATGTAGTTTAAAGCAGATGTTCAAAGCAGTTCTTGTGATTCAGCAAATTGCAAGACTGTATGTGGTTATCATCATTACTATCAGTGGTATTTATTAAGCATGTACTATGTGCAGAGCACTGTACTAAGCACTGGGGAGAGTGCAATACAAAGGATTTGGTAGACGCATCCCCTGCTCACAACAAGGCAGATGTCAAATATCACTACAGTTGTGAGGGGATTGCCTCACATACTTTATTTTGGTTGTCGCAGTGAGACTAGACCCATTTAACCTTAAAAGAACAAATCACTTAAATGGTTTAGTTCTTAAACCCCAACATGAGAAATACTAGATACACTCCCTGTCGCACAAGAGGCTAACAGAGTAAGTAGGAGGGAGAAAAGGTATTGAATCCCTTATCTGCAGATGAGGAAACTAAGGCATAGAGAAGTTATGTGACTTGCCCAAGGTTACAAAGCAGGCAACTGAGAAGCAGTGTGGCTCAGTGGAAAAAGCCTGGGCTTGGGAGTCAGAGGTTGTGAGTTCTAATTCTGTATCCACCACTCGTAAGCTGTGTGTCTTTGGGCAAGTCACTTAACTTCTCTGGGCCTCTGTTCCCCCATCTGTAAAATGGGGATTAAGACTGTTAGCCCCACCTGGGACAATCTGATGATCTTATATCTACCCCAGTGCTTAGAACAGTGCTTGGCACATAGTAAGTGCTTAACAAATACCATCATTATTATTATTATTAAGTGGCAGAGCTGGTAGTAGAACTCAGGTCATCTGACACCCAGGCTTGTGCTCGTTCCACTGGGCCATGAGAGAGGGGCTGGTTATGAAATTAAGGGCTCTAAAATATAGGAATTCATTTGCAAGTATGTTATTTTCTTATTCTTTGTGCCAGTTCCATATGGGAAATGAAGATTATTGAAACAGTTTCTCAATCCCAGCCTTGTTCGTCATAGGTGTTGAGTGTCTGCTGAGGGCTCTCTGACCTGCCTCCTCCCATCTGTAGTTCAGTAAAAATCTCTGCTCCTTTCACCCCAACACTCAAAATAAAAAGTTGGCACTTATGCCTTAGACCTATTACTTTTATCCCTTCTGTCTCCCCTGAGTGTAGTATATTCATTAATTTATGCCCACTGCCTCTTCAGTTAGATTGTCTTCAAAGTGTGTGATCCTGTCTTTGGCTTATGTAGTAGGTTCTCCAAGCATTCAGCGTGGTTCAGTGGAAAGAGCCTGGGCTTCGGAGTCAGAGGTCATGAGTTCGACTCCCGGATCTGCCACTTGTCAGCTGTGTGACTGTGTGCAAGTCACTTAACTTCTCTGTACCTCAGTTCCCTCATCTGTAAAATAGGGATTAAAAGTGTGTGAGCCCCACGTGGGACAACCTGATTACCCTGTATCTCCCCCAGCGCTTAGAACAGTGCTTGGCACCTAGTAAGCGCTTAACAAATACCAACATTATTATTCAGGACAGTGCCACAAACACAGTAGGTTCTCACTTAATAATCTTCACACTTAATTTATAAGACTGATGCATCCCAGTTCTGGTTTCCAGATAATTATAAAATAGAGCAAAGAAGAGTCTATGTATGATTGTTAGTTCTACATCAATCTTCTCTCCCACACTAGTTTGCTGCCAACATTCTCAACACAAACCGTATCTGTGTGAGCATATATATATATGTATATATATATATATGTATATTTCTAAAATATGTGTATATATATATATATATGCACATTTCTAAAATAAAGTGCTGCATATGGGTTGCCCTTTGCACTGTTCAGTTTGTTGTTTCTTTCTCTTCAGTCCAGATCACTCTCCTTCTCTGCAGGGTCACATTTCCTCCTGTGTTCAGGACATCTCTACCTGGATATTCTGTCCGACATCTCAAACTAAACATGTCCGAAACAGAGCACCTCATCTTCCCAATCAAAACCTTTCTCGTCTTGCCCATCACTGTGTGCAACATCACCATCCTCCCTGTCTCTCAAGTCTGTAATCTTGGCATTACTGTCTACTCATCTCTCTCGTTCAATCCATATATTCAATCTGTCACCAAATCCTCTTAGTTCTACCTTGATAGCATAGCTAAAATCTGCCCTTCCCTCTCCTAACTGCTACTTTGCTGATCCAAGCACTTATCCTATCTTGACTACAGCATCAACCTCCTTGCTGACCTCTCTGCTTCTGTCTCTTCCCACTGCAGTTCTTACCTGGCTCTGTTGCCAGATAATTTATATATATATATAGTCATCTCCCCACTCATCAAGAACCTCCGATGCTTGCCCGGCCAGCTCAGCATCCAACAAAAATTCCTTACCACTGGCTTTAAAGTACTCAATAACAGTATTTCCTCCCATTTTATCTCACTAATTTCCTACTACAACCCAGCCTGCATACTTCTCTTCTCTAAAGCTGACCTACTCGCTGTGCCTCAGTCTCATCTATCTCTTTGCCAACCCCTTGCCCACATGTTCCCTCTGGCCTGGAATTCCCTCCCTCTAAGCTTCATTTAATGAGCTTTGTTAAAATAAGCATTTTGCTTTCAAATTTACAATTTTTTAAAACTTCAAACAACTTTTTTGAAACTTGAAACAGGAAAGCAGCTTGACAGAGCACCACTCTCCCCATCTTCAAAGCCTTATTATTAAACTCACATATTCAAGAGGCCTTCTCCAACTAAGCCCTCTTCCCTCCTTTCTCTCCCTTCTGTGTGTCACATATGCACTTGGATCTGTATCCTTTAAGTACTTGGTATTCACCCCACCCTCAGCCCCACACCACTTAGGTAGATGTCTGTAATTTGTTTTAATGTCTGTGGATAAGTATTGGGGAGAGAGCTGCCAGACTGCTTGCAGTGCTTAGAACAGAGCTTGGCATATAGTAAGTGCTTAACAAATACCATTATTATTATTATTATTATTATTAAAGGTAATGGGCATAAATTTCTACCCGATGCAGAAAGGAACTGTGAGTGGCAAGTCATATGCAGCACAATGTATTAGAAGCTGGACGGGTACATCTGCTCTAGTATTTGTGCTGATCCACATTCTACTAATGGCCTAGCCAAAGGTGCAGTGCCTAAATTGTAATATCTTATTTTAGTGTCCGCTACCTGGATTATAAATTAAGTTGCCCTCAGGGAGTATAAACTCCCTGAGGGCAGGGATCATATCTATTGACTCTACTGTATTAAAAACTGTTAAATTCAGTGCTCCTCCCCCAGTAAGCACTCAATAAAGACCACTGATTGGAAATCATAGCGTGAAAAGTTGAGGGTGCTGTTGCTTTGATGATTTCTGTTGCTTTGATAATTTTACTGCCATCAGTGGCCAAGAATTCCCTAAACATATGGTAAATTTGGTTTCCTGGATTTAATAATAGCAATAATAATAGTATTGGTAAAGGCTAACTATGGGCAAAGTACTTTCCCAAGCACATAGTACAGTGCTCGGCACCCAGTAAGTGCTTAATAAATATGGTAGAATTGAATTATTTTACTAAGCATTGGGATTGATAGCAGTTAATCAGGTCAGACATACTCCCTGCCCCTCACAATGTCATATTTTAAGTATAAGGGAGAAAAAATATTGATTTCTCAGCACCTCACTTCATCTGTAAAATGGGAAGTCAAGTGACTTGCCCAAGATTATACTGAAGGCAAGTGGCAGAGCTTGGGTTAGAATCCTGGTCCTTTGATACCGACCTGTGTTGTTTGCACTAGGCCATGCTGCTTCTGCTTTGGTGTGTCGTTTGAGCATCTCACCACATTCTCTTGCAGACTGCTAATACAATACTTTTAAGTTTTGATTTGGGCTATTTTTAATTTTTTTTTTGCTAGTATTGACCAAACAACTGAAAATATAGCCTCCACCTACCGAAGATAACTGTCTGCTCCCTTCCTATTGTGTGTTTGTGTGTGTGCATGTGCACACACAATATGGTAGTGGGAGGAAAGTGGGCGAGACTTCATTCTTTCTTAAATATGGATGAGTAGTAATTGTCGTGCCTAGTTTGAACAATTGTTCAACTGAGTAAGACCACGATGAACAGTTCTGCAAATTGGCTTTCCCTCTCTCTGCCTAAGGTAATGCTTTCCATACATTTTCTCCTGCAGTTAAATAATGTGATCTTTTTTCCTTTTGAGCATCATATTAATTTCTTCCTCCAGAGTTCATAGTTCTTTTCCCTCATAACAAAGGTCCATTTTGTAAGTTCTTGGCTTACCTTCTTGCATCATTACTAGGTGACAGATGTATTTGGCATCTTTCTGACTGTTGAATGGGTCCCCTCCTGGAAGGAACTGGAGTGTAACTTTTCACAATGGCCATATAAAACAAACCCCTTTTAAATCCCATAATCTAGTAAATGGGGGAAGGTTGGAAAGGAGAGCACCTATACAACACAGTCAAAAAAAAGCTACTGTATATCTTACTCTACTCTATCCTAATCCTCCCTTACCTCTCACTTGCCTTTGACACTGTTGACCATCCCCTTCTCTTCCACACTTTATCTCACCTTGGTTTCACGGATTCTCTTCTCTCGTGGTTCTCCTCTTATCTTTCTGGCCGTTCATTCTCGATCTCTTTCACGGGCTCCTCCTTCCCGTCCCATTCACTAAATGTAGGGGTTCGTCAAGGGTCAGTTCTTGGCCCTTTTCTGTTGTCCATCTATATTCACTCCCTTGGTGAACTCATTCACTCCCATGGCTTCAACTATTATCTCTACACAGATGACACCAAAATCTACATCTCCTCCTCTGTTCTCTTCCCTTTCCTCCAGACTAGTATCTCCTCCTGCCTTCAGGACGTCTCCACCTGGATGTCTGCCCCCTAAAACTCAACATGTCTGAAACTGAGCTCCTTATCTTCCCTCCCAAACCCTGTCCCTCTCCCTGACTTCCTTGTCACTGTGGACGGCACGACCATCCTTCTCGTCTCACAGGCCCACAACCTTGGTGTCGTCCTTAGCTCAGCTCTCCCATTCACCCCACACATTCAATCCGTCACCAACATCCAACCGGTCTCACCTTCACAATATCGTCCAGATCCGCCCTTTCCTCTCCATCCAAACTATCATGCTGGTACAAGCTCTCATAATAACCCCACTGGATTGTCAACCTCCTCTCTGATCTCCCTTCCTCCTGTCTCTCCCCTGTCTCTCCAGTCTATTCTTCATTCTGCTGCCCGGATCATCTTCCTACAGAAACGCTCTGGGCATGTCACTCCCCTCCTTAAAAACCTCCAGTGGTTGCCTATCAGCCTTCGCATGAAACAAAAACTCCTCACTCTTGGCTTCAAAGCTCTCCATCACCTAGCCCCCTCCTACCTCACCTCCCTTCTCTCTTTCTACTGCCCACCCCGTACACTCTGCTCCTCTGCCACTCACCTCCTCACTGTCCCCAGTTCATGCCTATCCTACCGTCGATCCCTGGCCCCCGTTCTCCCGCTGTCTTGAATGCCCTCCCTCCTCACGTCTGCCAAACTCTCTTCCCCTCTTCAAAGCCCTACTGAGAGCTCACCACCTCCAGGAAGCTTTCCCAGACTGAGCCCCCCTTTCCCGCTGCCCCTCCTCCCCTCCCCCCATCCTGTGCTCTTCCCCCTACCCCGCCCCTCAGCACTGTACTCATTTGTATATATTAATTACCCTATTTATTTTGTTAATGAGGTGTATTTCTCCTTGATTCTATTTATCTTGATGATGTCTTATTTTCGTTTTGTTCTGTTTTGCTTTGCTGCCTGTCTCCCCCATTTAGACTGTGAGCACGACATTGGGCAGGGATTGTTTCTATCTGTTGCTGAATTGTACATTCCAAGTGCTTAGTACAGTGCTTTGCACTTAGTACAGTAAGCACTCAAAAAATACTATTGAATGAATGAATAAGAAGCCCAATACATCTGTCACTTAGCAGTGATGCGTAGAAGGATGGCAACAAGAAATAACTTTCTTGTTATGCGGCAAAAGCCAGTTTTGGATTTTTTTGCCAGTTGTTGTATTTTGTTGCTCACTTCTGGTGAAGTGAGCATTTGATCTCAGAGAGAGATCCCATCCTACTCAGGTTAAGTGAAAGAAAGAAAGCAGTTCTGTTGACCACAGTTAATTGGAGGATAATAAATCCTTTGAAACCTGCAACTAATAGTGGGTGGGGTTCGTTTGTTTTGGAATGTACAGAATTCCTTTTTTCAATTGTCAGAGGTAATTCTACTCATCTGAGAGAGATAAGATTAGTGTTGTGTTGAGTCTTTTTTTTTTTTTTTTCACAGTAATGGGCTTCTCTGCCATAGTTCTCCTTACACCCTCCCACACAAGCCACTGGGTAAAAGTTGCTTTCCAAATTTATAAAAAGGGGTATTTTTGGATGTGTGGTTGCTCATGATTCTCTGTATATTAGTATAATCTAAGAATTCATTTACAGGCCTTGATAGGGTGCTCATGTCTTGGATTTCCTTAGGACAATAACCCTGGGATTTTGAACTATTCAGGTGTTGCATGTAATAACATGTATGTCCTAGATTTTAATCAATCATTTTTATTGTTCATTCATTCATTCAATAGTATTTATTGAGTGCTTATTATGTGCAGAGCACTGTACTAAGCGCTTGGGATGAACAAGTCGGCAACAGATAGAGACAGTCCCTGCCGTTTGACGGGCTTACAGTCTAATCGGGGGAGACGGACAGACAAGAACAATGGCAATAAATAGAGTCAAGGGGAAGAACATCTCGTAAAGACAATGGCAACTAAATAGAATCGAGGCGATGTACAATTCATTAACAAAATAAATAGGGTAACGGAAATATATACAGTTGAGCGGACGAGTACAGTGCCGTGGGGATGGGAAGGGAGAGGTGGAGGAGCAGAGGGAAAAGGGGAAAAAGAGGGTTTAGCTGCGGAGAGGTAAAGGGGGGGTGGCAGAGGGAGTAGAGGGAGAAGAGGATCTCAGTCTGGGAAGGCCTCTTGGAGGAGGTGAGTTTTAAGTAGGGTTTTGAAGAGGGAAAGAGAATCAGTTTGGCGGAGGTGAGGAGGGAGGGCGTTCCGGGACCGCAGGAGGACGTGGCCCGGGGGTCGACGGCGGGATAGGCGAGACCGAGGGACGGCGAGGAGGTGGGCGGCAGAGGAGCGGAGCGTGCGGGGTGGGCGGTAGAAAGAGAGAAGGGAGGAGAGGTAGGAAGGGGCAAGGTGATGGAGAGCCTCGAAGCCTAGAGTGAGGAGTTTTTGTTCGGAGCGGAGGTCGATAGGCAACCACTGGAGTTGTTTAAGAAGGGGAGTGACATGCCCAGATCGTTTCTGCGGAAAGATGAGCCGGGCAGCAGAGTGAAGAATAGACCGGAGCGGGGCGAGAGAGGAGGAAGGGAGGTCAGAGAGAAGGCTGACACAGTAGTCTAGCCGCACTTACTGTGTGCAGAGTGCTATACTAAGCACTTGGGAGAGTACAACACAATAACATAACACACATTCCTTGCACAGCAATCCAGAGGGTGATTTTACCTCAGACAGCGTCTTTGTTCCCAAGTGGTATTTGGGGAAAAAAAAAATGTATAAACCCCCAAATGCTTTGTGAGATTTTAGATAGTGATGGGAGTTTTAGAAAATTCCGAGGTTCTGTTAAGTCTCCTTTGCCCTATGTTAACACATTTGATTTTTATTGTAAAGGTACAAAGAATCTGGTTAAAAATTTAGGAGATACTCAATGATATTCATGAAGGACTAGTGAAAAGCACATAGGTTCAATTGAGGTTTAATTCAGAAAACAATGTTGCCTAACTGGCACTGGTTATCAACTTGCATCAGATGCATTTTGAGATGAAACTATTTTGGAGAACTGCAGAGCAATTTAAAGCCATTGTGCATTTGCGACAAGGTGTGAGGGTCAGCCTTGGGTCTTTTCACCCATACTTACACATGTTCTTAAGATCTTTTTACAGAGGACAAATATTTAGACAGTCATACAGAATTTGGTTTAGATTGATGGGTTTTGTTCTTTTAATTGCAGGTTTCCCTACCTGACTGATAGAGTATGCTAGTCGGATAGGATGGACATGGGAATTTAGAAGTGACTCACTTCTCATAAAAAGTAAATGCTGAAATCATTCTTTCTGAAACCAGTCTTAGTTACAACACCAAGTAACATATTTTCTGAGGTGTTGGAGTTTAGGTAAGTGGAAGGAGGTTTGTTAGGTGCTCAGTCATAGGAATCCCCCCACATCTGAGAGCTCCCTACTTTAGTCAACCTGCTGTCATGTAGTAAACCTCCCCTTCGGTGTTTTGCGTCAAGCAGCATTTGAGTGATCGAGTGCCCCATGGGGTTCCTTTTTGAACTACGTTTGACCCTTGGAGTCATCGTGATTCCTTGGGAAGACAGTCTCACTAAAACTGTGAGCCCCACATGGGACAGGGACTATGTCCAACCTGATTAACTTGTATCTACCCCAGCTCTTAGTATAGTGGTTGGCACATAGTAAGCTCTTAACAAATACCATTAAAAAATGGACATGGGTTCCAGTCCTGGCTCTGTTGCTTGTCCATCTCTTGTGACCTTGGGCAAGTCACAACTTCCCTGGGCCTCAATTACCCCAAGCTAAACGCTTAGTACAGTGCCTGGCACACAGTAAGTGCTTAACAAATGCCATTATTATTATTCAAATGGGGATTAAGACAGTGTGGCTCCATGGACTGTGGCCAGCCTGATTTGTGAGTTCAGTGCCTGGTACCTAGAGAGCCCTCAACAAATACTTTAAAAAAAAAATCTGTCCTCTCCTTTACTGTTTGGCATGAAATGAGTTAGGTTTACAAATCACATGAGCTTGACTGTACTCAAAAGACATTTTAGTTGTATTATACCTATCAGAAACTTTCTTTTGTCTGTGTATTTGGTATTAAAATGAATCAAGCAAGTAACTGGGTAGAAAGATGCAATTTATTTCTTCCACTGCCACCTCTCCCATCTCTGTGGCAGGGTAAGGCTATATGTATGTGTGGGCAGGTAGAAACATTTTTTAAAATCTCAGGATTGGATTACACTTTCTACCTCTTGCTCCATTGCCTTCCTGCTTTTTGGTTATTTCAGCATTTCCTCAGAGCAGGGTAAGAGACAAAAGGTGGAACTCAAATTAGTCCCACTGGTCACTGTTAATATTTGGAAAGAGGTTTTGAGGGAAGGAATATGAAAATATTGATATGTCATTAAAAATTTTTTTTTCCTTATTTGGAGGTTTAATTTATCCAAGCAGTTTCAACCCTCCTCCCTTAATTTTGATGAGAGGGAATTATTACATCATGAGGCTCATCTGAAACAACAGTGTAGAAGATGACTACATTGTCTTGTTTGAAATGTCATACAGTTATTACTCTTGGCTGCTTCTTTGAGGCTGTACACCTTGAGATTGCCCAGAGTTCTGACTTGTGAAATCCACACTGCCCTCTTCTTTGAGGACAAGCATAAGGTTTAAGTGTAGAGCAATTCTACAATTCGTGAAGGAACTGATTTTTGTTAAGGAACTGATTTAGAGGGTTTATAAAATATAGAGAACATACAGTTCTGTTCTTGGTTTTGGCATGAGATGAATTTCTTGACCATGGTTCATTGAACACTGGAATGAGTTATTAAGTGAGATTAGGCTCTATCTTTCAGTGGACTCCTTAAACCAGGATGGATTCTTCTTGGTGAGGGAGAAGTTAAGGAGTGGTCCTGCCTAAAGGTAGGGGAGTGAATTGGTTGACCTCCTAAATATTCCTTCATGCCCTAAGACTTTATGATTCATTGTTGGCTAGGCAGATTGCTGCTCCAGGATCTGCTGCCCTGGGGTGCCCGAGATTTGCAATCTCTTTCAAGGTGTTTGATGCAATAGCACTAGTAGTCCATTTTACTTGGATGATTAATAGGTGTCGGCATGTGCCCTTTTCCACTATGAAATCCATTGTACATTTGAATTTTTTTTGTGGAATACAATAAAAATTAGGACAGTCATAATGCCCTATTTAAAGAAACTGTAATTTCTCTGTATTTCTATTCTGAATAGTACTGTTTTTCCTGATGTCTAAACCAGGGGTTGTTTTTCAATCATACAATCTTTCTTCTTTCATTCCTTTTCATATCATAGATACATTTATCACAGGAAATTATTTATGTTTATAGCTATTCTTTGTAGTAAGATGACATTCTACATGGTGGATTCATACCCATATGTGTCGCTTTGGTTTAAAAGACATACTTAAGAGTGCCTCTGTTCAACTCTGTGTCCATGTAAAGCTTGGTATGTTCTCTCTGAGCAGGTGGGTAGACCTGAAGGATGAATCATTTAAAGGTAGAACCTTATGTTTGCATGAAGATGTATAGTATTCGTTTGCCAAGACCTTAGCTTTGCCTGACATAATTTAGAGAGTTAATTTTTTGGCCAAACCACTGTTTATATGACATGAGAGGTAGGAAATGGAATCATTGAGTTGGTAAGAGGGGACTTTGTAACTGAGTATTAATAGAATGCTCAGTTACCCCTCCCCCTTCCCCCCTTCACCTCCCCTCAACTAAGCCCCCTTTCCCCCTTTCCCTCTGCTCCTTCCCCTCCCCTCAGCACTGTCCTCACTTGTATATATTTTTATTACCCTATTTATTTTGTTAATGAGGTGTACATCCCCTTGATTCTATTTATGGTGATTATGTTGTCTTGTTTTTGTCCATCTGTCTCCCCCGATTAGACTGTAAGCCCGTCATCGGCCAGGGATTGTCTCTATCTGTTGCCGAATTGTACATTCCAAGCGCTTAGTACAGTGCTCTGCACATAGTAAGTGCTCAATAAATACCATTGAATGAATGAATGAATAGAAGATGTACCAGGTGATAATGTCCCACTAGTTTTTCAAATAGCTCTTGTTCACCTGGTGATTCAAGGGTGGGGATTGGGTAATAAGAGAGTTCTCTGGGATACCATGAGAAATCCTTTAAAACAAATCACCTTTCTCTCTGGGAAAACTAGTAATCATATGCTGGCTAATGAGACTGTTAATCACTTCCTCTCTGATCTTACACTTGGTGTTTGAAGGAATTTAAAGCCTATTCCTAAAAGCCTCAAGTGTGAGGTGCAAATCATTCCATAATAACCAATAAAATCCCCAACTGCTGGTAGTTCAGTGGCTGTGGTCCTAGACAAATGCATGCAAGTAGTATATTCATGCATTTATTCAACAGTAATTATTGAGCGCTTACTATGTGCAGTGCACTGTACTAAGCACTGGGGAAAGTACACTACAACAATAGACACATTCCCTGCCCACAGTGAGCTTAGATTCTAGAGTATTTGTATACATTTTTGTCTGTTTTGGATAGCAAGCCAGATCCATCTGGCTGTTCAACTGATCTTCCACAGTTCAATTGAAGCACATAAATTGCTTAGTAAATCCTTTTTGAAGTTAATAAATTGGAATTCCTGTAAAAAAGTATATCAGCTTGTGCATTCATATGATAAAAGTATTGTTCCCACCTGCAGGAAAAGTGGACAGCCCTGCTTGGGTTTTCAGATCACCATAAAGGAATGTTCTGCTACAAAATGCCCTCGTTCTTTTATTACCGGCTATCCAGCCTTCACTCACAGCAATTCCAGTTCCTGCTCGGTGTGAATGTGATAAATTGCTGTACGATATTTTTGAATTATATTTCTGCATACCTTTATGATGCAGGAGGATGTGCTGAAGTGCCCAAGTTACTCACGTGTAATTTTTGTTTGCAAGTGTATACATATGGCCCGAGCCTCAATCAGTTATATTTATTGAGGGCGTTACTGTGTGCAGAGCATTGTACTAAGTGCTTGGGAGAGTCCAACGCCTGCGAGCTCACCTATGGGCAGGAAATGTCTACCGACTCTGTTGTACTGTATTCTCCCAAACCTTTAATATGGTGCTCTGCACACAGTAAGCACCCAATAAATAAGAAATAATTGAAACAAAACAGTAAAGCAGGTAGATGCATGATCCCTGCCTACAGGGAGTTTACAGACTAAAAGGGGAGGAAGACATTAAAATAAAGTATACAGATGGATATTCATTCAATAGTATTTACTGAGTGCTTACTATGTGCAGAGCACTGTACTAAGCGCTTGGAATGTACAATTCAGCAACAGATAGAGATAATCCTGCCCAGTGACGGGTTTACAGTCTAATCGGGGATATATGTACATAAGCTGCTGTGGGGCTGGGGGTAGGATGAATATCAAAGGACTTAAAAGCCACAGACCCAAGAGCATAGGTGGCCCAGAAGGGAGGATGAATTGAGGAAATGAAGCCTGTGTCAGAGAAGATCTCTTGGAGGAGAAGTGATTTTAGTAGAGCTTTGAAGATGGGAAGAGTGACGGTCTGTTATATATGAAAGGGGTGGAAGTTCCAGGTCAAAGTGAAGATGTGGGCAAAATGTTTTTATTTTATTTTTATGGTATTATTATTATTACTCTTCATAGCCTGGTATTTGTTAAGTACTTACTATGTACCAAGCACTGTTTTAAGCACTGGGGTAGTACAAGATAATCAGGTTGTCCTACGTGGGGCTCCCAGTCATAATCCCCATTTTACAGATGAGGTAACTGAGATACAGAAAAGTTAAATGACCTGCCCCAGATCACACAGCAGACAAGTGGCGGAGCGGGATTAGAACCCATGAACTCTGACTCTCAAATCCGTATTCTTTCCATTAGGCCATGCCGTTTCTCTCGGTGGGGAGAGATGGGGTTCAATATGCAGGCTCGTGTTACAAGAGCAAAGTATGTGGAGTGGGTTGTAGGAGATCAATGAGGTAAAATAGGAAGGCGTGAACTGATTGAGTGCCTTAAAACTAGTGGTAAAGAGTTTCTTTTTGATGTGGAGATGGATGGGCAACCACTGTATATTTTTGAGAAGTGGGGAAATTTGGTCAAGACAGTTCATTAAAAAACTCATCTGGCAGCAGAGTGAAGTGTGTACTGGAGTAGGAAGAAGGTAGGGAGGTCAGCAAAGAGGCCTGAGTTTTCTTTTTAATGGTATTTAAGCACTTACTATGTGCCAGGTACTGTACTAAGTACTGGGGTAGATAGAAGCCAATTAGGTTGGATACAGTCCATATTCCACATGAGGCTCACAGCCCTAATCCCCACATTACAGATTAGGGGACTGAGACTCAGTGAAGTTGGTGACTTGCTCAAGGTAGCACACTTCCCCCCCCCCCCCCCCCAAAAGCCCTACTGAAAGCTCACCTCCTCTAGCAGGCCTTCCCAGACTGAGCCCCCCTTTTCCTCTGCTCCTCCTCCCCTCCCCATCGCCCCATCTCCCTCCCTCTGCTCTACCCTCCCACCCCACCCCACAGCACCTGTGTAAACATGTACATATGGGAAGCAGCATGGCTCAGTGAAAAGAGCACGGGCTTGGGAGTCAGAGGTCATGGGTTCGAATCCCTACTCTGCCACTTGTCAGCTGTGTGACTATAGGCAAGGCACTTAACTTCTCTGTGCCTCAGTTACCTCATCTGGTAAATGGGGATTAAGACTGTGAGCCTCACGTTGGACAACCTGATTACCCTGTATTTCCCCCAGTGCTCAGAACAATGCTCTGCACATAGTAAGCACTTAACAAATACCAACATTATTATTATTACATATTATGCTATTTAATGATGTGTATATATCTATAATTCTATTTATATTGGTGCTATTGATGCCTGTCTACTTGTCGCCCAAACCTCTGCCACTCCACCCCCCGTTGTTGGATAGGGATCGTCTCCGTTGCCGAATTGTACTTTCCAAGTGCTTAGTACAGTGCTCTGCACAGAGTAAGTGCTCAATAAATACGATTGAATGAATGAATACAGCAGACCAGTGACATAGCTGGGATGAAAACCCTGGTCCTTCTGACTCCCTGGCCTGTGCTCTGTCCACTAGGCCACACTGTTTCTAAGCTGCCTGATGCAGTAGTCGAGGTGTAATAAGCAGATACCTATGAATTTTCTTGGGTTTGCCTTCATAGCTTACTCTTTAATTGCTATTTGTCTTGAGACCCTCTAGGCACAAACAGATAAAGAAAACCAATCACATTCTTTATTCTTGGAATGAATAAGTTCAATCATGAGTATGTAGAAGCCATGAGACTCCCTATTCATCTGAATATTTTTTCTAAAGGCCGACCTTTTGCTTACTTGACAGAAAGCACCTCTCTCTAGTAAGTTTCCCATTGCCCCCTGCCTTTTTCATGTAATTAACCCATTTGCAAAGTTTCTTCATTGGTATTCCTGCTGCACTGATGGGACTGTTGAATGACTTCTCATATATGTGCCTTTATAAAAAAAAAAAAAAAAAACCAATTAAAACAGGTACATTTTTTTTGGAGGAAATCAAAAGCCAGGTCTTAGAGGGTAGATTTTATTCAGACAGTACCAGGGACCCCCGGGAAAATTTAAACAAACAAAAAAACTTACCATGCATAATTCTGATCCACCAATCTCTTCATTAATTCCGTATTGTAATGCTAAGGTTTTACTCAGCCATGAAACTTTGAGTATTCACTCCCCCTGGTGGATGGCCACGGGTAATTATATAAATGAATTCTGGGCTGAACTTGAATTACCCAAATTTAAGAACCAGGCCGTTCACCCACTTTGAAAAATTTACTCTTTGGAGTTATATACTATCTGTACCTCAAGCGCTGTTCATGTTTAATAACCCACTATAATTGTTGCTAATAATTTTGGTGTATGCTAGGAAATGTGTCCTTGGAGTCACTGTTTGCTTTTGTAAGCTTCAATTGATCGTCCAGGTTCCTACCCTGAATCCTACTACTGGGATTCTCACCCTTTTATTTTAGCTTCTCTTCTGCTATTTTTGTATGGGGTCTAAGCCCTCATTTCTCCTATTAATCCTTCCCTCTCCCTTCTGTCTCTTCCTTTTATTACAGTGGTATCTGTTAAGTGTTTACTTTGGGCCAGGCACTGTGTGGGGTAGATAGAGGGTAATCATGTGGAGCTCACAGTCTTACTCCCCATTTTACTGATGAAGTAACTGAGGCATAGAGACTTGCTCAAGGTCCCACAGCAGACAAATGATGGAGCCAGGATTAGAACCTAGGTCCTCTGACTCCCAGACCCGTGCTCTTTCCACTAGGCCATGCTGTTTCTCTTGCACTTGAATTTGTTCCCTTTATTCACCCCACCTATAGTCCCTCAGCATTTATGTAAATGTCTGCAATTTAGTGTCTGTCTCCCCCTTTAGAATGCAGGGTGCTTATAGGCAGGCAATGTCTACCAACTCTGTTGTGTAGAACACTGTACTAAGACCTTGGGAGAGTACAAAAGAACCGAGTTGCTACACTCATTCCCTGCCTATAAGGAGCTTTTACTTTAGAGGGATGCTGATGATCTATAGATTTATTTAACAGAGAGATGTGGATTGAAATGGTGTTTGGCGTGGAGAGAAACACTCTATCAAGTCTCCAAGTGATTTGAAAATAGAGACCAGCAGAAAATCAGTAGTTCATTTCTGCTCCAATATAGGGAGGGAATCTCAAATTCAGTTTCATCCTTGCATTGTTGTGGCAGAAAACATTGTGACAGAGGAGTACATTGGTGTGGCATTCTGTATGAGAATCAGGGAAAAATATGTCCGCTGAAAAAGCGTACAGCATGAGCCTTAGCTTTTAAAGATGGGAGTGTTTATTTTCGCTATTGTTGCATCAGTTAGCAGTCCTCTAAATGTTAGTCCACCCAAAGCATTGTGATACGGAATAGTATTTTAATCTCCATTCTGAAACAGAGATCTTCTGAGGCAAGGTTTTGCCTTTGCCCAAAGCAATTCAGCAAGTTTGGAGCAGAACTGGGATTAGCAGTCATTGTTTAGGCTAAACCTGGTGCCTCAATCCATAACCCACCTGACTCAGTCTTTCCCTTTATCTGTGGGAGATCCTCCCCTCCTCCCCCCACCCCTTCGATGCTTGAAAATGAAACTGACAAGAATTTCAAATGACGTCCCGATCAGAGTGTCCCTGGAGGAGCGGGTGATCCAGGGATACATTTACTATACTCCCCAGTGCTTCTGGGTTCAGAGTGCTGGCATAGTTTCTTTGAGTTTTTGTTTTTTTTAGAAAGTCTGCCTGAATGGAGAGAATGCCTTAGGGAATAAATGATGTAAATATATCTGGCACATGAGTGAAATTGCATTTACTGGACTGAGTCAATGATCCTAATATTTGATTGTAATAGTTCTAAGCAAAGAGATGGGCGATCTTCTTCCATAGAAAATATTCCGTAATGAAACGCTGTTTTTCAAAGCTCCCTCTCAATCTGTCAATAAATCAATCGTATTTATTGAGCGCTTACTGTGCAGAGCACTGTATTATAAGCTGGGGAGAACAACATAAAAGACAAATCCCCCTGCCCTCAATAAGCTTACATTCTAGAGGGAAAGACAGACACTGATATAAATAAATTATGTAGATAAGTGCTGTGGGCCTGGAAGGAAGGATGAATAAATGGAGCATGTCAGAACAGTGCAGAATGGAGTGGAAGAAAAGGAAAAGAGAGCTTAGTCAGGCAAGGCGTCTTGGAAGAGATGTGCCTTCAATAAGTCTTTGAAGTGGGAGAAGTTCAAATATCTGTCCCTTATGAAGAGGGAGGGCATTTCAGACCAGAGGCAGGACATGGAAGAGAGGTTGGTGGTGAGACAGAGGAGATCGAAGTGCAGTGAATAGGTTGGCTCTATGACCTTTGGGCTTTTGATATTCACTCAACCCTCAACGCCAAAGCACTTATATACTTATCAACAAATCATATATATCAGAAATTATTTATATTAATGTTTGTCTCTCCCTCAAGACTCTAAGCTCAATGTGGGTAAAGAACCTAACTACCAACTCTGTTGTAGTGTATTCCCAAGTGCTTAGTGTAGTGCTCTGCACACAGTAAGAGCTCAATAAATACAATTGGTAATAAAGGTAATGATAATTGTGGTATTTGTTAAGCGCTTACTATTTGCCAAGCACTGCTCTAAGCACCGCGGTCGGTACCAGGTAATCAGGTTGTCCCACGTGGGGCTCACAGTTTTAATCCCCATTTTACAGATGAGGAAACTGAGGCACAGAGAAGTTAAATGGCTTGCCCAAGGTCACACAGCAGACAAGTGGCAGAGCCGGAATTAGAACTCAGCCGGAATTAGAACTCACGACTTCTGACTCCCAAGCCCATGCTCTTTCCACTGAGCCACACTGTTTAAAGATAAATGGATAGAGGAATGAATCATTTATTGAGTTCTTAATGTGTGCAGAGCACTGTACTAAGCCCTTGGGAGAGTACAGTATAACAGAGTTGGTAGACACGTTCCCTCCTGACAGTGAGCTTACAATCTAGAGGGGAAGACAGACATTAATATAAATAAATTATGGATATTCACAGAAAATGCTGTGAAGAATGACTTGTTCATAGGGGAGGAGGGAGTGTGATAAGCATTGTTCAGAACTGGATACACAAGATGGTCCAACTGACATTCATTTATTAATTCAATAGTATTTATTGAGCGCTTACTATGTGCAGAGCACTGTACTAAGCGATTGGAATGTACAAATCGGTAACAGATAAAGTCCATGCCCTTTGACGGGCTTACAGTCTAATCGGGGGAGACAGACAGACAAAAACAATAGCAGTAAATAGAATCAAAGGGATGAACGTCTCATTAAAACAATAACAAATAAATAGAATAACTGGAAAATTTAGCAGTATTCATTGAGTGCTCTCTGTGTGTGGGGAGCACTCTACTGGGTGGTAAGAGGATCTACAGAGGAACAGCCCGCATCACAATCCCTGCCTTGGAGCATTTAAAAAATTGACCGTGGATTTGTCGAGATCCTGCTGTCCTTAGTAAGGCCATACTTTCTCCCCATGTTCTTTAGTAATAAAAAAAACGGTTCAGGGTAGTGCTGTTACCAAAATATTTTTTGAAATCAGATTTGGATTTACCAAATCTGTAAAAATGACTTCAACCCAAGCAGCCCCACTCTTCTACTGCCCCACCTCACTCAATCGATCAATCACCTGTCTTTGTGGCCACCAACCACTCTCATCCCCATGCCACATTTTGGAGGAGAGCAGGGCAGCAAAGTGACAGTGGCAGTAGCAGAAGTGAAGCTGGAACTACAGTGTTGAATTGTGTGGGTATTTGTCATTTGAAATGACTTTTGAGGGTTTGAAATCCTTAAACCATAAAAGCAGAAGCTCCGATTTAGTCTGCTTAAAAAAACCCTGATACACCCTCCTAAGAAAGACATTCACAGAATTCTAGAGTTAGAAGTAGGTTCATCTCATCCAAGGGGAATAATTAAACTTTCCAGGTCAGATATTTGTCGTCTTTTATTATTAATAATAGAAATGATAATAATGGTACTTAAGTGCTTCCTATGTACCAAGCAATCAACTGTTCTAAGTCTAGGTAGATACAAGTTTATTCATTCAATCATATTTATTAAGCATTATACTGTTTGCAGAACACTGTACTAAGCACTTGGGAAAGTACGAAACAACAATAAACCCTGACATTCTCTGTACACAGCAAGCTCACAGTCTCGAAGTGGGGAGATTGGACACAGTTGCTGTCCATATGGGGCTCACACTATTAATCCCCATTTTACAGATAAGGTAACTGAGGCTCAGAGAGGTTAAGTGACTTGTCCAAGGTCACACAGCAGAGATGTGGCAGGACTGAGATTAAAACTTCTTCAAAGATGGGTCTCCATGGCTTTCTTTGGTTTCTCACTCCTTTGTTACACTGACAGTCAAATGCTTGCATACATTCTTAATATTGCAGGCTTTTTTTTTTCCAATTTGGGTCAACAATTCATCACCCATCAGTAAGCAGTTCTCCTCCCACACTTTTGAAACTTATGGTGTTTGTCCAGTAACACAACTGGGAAAGAAGATTTCTCCAAAGGTTCAGGAGCACGCCAGATTGGAGAGCCATCTGGTCTCTTCTGAGTTGATTTAGCTGGAGGGTATTGGTTGGATTTACCAAATTGCCCATAGATACAGGACTGATGAGGCCTGGCAGGAGGACATGTAATTTCCCAGACATGAAAGACTTGAGTCCTGACTCTTCAAAAGAACAGAGAGATGGTGAAGGTGATTGCAGCCTGTACCCAGATTTCCAGGATTTAGCCTAGTGTGGTCTCTGGACTCTAGCGTTGTGATGGTTCTAGCACTCAGTTGTTTCTCCTTGTAGGTACTTCTCTGTCGCTCTCAAATTTTTTTCCCTGTTATTCCCCAACCCTTAGCCCACGTTCTGCCTCTGGCCTGGAACACCCTCCCTCCTCAAATCTGACAATTACTCTTCCCCCCCCACCTCAAAGCCCTATTGAGGGCACACCTCCTCCTCCTCCTTCCCAGGCTAAACCCCTTCTTTCCTCTTCTCCCACTCCCTTCTACATAGCCCTGATTTACTCCTTTGTTCTCCCCCGCCCCACCAAGCACTTATGTACTTATCTGTAATTTATTTGTATTGTCTGTCCTTCCCCCTCTAGTCTGTAAGCTCACTGTGGGCAGGGAATGTCTCTATTGTTATATTGTACTCTCCCTCGAGCTTAGTACAGTGCTCTGCTCACAGTAAGCGCTCAATAAATATGATCGAAAGAGTGAATGAATGTAGAGGTGTGGGCTATGTACTTAGGAATATCCAATGAATGAGGGTTATAATTGTGACAACTAACGGTGATATTATAACAGTTGTGTTATTTGTTAAGCACTTACCGTGTGTCCAGCACTGAATTAAGAGCTAGAGCAGAGATGATATAAGCATATCAAACAAACTCCCTGCCTCAAAGGATGCTGTTGGTCTATGGGGAATGGAGAAAAGGTACCTCATCTCCACTTTTAATGGATAAGGAAACTGAGGTGCAGAGAAGTTAAGTGCCTTGCCCATGGTCACACAGTTGGCAAATGACATCCCTACTCTTGGGAACATGCAGACATGATGGGGGAGGCAAACAGACTATGAATTTCAGGAATAAGAGATAAAATAGTTTCAACTGTGAACAAAAGTCAGCAAGAAAATGAATTTGAAAAAAATAAAGCTCCCATGAATATGTTATAAGGAAAGCTGATGAGATGAAGTGACTGATATAGGAAGGATTATTTGGGGAATGCCTTCTAGAAGAGGTTGGTTTGCAGGAGGACTTCAAAGTGGCAAGGATGTGGCTTGGTAGATTTGAAGGAATAGGAAGTTCCATTCAGGTGGAAGGGTGTAGTTTCCCCTCAAAGGGCAGGGACTGTCTCTATCTGTTACCGATTTGTACATTCCAAGCTCTTAGTACAGTGCTCTGCACATAGTAAGCGCTCAATAAATACTATTGAATGAATGAATGAATGTAGTATGGAGTCACTGATGAGAGAGCCAAGAGTGAGGTACAGTTAGGTTTGTTTGGGGAGAGTAGAGAGTGAAAGGTGAGATGTAGTTGTGGGGAAGAGGTAAAAAAGAACAGAAAGTTAAAAGAGGTGACTTCAGATGGAGAACCTGGATAGTGTGGAGATAAATAGGTATACCCATTTTATAGGTAGCTGATCTGAGGCACAGAGAGGAAAACTTGCTAAGTGGTAGCTATGGTAAGGAAACAACTTAGAGTAGGCTTTAAAGGACTCAATCATGTTGCTCCCTCCTATCTTACTTCCCAGATTTCCTACTACAATCCAGCCCACACACACTTCACTAATGCCAAACTACTCACTGTACCCCTACCTCATCTATCTCTTGCCATCCCCTTGCCCACGCCCTCCCTCTAGCCTGGGACACCCTCCTTCTTCATATCTGACACTTTCCCCATCTCCATAATCTTATTCAAATCACATCTACTCCAAGAGGTCTTCCCCGACTAAGCCCTCATTTCCTCTTCTTCCACTTCCTTCTGCATCACCTTTGCACTTGGATTTGCATTCTTTATTCACCCTTTCCTAAGCCCATGGTACTTGCATTCATATCAGTAATTTATATTAATGTTTGTCTGCCCCTTTAGGTGTAAAGTCACTGTGGGCAGGGAAACTTCCAGATCTGTAGTATACTCCCAAATTCTTAGTACAGGGCTCTACACACTGTAAACAATAAATATGATTGATTGTGAGTACCATGTTGCTGTGCTGCATTCTGTTGCTTAGGTTCTAAGGACTGTGACCTGGCCTGTGGAGTCTTGCATGGGCTGATATTGGTCTTCCAGTCCTTTTCCTATTTTTTTAATGATATTTAAGTGCTTACTATGTACTTGTTACTGTACTAAGCACTGGGGTAATTACAAGCTAATCAGGTGGGACAGAGTCTATGTCCCAAATGAAGCTCACAGTCTTAATCCCCACTTTATAGATGAGGAAACTGAGGCACAGAGACGTTAAGTGACTTGCCCATGGTCACATAGCAAACTAGTGGCAGAGCCAGGATTAGAAACTGTCTCCTTCCGACTCCCGGGCCCATGCTCTATCCATTAAGCCGTGCTGCCCTCCCATGGAAGAAGTATTTCAGAGGATGGAAAAAGTGGGCTACATGCATATTCAAATATTCCCTTATGTTTTGGCTGCTTCTCCTATTCAGAGGGAGGTAAAGACAATCCAAGAGAGGAAATTACAATATGGATTCCTTTTGAATATTGCTGCGTCTGGAGTCATGGCTAGCAAGAGCTTTCTTAGCAATTGAGTCTGCTCCCTGAATTCTTGGAGGAAAAACCAAGATTTTACTTTGGGAGTACTCGACAATAAATTTTATTTTGGGATACCTCTAAGTGGCCAGGATGGCATTTTAGTGCTTAGTGCTGGAGTGTGAGTGGTGATGTGTTATTCCAGAATTCTTAGAAAATTGGAAACAAGAACTGAACAATGCCAGAAATGCATAGCAGAAAATGTGATTTTGGTCAGCATTTGTCACCCATTAATGGCATATACTATGTGTTTACTGTTTGCTAGACACTGCACCAAGCACTGGAAGAGTTTCAAAGACCGTAATTCAGATTCAGTCTTTAGTCCACAGATACTCATAATCTAAAAGCTGAGGAGGACAGGTGTGTGTGTGGGGAAAATGACAGCTAAATGCAACCTTTTAACAATTCTGTCAATTCAATTAAAGATAATATAGACAGAAGGTTTTTCAAATATATTGAAATAGTCCAAGCATTTCTTTCATAAGTGAATGTCTTTCCACTTGTCATATCCTGGCTTGACTACTGCATCAATCTCTTCACTGATCTCCCTGAGTCCAGTTTCTTTCCTCTTCAGTCCATTCTTCACCCTGTCGCCCAGATGTTTTTTCTAAAATTTTTTTTCTACAATTTCTGCATGCCTCTCCCAACTCCTCAAAAACCTTCATTATTTTCCCATTTCTCACAGCATCAGAGACTCCTGACCTATGGTGTCAGTACCCAATCATATCTTTCTCCCTTCTGTTTATCCTTGCTCCTCTCCCACTAAGCGCAAGCTTGTCTTTGTTTCTGTTTACTGTGACTTGTTCTCATCTCTCCTATTGCCAACGTCTTGCACACACCCTCTCTTCTACCTTTAATTTACTCCCCCTTTATGTCCACCACCCCACTGCTGTCCCTGTCTTCAAAGCCATTCAGGATTCCCATCTCCACCAGGAGGTCTTTCCTGATTAATCACTCATCTTCCTACCATTTTACCCAGCTCATGCCACTTCAGCACCGTTTACATCTTTCCTTCCCCTCTACTTCTCCCTTTTCCTCCCTCCCTCTTCACAGCCACCTCCCTCTCAAAATTTAATACCCTACTCTCTGGAGGCTCCAGCCTCCCATCTTACTTTAAGCCTCTGAAAATGATTATTTTAAATCATGTGTAAAAAAAAAACCAAGCAGCTACAATTCCTGTCTTTCTTCTGTTCAGTCCAGTTACTTTGGTTAGTTAACCCATCCTAAACCTTGTGGGAACATGTGAAGGATAGGCAAAATGTCACTAATTTAATTTGCATTTCTCGAGCATCTAGTTCAATGCACCATAGCAAGTGGGTGCTCAGTAAATGCTGCTGCTATAACTACTAGAATTATGACTATTTCTTTGAGGAAGAGGTATGATCAAATGCTCAGTAAATGCTGCTGCTATAACTACTAGAATTACGACTATTACTTTGAGGAAGATGTGTGATCAAACAGCCTTAGTAAATTAAAATATGGAGACCAGGCTTCTCTCTTCTGCCACCAGAGGCTGATGAGACTAAGGTTGGAGGATTCATTCATTGTTTTATTTATTGAGCGCTGTCTGTTTGCAGAGCACTGTACTAAATTCTTGGGACAGTGAAATACAATAGACAATGACATAGCTGGGCTCTTTTTCAGACCCTTCCTTAGCAACCACTGTTTCCTTTGCAGACAGTTGTTGATATGTAGACTTACCTGTTGATATGTTACTTGTTAGTTTCTTTTCCCTTTCAATATGTGAGTTACATGGGGATGGGTACAGTTTCTGTTTTTTTCCTGTACATTATCAAGTGAAAATCTGGCAGTATGGGCCTATGATTTTAATTAAGGTGATGTAAACTATTTTGTCCCTCTTTACCAAAGTCATATTTTAAGTATGAACTATTTCTAGAACCTATGAGGACAATTAAGGTAATTGACAACTTTCTATAATTTCAGACCATTTTCCAGGCTGAAACTCAAATTGCTTGTGAAAAATGTGGCGTATTGAATTTCTGAGTTTATCAAGGTGGTAGATTTTAGTTCTGAAATGAGAATAGTTTCTCCTAATTTTGATTTTTTTCATTTATTTTTGAATTCTAAATGACACTCAATGGTTCACTTTTCACTTTTGATGGATATTCAATGACTGGATGATTTTCTAATAATAACAATAATTATGGTTCCTGTTAAACACTTACTATGTGCCAGACACTGTTCTAAGTGCTGAGATAGATACGAGTTAATCAGGTTAGACACAGTGCCTGTCCCACCTGAGACTCATGGTCTTAATTCCCATTTTACAGATGATAATAATGTTGGTATTTGTTAAGCGCTTACTATGTGCCGAGCACTGTTCTAAGCGCTGGGGTAGACATAGGGGAATCAGGTTGTCCCACGTGGGGCTCACAGTCTTAATCCCCATTTTACAGATGAGGGAACTGAGGCACAGAGAAGTTAAGTGACTTGCCCACAGTCACACAGCCGACAAGTGGCAGAGCTGGGATTCGAACTCATGAGCCCTGACTCCAAAGCCCGTGCTCTTTCCACTGAGCCACGCTGCTTCTCTATGTAACTGAACCCAGAGAAGTTGACTTGTCCAGAGTCACACAGTCACATGAGACTCACTCTTAATCCCCCTTTTACAGTTGGTGTAACTTAGGCCTAGAGAAGTTGACTTGCCCAAGGTCACACAGACATTTGGCAGAGCTGGGATTAGAACCCAGGCCCTGCCGACCCCTAGGCCCATGCTCTATCCACCAAGCTAAGCTGAACTCGCTTCCTGAAGCTCTTGAAACGAAGTATAACATCTATTGTAGCCAAAAGATAATTCTCTAGCATGTTGTAACCAGAGACATAGACTCAAAGTTGTGGTGACTGGACAGGCTGTCCACTGAACAATTTTCAACCTTGACCTTAGTGAGCACTTTGCTGCTTCCTATATTGAATACATCCATTATAGAAGGGAATTTGACAATCCAGAAGAAGCTCTGAGCCTTTACTCCATCCTTCCTTCCCATTCCACCAGTCCCACTCATTCAGAGCCTGGAGCCGACAGAAGCAGATGACAAACACCTTTTAGTACATTGAGAAACATTTCAGTTGATTATTAGTAAATTATAGCCATACTCAGTAGGTCCTGGTTTTAAGAAGTTCTGGTCTCCAAATTCTTCTCCAAGAGGCCTTTCCTGACTATGCCCTCATTTCTTCTTCTCTTGGTCCCCTTCTATGTTACCTTTCCACTTGGATTCGCAGCTTTTATTCACCACCACCTCAGCCCCACAGCACTTACATATATCCATAATTTATTTGTAGTAATGCCTGTCTCCCCTACTAGACTCTCAACTCTTTGTAGACAGGGAAAGTGTATTGTATTTTACTCTCCCAAGTGCTTAGTACAGCATTCTACATGCAGTAAGTGCTCAATTGATTGAAGTTGTTGTAAGTGTTCCCAGGTTTTGAAAATGTTAAATTTTTCTTTACCACCTTCTCTACAGATTGTAAGCTTCTTGAAGGGAGAGGCTTATTTATCTAATTTGTCCAGGTCCTTTTCATTCAAAACCTGAGCTTCCCGTCTTTATGAATAAAGTTCAAAGGGAGTTTTATGGAGTTCATTGAGCAGATTTTGTTCATTCTCCTTAGTTACCCTGTGGGAGCACTTTTCCCCCATAGGTAAACGCTGGATTTGACAAAGTGGCTTTTCTCTGTGTTTGAAATCTTTGAAAGAATTTATGCAGTGCCCTCCCCTGGTAAAACCTGGAGGGAACAATTCAGGGAAAAATACTACCCTTGCTAGAGTGTTCATTAGTCATTGCTTGTTGAATCACTTTATGTGTTTTGAGGGAGAGACTGATGCAGTTAAGATAAAGACAGAATTCAGTCGTAACCTTCCAGGTAAAACCCAGAACTGATGCTGATTGTGAGATATTAATTTTTTATCCCTGTCCAGCTGCAGTGGGCAAATTTCAAGCTAGAACATAAAACCTATTCAGTTCTGCCTAGATCAGGGTTTCCAGGTTGGTTTTGGTTTTACTCTGTCTCATGTTATTGTTTTTCATCAGTGATATGACCTAGGACACAGCAAACATTCTCCTTCGTCTCACCGGTGGATTGGAGAAGGTTAGGATTACAATTCAAAATGACCTGAGAAAATCAATCAGTGGTATTCATTGAACACTTACTATGTGCAGAACACTGTACTAAGCACTTGGGAGAGTACAAAACAACAGAATTAGTGGACCTATTCCATGCCCGTAATGAGCCTGCAGTCTAGAGGAAATGATCAGAAACAAAGTGAAATTAGAGACAAGTACTGGGAAATGGTCTTCAGTACTGTCTTTCTCATATCACAAATAGTAGCAAAGGGCACATGACCTAATAGAGCATGGGCCTGTGATTCAGAGAACCTGGGTTCTAATCCCCGCTCTGCTATGTACCTGCTGGATGACCTTGGGCGAGTAACTTAAATTTTCTGTGCCTCATTTACTTCATCTGTAAAATGGGAATTCAGTACTTATTCCCCTTCCTTCTTGGATTGCAGTCCCTGTGTAGGACAGGGACAGTCTGACAGGATTATCTTGTATCTTCCCCAACTCTTAGAACAGTGCTTGACACACAGTAAAAACTTAAGAATTACTTATTAATAAATGTAATGTGTGATCTAGGGTTCCTGCTGTTTCAACAGATGTTAACCATGTGAAGTGGGTTTTTTTTAAGTACCTTCCTCAAGAATGTAAGCTCCTTGTGGGCAGGGAACATGTCTACCAACTCGGTTGTATTGAACTCTCCCAAGTGCTTACTTAGTACAGCGTTCTGCACACAGTTAAGTGTTCAATAAATGCCATTGATTATACTTACAGTGTGTACTTATAGTGTACAGTGCTCTACACACTATAAGCACTCAATAAATATGATTGATTGTGTTTAAGTTAAAAAAAGATTTTAAGATGTTTAAATAATAATGTTGGTATTTGTTAAGCGCTTACTATGTGCAGAGCACTGTTCTAAGCACTGGGGTAGATACAGGGTGATCAGGTTGTCCCATGTGGGGCTCACAGTTTTAATCCCCATTTTACAGATGAGGTAACTGAGGCACAGAGAAGTTAAGTGACTTGCCCACAGTCACACAGCAGACACGTGGCAGAGTTGGGATATGAACCCATGACCTCTGACTCCCAAGCCTGTGCTCTTTCCACTGAGCCACGCTGCTTCTCTAGGAGACTGACCTCAGGTAATATTAGCATTTTGATCGCAGATGAGTGGAAGTAGAAGAGGTTCAAAGGAGAGTCACAAGGTGAATAAAAGACTGCAGTTAAAGAGGCTAAAGGAAATAGGATTACTTAGTCTAAAGATCATCTGCTCCGACTGCCTGGAATAGACCAGAAGGAATTGAGGCGATCCTTCAGAATGAGAGATTGATTTAGTTAGGTAAAGGAAGAATGTCTGATTCTGTTGTGGTGGCAGGGGGTGAAGTTCTCTGCAGAACTCTTTAAAAGAAGGGAGTTTCTTATTTATTTGAGGTGATTTAAGTGAGATCCTGCCGGAAGTGGAATAGACAGTCCCCACAGAACCCTCTCCAGCTTCGTAACACAAAGGTGCAGCTTGGTGGCGTGACATTGTGACTTTCTGCCATGTATGTACAATTTATGCCCATGGAGAAGGCATTTTAAAGGTTCGTTCCCATTAAGGAATTTGACTGTGACTTGTTCATTACAGGTAAAAGGAAAATCCCCAAAACCTTTATCTTTATTAAACTGTTGGATAGAATAATGTTGATGTCTGATGTTGGCATCTCTTTATATCCTAAAATGGCTTTGCTGACTTCTTTGTCCATATTCACAAGTGTGATTGTAAAGTCTCATGTCAGACTTACTCAATAGAAGTGTAGGTTGACTGCTAGTTTACTTGGACTTTGTTATTAAAGAGTCTGCCCTAGCTCAGGGTTTGAGACAGACAACAACCTGATAGTGTCTATATTTTGCATTTGTTTTGGCCCAACCACATCCTTTGTTACTTTGGCAATTTTTTATTCCCTCCATCCTGGGATATATTCTCCCTATTGCTGCAATAATGTGAGAGTGCAGCTGAAATAGCAAATGATTATAGCCGATCCAAGAAATGCCAGTCTAGGTCCCCATCAGTATTCCTGCAGCACAGTTTTTTTGGGGAAAAGGCCATCTGAGCTGCTTTGATCCTTTGCCTTATAGAGCAGTTTCTAGAGTTATTTCATTCTTGACCTTTGGGTTCCCAGTCCCTAAAGGCTACTAGTTGACAGATGCAATTGTGCATGTATAATGGAGATCTAAGGGAATATAATATATATTGATATAATATAAATACTGCTTGTATAGCATACATTAACATGAATGGGAGGTGAATGGAAAAGCAAATCATCAAATTAATCGGAAAGGGGCAGGAGGGAGAGTAGCAGGAATTTAGATTCCCTTCCCAAAAGGAGATGTCCAATTAATTTTGGGTGGAATTTAATGTTATGTAGACCCAGTGTTGAGTGGGAGGACTGGTTTTGAGCAAGACCTAAATTTAGGTAAGCTCAATGTGGGCAGAAAACATGCCTACCAACTCTGTTATATTGTACTCTCCCAAGTGCTTAGTACAGTGTTTTAACACAGTAAGCTCTCGATAAATATGAATTGTTGATTTACGGGGAACAGATCTTTGACATGCATGGGGAAGACATAGCTTTGTGACAAAAATGTAGTAAAATCCTAGGTTTGTAGAATGCTGCTATAGAAAACTTAGTGTTTCTACAGTTTAAAATCAAGGAAAAACATTGAAAAATTGTGTTGTAAATTGAGTTGGCCCAAGAGGGTGACAGCATGAAAGTGCAGAGTGTCTGATGACAGCTCAACGTTTTCATATGGGTGGTGATTGATTTTCCATGCATTCTGGTAAAGTAAATACATAAAGAGATCTTTTCCTGTGGGAAACGTGCTGCTTGAGATTCATGTGGTCGTATAGAATCCAGGAAGCATAAAAGAGAAGAATTTTAGAGACATCTGTGTGACATGAAAGGTAACTGAAATGGATTGCTTCAGGCAAGTGACAGGAAAATGTTTTCCTAGGTAGAGACAACTATTGATGCCATTTTCAATTAATCTTTCAGTTTTTGAAGATGCTTACATGTCACTTTTCTTAACAGGTAACTTTCCAGTAGTCTAAGGCAATCTGAGATGTCCTCCAATGGAAAATTACCATGCTCACCTTTGCCTTCCAGCCCCTCCCTCCTAGTTAGAGAGTAGGTGAAGGGAGGCAGTCTCCCTCGAGGAGTGAACATAAAATATTCTCTGGCAAAGAATTAAAGCTGCTGTTCTTTCACCTGGTTACCCTGGCAATGGAAATTTACTGCTCAAGTAGGCCAGGAACTTCCGCATACTGCTTAGGCATTTGAATTTTCCAGCTGCTTAACCCTCCCATTTAAGGTTTACTCTATCTTTCTAAATGAGATGCATTGCGTTTAAGAAGTAGCAATGCCATTTGGTAAGATTGTTGGGGGTGGGAAGAGGATTTGCTTAATGTGTTGTTTTTAAAACCTCTGCTAATTCATCTGTAACCACAGGGTTTAATATTACATTCTGAAACTCATTAAGGTGCTTTATTTCTAATGTGGAAGAGCAGTTTTTCAGGGTAGGGAGAGAAGTTATGTGTAAAGTTAGGAATTTTTAAGTGTGTACTTTAGGAGCAAGTTGAAGTTGTTCCAGTGAATGCTTTTGTTAAAATATAAGGTTTTTAAATGATTTCTTGAGAGAACTTTGGGGATATGAAATTAGTTCATTCTTATTTGCCATCTCTAAGGAGAAAATGAAAATTTATGGAGGTTTTCTTAAGTCTATAGTGACTACACTTCACAGTCCAGTTGTGTGGTAGAGAGTGTTTTTATTACAAATTCTCAGTTGCTTCCTAGTGAACACTAGTTCACTACTGAACACTAGTTCAGTATTCATCGGTGAGTTTTGGGGGGTTATTCCCACAGAGGAAGAATTATAGGCTTCTTTTACAGTAAACTTGCTGTGGGCAGGTAGCGTGTCTACCAACTCTGTTATACCGTACTCTCCCAAGTGCTTAGCAGTACACAGTAAGCACTCAGTACTATTGATTGATCCATGGCTTTTAGTATTCATACTCAATAGTTTGTATATCACATTGGCTACCGCCCTGTACATTTGGTGCCCAGTCATCTAGTTTCCTGTCTGTAGTAGCTGGCTACTCAAGGCATTGTTCCTTTTGTACTTCACTGTATATGTTATTCATTTGCCCTACAAAGATTATAGTTTTTAACAGTTTACAGTACCCAGCATGGAAGGCTATAGTTGGTACCAGTGAACTTCACATTTTCATTACAGTTTGATCTGTAATCGCTAGTATTGTGATTTTCCTTGATCAGCATTAAAAGAAAACTGGTAGAATTTATATTTTTAATGCTATTTAAGTGCTTACTGAAGTGCCAGACACTGTACTAAGCATTAGGGTAGATACAAGGTAACCAGGTTGGATGAAACAGTGTTCCACTTGGGGCTCACAGACGTAATCCCCATTTTAAAGATGAGGTCACTTAGGATCAAGTTAAATGACTTGTCCAAAGTTAAACAGCAAACAATTGGCGGAGCTGGGATTTTAGAACTCAGGTCCTCTGACTTTCAGGCCTGTATTTTTTTTCACTAGGCTATGCTGCTTCTCCTTAAAAGTAAGAAATGAATCTAATTCTGCCTTTACTATGTTTAGTACAGGCTTAGGCTTTTTTGAATTACCAGAAACCTCCTTGAATTTCACTTGAAGTGACTGAGCTGCAGTGTAGCTAAGCCCCTCTGTCCCATTTTGATTTTGCCAAACATCAGGACTTTCCCAACCACGGATATCCTGAAAGAAAAGCTGCTTTTAATTTATGGATTTTTAGGTTGTCTTGCGGAGTTGCCACAAAGACTTGATGAATATCTAAATTTAACACAGCAGGTTTAGTTTCAGATTAGATATGAATTGATAATGCTTATAGTGGTTGGTTGAGTGATTTTATTATTTTAATGGTCAGTTGAGCTACTAGCATTTATCATACATTTATTGGTAAATGTCAGAAAATGTTACTAAATGAATGGTTTTAAAAATCAGAGGACTGAAACTCAAAATGCTCATTAATCTTTTGTTTTGCCGAATAGCCAGTGAGCATTTGTAACTATTTCCAGATAATGGTATGTTTAAATCTACTGTAAATTCACCTCATTGAACTCACTAGCATTCCCCATGGTTAATGTATCTTGAAGTTATTTCTCAGAAACTGTAACAATAGTGCTATGTAATGCTGTAACACTGAGCCCTTGTGATATTTTTCAGGGTGTCTAGAATACTGAGCCATTGTAGCAGCCAAGACCAGGGCAGCACTAGGAAAGGCACAGAGGCCCACAAGGGCTAGGCATTTGGTAGAGGAAATACCTTTTTGCATCACAGATTCCATGCAGGAGAAAGGTGATGAGTCATTTTTGAGTAGTGTGATCCCTCCTGTTGCAGATCCTGTTAAAACACTATTTGGTTATTTCAGTGAAGATAATTATTTTCTATGAAATGTTATTTAGTTGAGGAAGGAGGTTGACTATGAAATAGGGAATATGAAAAGCCTGCTTCCCAGTGGTAAGACTTAACTGGGACAAAGGCACACAAAGATATATTTTACCCAAGGCAGTTCGTAAAAGTTGTATGGGCATTTGGGAAAACTTAACTGTTTTGTACTATATTGTACTCTACCAAGCACTTAGTACAGTGTACTGCACACAGTAAATGCTCAATAAATATGTTTGAATGAATAATTTCCCTGGGTACTGGCCCCTGGAGTATAAACTTCTGCTGATCTGCTTGCCTGAGCTTGTTCTTATAATGAAGGAGTTGAAAATCAAAATTCCAATCTGTAAGGAGTTCTAACAGAAGTGAATGGGGCCAGCTCCTTCTGGACCCCATGGAAAAGCTGTATCCACAGGGCAGCCTACGTGGTGACTTTGAGGTGTGGTGCCAGCATGGTCTGGTGGAAAAAACACTGGTTTGGCTGGCCAGGACTTGAGTTCTATTCCCAGCTCTGCTGCTGCCTTTCTGTGTGACCTCAGACAAATCACTGATCTTCTTTGGGCCTCAGTTTCTTCATCAGTATAACAGAGATAGTAATGCCCGTCTCAAAGGTATTTTGTAAAGATAGTATTATATGAGTGATGTGTAAACACTTTACCAAAAGTAATAGCGCTCTGTGAATGTCGAGATAGTAAAATAGTTGCCACTCGAGCTCTCTGGGGTGCCACTACTCCCCACTGCTTTAGTAGAGAAAATGGTTAGAAAACAGTGGTGAGGAAGCCGGGGAATTGAATTCTGCTCTCTGGAGTGACCTCTCCAAATTGGAAGTGGTATCATGCTCATGGAAGAGTCACCATCACTGTGGAACTGCTTGTCTGTGTCCCAGCCACAACTGGAATGGGGCTGGACAGTTGTCAGGCCTTGTTATTATAAATCATGGAATTGTGAAACTGAAAAGAGGTTGAGCTATCATCAAGTATATCCTTCCCATAAGCAGGCAGGAGTACTGTCCATCCATAACAGTCTGTTGTAAATCTCTTTGATTACTTCAAGCTCTTACGAAGAACATCTCATTGGAAGCCAACCCTAGGGGTGAACTTTCAGGAAATGTTTTTCTATTTAAACCATAACTGTGATGCTAAGCTTAAACCCATTTCCTCAACATGTACCTTTAAGTCAGAACCTAGAGCAGTGATTCTCAATAGTACAAACTCTAGTTAAGAACATCCTTTCTATATTTAGAAATGATTCTCTAGACGGTAATCTTGATTTGGGCAGGGAATGTATCTACCAACTGTTATACTCTCCCAAGTGCTTAGTACTGTGCTCTGCATGCAGTAAGTACTCACTATGATTGATTGTTTTCCTCTTCCCTCAACCCATCCCTCAATCCTAGAAACCCAGGCTTTTTATTAAAATGTAAATTCTACTCATGAATAGTCTATTTGAAATTTTTTGGTTACATTTTGAAGATATTGGATGTTTGTTGCATAATTATTAATAAAATGTTATTTAAATCTGTCAATCAGTAGGCATTACTAAAATTCTTGAAGAAAAGTCTCAGTTGTGACTTGTGGAGGAAAAAAGGTTAGATACCATTAAATCAAAAATTTATAGTTCCTTGTGCCTGAAATTAATTAAATTAATCTCCATATGGTTTGTTTCAGATATGAACTTGTAGGAATTTATAGAAAGTTAAATAAGAATTATTTGAGTGTAACTTTCTAACCTTCAAGAATGCCTACAATATTGTTTTTTTATCGCATTTAAGTGCTTACTATGTAACCAGGTGCTAGGGGTTCGTGCAAGTTAAGCAGCTGGACAAAGTCCATGTCCCACATGGGTTTTACGGTCTTAATCCCCATTTTACAGATGAGGTAACCGAGACAGAGAATTTGTGACTTGCTCAAGGCCACAGAGCAGACAAGTGGCAAGGCTGGGATCAGAACCCGAGTCCTTCTGACCTCCGGGCCCATGGTCTAACCACTAGGCCATGCTCCTCTTCAGCCTTTGGTCATTATTGCAGCAAGAAAGGTGAAAAGAGCATCATTCATTTTGTTGAATCTTTCAGAGTCAATAGGAAGCTCTCCCCCATCTTGCTTATTTTAAGCCCGACAGCATAGGATTCCCAAGTTCATCTATTGTGTCCTGAGCACTGGACTGAGTGGTTGGAAGTGTACAATAAAGTCTCTTCCCTCACTTCTACAGGGCTGCATGTTAAAGCACGTTTCACCCCTCACCAATTTTCCCATGCCTCTTCCAAGCTTTCCCCCCATCTCCATTCTCCACGCCCAGTTTCGCCAGTCTTCAGCCCCCAACTCCAGCTTTGCTGTCGTTCCTTTCAGATGGATTTCCTCCTTCCTTGTCATCCAACAGTAGAGCAAGCCAAGAGTAACAGAGTAGTGGTATGGCAGGGGCTTGTTAACAGCTATCTCTCTTGCACTAAGTTAGTGGTTGTCCTTTGTTGAGCACTGTGTTTTAATAGGACAAACTAGTGGTCTGGAAGAAAGTTGGCATAGTGGAGAGAGCATGGACCTGGGAGTCAGAAGGTTATGGGTTCTAATTCCAGCTCTGCCACTTGCCTGCTGTGTGACCTTGGGCGAGTCACTTAACTTCCCTGTGCCTCAGTTACCTTGTCTGTAAAGTGGGAATTAAGACTGTGAGCCCCCATATGGGATAGGGACTGTATCCAACCCAAATTACCTTGTCTCTAACCCAGTGCTGAGTACAGTGCTCTGCACATAGTAAATGCTTAACAAATACCATTATTATTATTATTATTCCAGAGCTTTCTCTGTTTACAACTGCCTTTGACAGTCAGTTTAGAACCAGTCCCAGTGCCATGGTCTAATTAGGTTTGGTACTAGACACTTTTTGAGAAGGGGAGGAGTTGAGGGGGCATACTTTTCCTGTGTATGACATTAATAAACTGTAAACTCCTTGTGGGCAGGGAGCATGTCTACCAACTCTGTTGTATTTTCTCAAATGCTTAGTGAAGTGCTCTGCACACAGTAAGCCCTCAGAAAAATGCCACTGATTGACATGGGGTAATGGATAGAGCATGGGCCTGGGAGTCAGAAGGTCATGGGTTCTAATTCCAGCTCCACCACTTGTCTGCTATGTGGCCTTGGGCAAGTCACTTCACTTCTCTGTGCCTCAGTTACCTCATCTGTAAAGTGGGGTTTAAGACTCTGAGCCCCTTCTGGGACAGGGACTGTGTCTAACCTGATTTGCTTGTATCCACCCCAGTGCTAAGTACCATATAAAGCTACAGAAAGATGATCTTTTACCCGAGGCAGTAACATAAAAGTTATATGGGCACTGGGGAAAACTTAACTGCTTTATACTATATTATATATATATATATATGCATATATATATATTAGCTATCAAGTTAATCATTGCTTGATGTCAAAACTGTATAAGGGCCTGCACATAGTAAGTGCTTAACGAATACTTCAATTTTTATCAATTTCTAAGGGAGAGCTGAGTCAGCCTTCAGTCCATGAGAGGAAGAATTCCTGTATCTAGATGGCTTTTATTCATTCATTCATTCAATCGTATTTATTGAGCCCATTCTGTGTGCAGGACACTGTACTAAGCACTTGGGAAGTACAATTCAGCAACAAATAGAGACAATCCCTGCCCACAACGGGCTCACAGGAACACGATAGTAAACACTGAAGCAGAGGAAGGGGGCAGTACTATCTAGGAACTGCTGAAGTACAAGAATCTTAAGTTGTTTCAGCCTTTAAAATGAGGGCTGAAAAAATAAGAATTTTAATGATGAAGATTTGGTGAATAAGCTTCTGCACTAAATGGATTTTGTACCTGTTGTATTTGTAAATCTCCTATGACTTTATCATAATTCAATATCAAAATTTGCAAAGTGGTCTTGTAGTAGCAGCTTTCCAAAAAGGGAAAACCTAGGGATGGAAGAAAGGCCCTGAGCTGATCAAAAACCAGGCAGCCTCCAGTAGCAGGAAGGAGTGGCTGAAGAGGTTAAATTGGAAGGGGAAAGAAGTTTGTGTTTGCAGTGCGCCCTCTCTTAGAGGGTGTCTTGTGGATTGAAAAGGAAAACAAGTCTATAGACTTTGTTAATCATTGCTCAATGTCAAAACTGTACAAGGTCCTGCTCACGGCATTAACCATTAATTCCAAGTCTCAGAAATAAATAGAATTGAGAATTGTTTGTTGGAAAGATTGGTTTTTCATTTGCATGTGCCCAGTGCTCCAATCCTGATTGACCATCATAAGCAAATAAAATAAAAAATGAAGATATATAATGCTACTCATTACTTTCTTTATCTGCTTAGCTCATGATACCAGGAAATAAAGTCAACAAGAGTTGAAAGAAGTTAGGGAAATATATGCAGAGGAAATAAGGGTAGAGCTAGAAATTCATTCAATAGTATTTGTTGAGTACCTGAGGCATGCTGAGCACGGAAGAGGAGTGGAAGATAATAGATATCTTCACGGGTTCATCTGAGGAGTGTTAAACTCCAGTAGCTCCCCCTTATCCTACATGCTAAATGGCCTGGGGAAACCAAAGGCCCAGGGAATCAATCAATCAATTGTATTTATGGAGCACTTACTGTGTGCCAAGCACTCTACTAAGTGCTTAGGAGAATACTATGTAACAGTTGGTAGACATGTTCCCAGGTCACGGGTGTACAATCTAGAGGGGTGAGGTTACAGTCTAGAAGGGAGAAATCAATCCGTCAATCATATTTGAGTGCTTACTTTGGGCAGAGCACTGTACTAAGCTAAAACTACAATGTGACAGAGTTGATTTTCCCTGACCACGAGTAGTTTATAGTTTAGAAGATGAGTTTACAGCCTAGAGGCAACTCAGTTATGGAGGCACCCATCCAAGGAGTTGAGTGACTCTCTGACATGAAAAATGTTTGAAGAGATGAAGACAAGTTTGGAAAAAATGACAACTTTTTATTTCAGATTCTGAAAAAAAAATAAATCAGATTCTGTAATGATAAATATACAAAGCCATATAATATTTTAAAATATTTCTCCTATCTTGTAGCTGTCATCAAATCATATATAATCATTCCCTCTTTTTTTAAAAAAAACAAACAAAAACTTCCAAAATCTCCCTGTTTGAAACAACATATGTAGCTTAAGTTCTGGAATTGCTTGGTTGTGCACCTACTCACAAGTAACACACACAAGTAACATCGAGGGAGATTTCCTTCTATATTGTAAAAGTAAAGTCCTGATTCAAGCTAAGAACTAACAGTAGGGCAGAGTCGAGCGATTATTAATTGTTTTTGAGCTACTATTAGTGTGCCAATAGGAAAATCTTTGAAAAAAAGATTCCCAGAAGCCTGTTGTATTTTGTTCAAAGTATACGTTTAAATATCAGTAAACTATGTGATGATCTTCTGGGGTTGTCAGCTTCTGTTTCCAAATGATCGAACCTCATTCTCATTGTCAGATTTGGTCATGTGTGGTTGAAGTAGGTTAAGCTTCAGAAATAGTTGTGTTCCATATTGTATGGTCATAGCCTGAAATAATTTTTCTTCATTTTGCTTGTACCTTGCGAACATGAATACACCCAATTCTTTCATGATGTTTCCACTACAATCTTTTTATTCATGCAGTCATATTTATTGAGTGCTTACTGTGTGCAAAACACTATTTTTATAAATCATTGTAAGGAAGTTAGGGAACATGACTCTTTGTAGATTTTGAGTTCTTAGGGAGGCAGAGGCTCTGTCCAAATCGTATCCATGAATTTTTGCCCACTGCTGAGTAGAGCGCGTAGTACAGTTGTTATTGATGCAGTTGTGAGGGTGACAGGGGTAGTTCGGGCATGTACGTGGCACCAGTCCCTCTCACTAAAACCTGAGCTCTCCTTGTCACTGAGTTCTTCAGAAACATAACTTCTGATTTTTAGGGGAACTGAGTGCTCTTCTCTCTCATATTGTTGTTATTCTGATTACTCAATTTGTCAACAATTCTATGTCTCTCTCACCCTTTAGAATGAAGCTTTTTGTTGGCTGGGAATGTGTTTTGTGTATTTATTGTACTTAAGCACCCAGGGGGCTATCAAATAGTCATTACTGCTAATAAGAGAGAGACATTTCCTTACACTTTTTAATGCTTAAACTATGACCTTGTTTTTGTTCGGAGCAATTTTCCCCTTTAGAGACCACTGAATTGTAAGAAAACAATATAAACTGGCATATTGAGCAAAGAGTACTTTCCTTGTAAGATGTAGGTTGTAATTTTGCACATATGAGGATACTTATTTTCTGGAGATTTATTCTTGCTTCAATCAGTCAATGCCATTTACTGAGCACTTACTGTGTACAAAGCACTGGACTAAGCTCTCAAGAGGTTACATTTTGATGGTCTTTAAACTGGATTTGATCTGTGAACATTAGGTTCTGAAATACTTTTGTAGTGTACTACCGCTGTGCATTTTTCATTCAAGTGTAATTATGTATTATTGAGTGCTTACTATGTGCAGAGCACTGTACTAAGTGCTTGCGAGAGTACAACAGAATTATCAGACGCCTTCCCTGTCCATAATGAGCTTACAGTCTAGAGGGTGAAACAGACATTTATATGAATGAATAAATAATCTGTAATATATAATTTAAAGATATGTACATGAGTGCTGTGGGATTGGGACTGGGATGAATATCAAATATCCAAAGGTCATCAGAACAATAAACTGAAGATGATGGTAGCTAGGAAGACTTTTAAAATGTTCCCTATACTGTGGACCTGTTAGAACAGTAGGAAAATATATAGAAGGATAGTGAATGACAATTTACAAGGAATGTCATCAATAATTCTGGAGAAAAAAAGAAACTTTGAGCATAAATGTATTTTATTCCCTTAAAACAAAAATCTGACAGTTGATGAGTCTAACTCAGTTACTCATTTTCAAGTTCTAAGTCAACGCAACAGATTTGACTTAAGAAAGGAGAATAAAATCTATTGATAACTGAAAGGGACAAGATGTTGTTTGTGGTGATTGTGTTTCCATGAGGGTCAGTGTCTTTGAGAGAGACTTAAATGCTTTGTTCACTTAGTGCTCCTTTTCGGGCTCTTTGCTATTTTGGTGAGCCTTCTCAGATGCCAGTGAATCCCCACTTCTCCACCCCCCACTCCGCCCTCCCCAAATCTAATAGGCCACAGCCCCCTACATTCAAAGCTCTTCAGCCCACCTCCTCCAAGATGGTCTGGCAGATCTGGCAGATATGGGCAGGGGAGGAGTTTCAGGCAGGAGGAAGGGCATGAACACTTGATTGTAAATTCCTTGAGAGTAGAGATTACGCCTACCAACTCTATAATATTGTGCTTTCTTCCAACTTTTAGTGCAGTGCTTTGCACACAGTACGTGCTCAAAAAATAGCACTGATTGCTTGAACAAGAATTCAGATGTAAGAGTTGAGGATGAGACAGAAAGAAGGTGAGTTGGACAGAAATGCAGACTAAATGCAAGCTGATGTGTATTTGAGTGTGAGAGAGTGTGCTAATGGTCAGGAGTTTGGGCCTGATGCAGAGAGGCCTGAAAAACCATTGAAGGTGTTTGAGGAATAGGGAAATGGCAGAATGACATTTCAGAAAAGCGATCTACTCAGCAGAGTGCAGTATGCTCTACAGAGGTATATGCTGAAAGAAGGGAGACGAGTGAGGAGGTTGATATAGTAATCTTGTCAGGCCGTGACCAAGGTCTGGATCGTTCTGGTGCCTGTTTGGAGGGAGAGGAGGAGAAACATCTGGAAAATGTTGCCGAGGAAAAATGAATAGTATTTACCAACCGACTGACAACGACTTCCTCTACCTTTAAAGCATTACTAAGGCCATATCGCCTCCAAGAGGAGGAAAAGTCCTCTCTTCCCCAGCTTGCTCTCCTTTCTACGTTGTCTATGCACTTCAATCTATGACCTTTGGACACTTGTTATTCACCCCACTCACAACTCCATAGCACTTATGTACGTATTCTTAAATTATATATTATGAATTAATTATTTATTCTTAATAGTGTCTGTGTCCCCCTCTAGACTATAGGTTCCTTATGGGTGGGGAACGTTTCTGTTCATTCTGTTGTACTCTCCCAAGGGTTTAGTATTAGTGATCTATAAATAGTAAGTATACAGTAGTGCTCAATAAATACAACTGATTGATCGAAAGAGAGCCAGTAGTCAAGGATACTAAGGTGTGAACTAAAGAGATGGGGAGGTTGCTCGTGTTTTGAACAGGAAAGAAGACTGGGGAGGAGGGGGAGGAGGAAGAGGAGAAGGAGGACGGAGGAGGAGGGTACAAGCACTTTTAGGAGGTGAGAGGGGATGGGATCAGAAGCCTAAGTAGAGGGAGTATATTTTGAAAGCAGTTGGGAGATCTTTTCTTGAGTGATGGCTTTGATCAACTCCAGCCAGGATGAGAAGCCTCCCTTTATCTGGTCGAACCAGGGGAAGGAAACACCGAGAAGAGAATTGGTTCACCCTGCTTCCTGCCTTACTGTGATATAATCTGGATCTGACCTTCACATATCTTAAATTCCCTTGCACGTTTGATTATCTGCAAGTGTCACCTCCATAATGGAACCCCTTTCTTGCCTTGGTTTTTGGTGGAATTGAGTGTCTCACTCAACTGTGAGGCAGAAAAAAGACAAAGTAAGAAAAAAAATTCAGAACTGACATACTTCCCTGCATGCTAGGGAAGTAGTTGGGATTACTCTGACAAGTCACTGTAAACTCATTATGGACAGGGAATGTGTCTGTCATATTGTTATATTCTCTGAAACACCTAGTACAGTATTCTGCACACAATAAGTGCTCAACTGTTTTTAAAAACAATTGACGGACACAATTGAGCATTTACCATTTGCAGTGTACTGTACTAAGAGCTTGGAAGACTACAATATACTAGAGTGGGTCGATTATGAGTAGCTCATGGCAAATGGCTTTATGGTGGAAGATTGAAAAGTCAAAGCTAGAAGAGGGGATGAAAATATTAAAGTGTGTTTTAAAAGACTGGAAATCTTTGTCAGCAAGTCCTGGTGACTAGTGACCCGTAGTCCACGTTATTTAAAGTTTAAAGAGGGGCTATTGCAGAGTTACTAGTTATCATTTTTGAGAATTATATAGAGTACAGGGAAAGTCCCTGGGGATTAGAAATAGGCTAATATTCTAATTTTTAAATGTAGGAAGAGGGTTGATTTTGGTAATTCCAGATTTATCGACAGCATCGATGCTTGGAAAGGTAATTGCAGAAATGATCAAATCATTAATCTGAAACCACCTAGCAGACTAAAAGATTTTGGGAAGACACCTTATGCCTTTCTGAAGAACAGATTGAGCTAGATAAATTTAATTTCCTTTTATCTTAGTGACAGATTACACAGATTGAAAGAAGTGATAGATGCAATCTGTCTAGTGATTTTTTTTTTGTAAACCTAATCCCATCTGCAATGACATTTTCAAGGAGAGAAGATGGAAGTGGGTGATAGTAGCAGGAGCAAGTATCATCTATTGAACACACACCAGGTTCAGTGCTCTGGACTAATTTGGTAGGAAATAGAAAACACTGTGACTTTTGGGGGAGTGCACAGGTGAGTTGACTACACTTTGGGGGAGACATTTAGGGGCTTGATGAAAACCTGGGGTGAATCCATCAAATGGTGGCCCACAGGCAGAGCTGGAAGAAGTTGGGGAGGGTGATCTCCAACCAAGAGACCTGAAAGTCACCTCCAGTAGCAACCTAATTAACTTGTGCCTATCTCAGGGCTTAGAGCAGTGTTTGACACATACTACAACAAATACTATAAAAAAGAAAACAAAAAACGGAGCAGTGTTGTTTCTAGCTCAGGAGCCTACCCCAGGCTAGGTGTGGAGCCCCTTTAGGAGCCAGAACTACTTTGAAGGTAGATGATGGGCCAGAGCAGTCCCTCCGAGAAAAGCACTGTGGTAACCGCCACCTTCCCTCCCACCACCCAGGGTCATAGTTCCCTGGAGGCTCCATGCATGCTGAGCCAGGGATAAAAGTGCTTCCACATGTTCTCAGATTATGCTGCCATTACCGCCAAGACTGTGAACACATCTTGCCTATTTGTGTTTATTTTTAATGTTTCATCAGTCCTGATGCGTCTCCAATCCCACCTCCGCTCTTAAGCATTTAAAATTGTGAGCCCCAAGAAGGACAGGGATTGTGTCTAATTTCCACCTGTGTAATCTCTCCTGGTGTTATGTACCCAGTAATACTCTTAACTATTGCTTTTGGGGAGAGAAGGAGGAAGGTGTTGGCAACCTCTCCGTGTCCCAAAATAGCACTAACTACTAGTCACTCTCCTCTCCATCTCTCCTTTCCCATTCCCAGCCTCCACCTCTCCAGTCTGCTCTGGCCTGGTTTGTAGGTGGTTCTGCTGCTGCTCTGCCTTCCCTCAGTTCCAAAGCAGTGCTCACATCTGGTTTCGTGTGGTCTCTTGTGGTGTAAGACCAACAGGATACACCCTCTAGAAGTTGTATTGTGTGGTCTGAGCAGTTACTACATCTCCCAGCTTCTATTTCAGGAGCAACTTGGCCCCCAGAAATCTAGACTGTAGGTGAGTTGTGGGGAAGGAATGTGTCTGCTTATTGTTATTATTTTATTCTTAGTATAGTATTGTTAGTATAGTGCTTAGCAAGTGCTCAATAAATGCAATTGAATAAACAAATGAATAATAATTATAGCATTTATAAGTGCTTATACATTGGGGTGTACACAAGCAAATGGGATTGAACACAGTTCCTGTCCCATGTGGGGCTCACAGTCTCAATCCCCATTTTACAGGTAAGGTAACTGAAGCACAAAGAAGTGAAGTGACTTGACCGGGGTCATACAGCAGAGAAGTGACAGAGCCAGGGTCAGAACCCTTCACCTTCTGACTCCCATGCTGTATCCACTGTGCCATGTTACTTCTCTACGTTTTGCTGCTTCTCTGATTGAACAAGTCATTCCGAGGACCGGCAGAGCAGTTGCCGTTGTCCAGGGCTCCGGGGCAGCTGCACAGGTTGGGGGAAGCAGATTAAGGGAACTGCAGCAGCCCTTAATCCAGGGTCAAGCTGTAGGGTGGCCCAGCAGCCGTGGGGGAAGGGCGCTGCTGCACATGAAGGTGTCCTAGGGGAAGATGATCTGGGTGAGTGGTGTTTGAGAGAATGTGCTTGAGGGGTGGGTGTGTCTGCCTGTCTCACTTTTCTGCATCTCTCTGCCGGTCTGGCTGTTTCTCTCTGTCTCCCACCTTTACCCTGATTTGAGGACACTGTCACCGCTCAAAGTGGGTACTTAGCCCACTAATATTTATATCGGCAAGAAATAATTTTATTAATTGTGGTGCCTTCTGTGTTCTATTTAATATCATTATGGTATTTGTTAAGCAATTATTATGTGCTACGCAGTGGAGTAGATGTAAACTACTCAGCCACATGGGGCTCTCGGTCCAAATACTCATTCAATTATATTCATTGAGTGCTTACTGTGTGCAAAGCACTGTACTAAGAGCTTGTGAGAGTACAGTATAACAAACAGAAACATTCCCTGCTCACAATGACCTTTCAGTCTGTGGGGGGAGACAGACATCAATATAAATAAATAAATAAATAAATAAATAAATAAACAGATACCTACGTAAGTGGAAGAAGGACCAGATATTGAATCCCCATTTTGCAGGTGAGGGAAAGTGAAGCCCCAAAAATTTAAGTGACGTGCCCAAGGCCACCCAGCAGATACGTGGCGGAGCTGGAATAAGATTCCAGGTCCTCTGACTCTCAGGCCCCTTCTCTTTCCATTAGGCCACACTGCTTTGTCCACTAAGTCACAGTCATTTGCAGCCATATTTAAAGTGACCCGAGCATCAATGTACAGCCATATAAGCTGCCCATCCAAAAGAGTGAATGTGCCCTGCCTGTTTAGTGGTGTCTCTTTTAGGAAGGAAACGTGAACAACAGGCAATTAAATGTGGCTTTTATGCCTCCTTGGTCTATTTGTAGACTTGCGTGAATTAAAAATAACAAGAAGATAAGAGAGCCTGAAAATCCAGAAGTCATCCAAGCTGCATCATTTTTCACCCTTTAAATATATTGATGATTAGAAAAATATCTCTGGAAGAGAAACTTTATTTGTCTGTGTGACTTTGGATTAATACATTAGGAAAAACAAGCGGGTACCAAAAAACCAGGCAGAGATTCTACTGAAGACATAAAATGTCAAGGAGAGGTCAGGCTTCCCAGGCATCTGATAAGCATTTATCTATTACAGTCACACACACCTTGTCATGTGTTTGTGTTTCTTTCCAGTATGACACTAATCCTTATCTTTAGGCAAACTCTTTGCTTTGAGGAGGTCTGATAAGATAGGCATTCACTTCAAATCCATGGAGGGCTCCTCCCATTTTAACTCCAGGTACAGTACCCTGTGTCAGAGGGATAGCTAGTAGTTTTCCTCCCAGGACAAGTTCCAACATGGAGCCTTCTCTCCTGCCACTTTCTACCAATCTATATCTCTCTCTTGATGTACTTCCCTCCTCATACTCAGCCCCACCAGCCCAAAGGGGTTGTTGTTTTTTGTAGCCCTCTTCTGAAAGCAGCAGATCACCTGCTTGTGATTCCCCACCTTTGCCCCCCCGATTAGACTGTAAGCCCGTCAAAGGGCAGGGACTGTCTCTATCTGTTACCGATTTGTACATTCCAAGTGCCCTAGTACAGTGCTCTGCACATAATAAGCGCTCAATAAATACTATTGAATGAATGAAGTGGGAGCTATGTGGAGTGGGGAGAAAGCTGTAAAGAGCAGAAGTTCTTTCTGCTCCTTGAGTTCTGCTCTTGAAGCCATTCTTCCATCACATCAGGATGGTATTGGCCTTCTTTCTTATCTGTGATGTTGTTGCTTTTCTTGCTTACAATTCTCTTCTGTCTCCTTCCCATTTTTTATTTCTCTGTTGTGAATTTATCTTTTGTGCAGTGACTCCTGCTCAATTCCCTTCTCCTCTTGCTGGGTCATCTCTGTGTTTTCCTGTTTTAATTATTTAATTATTTGTTATTCTCCAGTCTTCTTGCTCTGCACTGAGCATCGTGATGTAGCGGGTAGAGCACGGGACTGGGAGCCATGGGTTCTAATCCCGACTCTTCCACTTGTCTGCTGTGTGACCTTGAGCATTTTGCTCACTTCACTTCTCTGTGCCTCAGTTACCGCATCTGTAAAATGGGGATTGAGACTGTAAACCTTATGTGGGACAGGGACTGTGCCCAACCTGACTTGCTTGGATCTGCCCCAGCACTTAGTACAGTGCCTGGCACATAGTAAGCGCTTAACAGATACCCTAATTATTATTATCATCTTTCTTGCAGTCTGCAATTCTGCAGTGCTGTCCGAATATGCTGATCAGTCAATCAGTGGTATTTATTGAGTACTTTCTGTGTGGAGAGCACTGTATGGAGCACTTGGGGAAATACAATACAATAGCATTGGTAGATGTGATCCCTGCCCACAAGCAGCTCGTGGTCTACTAGGGAAGACAGGCATTAAAATAATTACGGATAGGGGAAATAGAGTATAAGGATAGTTAGATAAGTGCTGTGTGGCTGGGGCATCAAACTGCTTGAGGGGTATACAGGCAACAATAATAATAATAATGATACTTGTTAAGCACTTACTATGTGCTAAGCACTGTACTAAGCACTGGGGTGGATATAAGCAAATAGAGTTAATAATGTTGGAATTTGTTAGGCGCTTATATGTCAGGCACTGTTCTAAGCACTGGGGTAGATAAAAGCTAATCAGGTTGGACAGTCCCTGTCCCACATGGGGCTTATGGTCTTAATTCCCATTTTACGAATGAGCGAACTGAGGCCCAGAGAAGTCAAGTGACTTGCCTAAGATCACACAGCAGACAAGTGGCAGAGCCAGAAATAGAACCCCTGACCTTCTGACTCCTAGGCTTGTGCTCTGTCCACTACACCATGCTGCATAGCTGACATAGAGGGAGGACATAGAGAAGGAGAAATGAGGGCATTAGTCAGGGAAGGCCTCTTGAAGGAGATGTGATTTTTAGGATGGGTTTGAAGGTGGGGAGAGTGGCGGTCTGTTGGATATGAAGGAGGAGGCTTCATGCCTATTTGTCTAATTTTTCACTAATTGCAGCAAGATATTCCTTGAGGACATCAGTCTTATTGGTTGAGGTCATTGTTTCATCCCACTCAGGATCAATTAGATTATGATCTCCTTGAAGGCAATCACTTGTGATGTAGTGATTGAGTTAAGATGCTAGCCTGTTAATTGACTGTGCTTCGTATGTGTGGGTTTGAATTCCACTCTTGTTGGCTCTGTGAGAAGCAACATGGCATAGTGCATGGGCCTGGGAGTCAGAAAGTCGTGAGTTCTAATCCCTCTTCCATCACTTGTCTGTTGTGTGACCTTGGTCAAGTCACTTTATTTCTCTGTCCCTCAGTTACCTCACTTGTAAAATGGGGATTGTGAGCCCCATATGGGATGGTGCTTAATAAAGTGCCTGGCACATGCTAAGTGCTTAACAAATATTATTATTATTATTACTATTATTGTATTCTCCCAAGTACTGAGTACAGTGCTGTGCACACAGTAAGTGCTCAATAAATGCCACTGATGATTCTGTTATCATGCTTGGAGGAAAAGAATGATGGTTGCCCTGACTTAAATCACTTGTTATTGAGCAGGCTAAAGATGGAGACAGTGATGTAAAGCATTAGAAAAAAAAAAAGGGGGAAGCTGTGTTCTTTAGTTACAATTTAGCTCTGCTGTCTGGATTTCAGTAAGCCACTTTTCTCTGTTCTCAGCTTTAGCCTGAGAAGGAAAATTCTTAGATGGAACTATCTGCTGGAGGGGATAAGAGGGCAAACCCTAGGAAAATGGGCTCAGAATTCTTTGCATCCCACGGTAGTCCTTATCAAAACTTGGACTGGCCATTGCCTGATAGGTTTCTGTTTCTAGTTCCACCACTGCTACTCTTGGAATGGTATCCTAGAGTCCTATAATTAAACTTAGTTTCTTAATGTCTTTTGACTTATGAGTAATTAGTGGGTTTTGGCTTTTATTACACATCTTTATATGTAGGGTTCTGCCATAAGTGTGTTTTCATTCCATATTTTCGTGTGAATATTGGTAAGGAGTTAAGGAACATTTGTGGCTCAGTGGAAAGAGCCTGGGCTTCAGAGTCAGGGGTCATGGGTTCGACTCCCAGATCTGCCACTTGTCAGCTGTGTGACTGTGGGCAAGTCACTTAACTTCTCTGTGCCTCAGTTACCTCATCTGTAAAATAGGGATTAACTGTGAGCCTCACGTGGGACAACCTGATGACCCTGTATCTACCCCAGCACTTAGAACAGTGCTCTGCACACAGTAAGTGCTTAACAAATACCAACATTATTATCTGACAGCACAGACCTGTTTGGATACAGGTGGCTTCAGGAGAATTGGCTGTGTTTGAAAGCAGTATAAGAATGGAGAGGTACTATATCGTGAGTTTTCTTAAATGAGACATTTTGCTAGAAGGCAACTCTTACTTTATAGAGAACCCCAGTCTCTTCTTCAGAATCTCAGTTCCTTAAGACCAGAGCCCATCTACTTGTATTAGTATTGTTCCTCACATGTGAAAAATAACTTTAAGAAAATGGTTATTGGAAAGAGTACAGTACTTGAAATCAGGAGGCCTGAATCAAATTCTTGCCATGCAGTTGACCTTCTGTGTAACCTTGGGCCCCTTTCAAGGTCCCACCTGCAGAGTTTCCAGTAGTCTACCAGTCCCGGCTATGGGAGGGAGAGTCAAGCAGAGGCCTGTCCATTCCATTCCTGTCTTGGGCAATGGCTAGCGAGTGGAAGGCAATATGTTACAAGTCAAAACTCACCCATGCTGGGCAGCAGCACCATGGAAGAGAATCAAGGGTGGAGACTCAAGTTTACTGCATGGAAGGCAGCAATGGAAAAACCCGTCTGTATTTTTACCAAGAAAAGCCTATTGATACATGACCAGAACGATTGCAGATGGAGAGTGGGGTGTTCTGGAAGAGATGTGTCCATGGTGCCGCTATGGATCAGAAATGACTCGACAGCATAAGACAAGACAAATAACCTTGGGCAAACACTTGACTATTGTGTGTCCATTTATTCATAGGTAATATGGAGATAAAGATTCCTGTTTTCCCTTTCCTAGATTGTGATCCCTATGAGTGATGGTGACTGTATCTGATCCGTTGTCCAGCACAGTGCTTGACACTCAATACGTTTTTTAACTAGAGTGTTAGTTTGAAATCTAAAATAGTTCAGGGGGAGAATATATTGAATATTGATTAGGGAAAAAGTGTAAATATATTTATCGAAAACACATGCACTAATAGAAAATTTGCATCTCATCTATTGCTCAATTTGCAGTTGTCAGTATCCCTGCCTCCTATGTAAATTATTATCCCCCTTTCATTGTGGCATTGGTAAGATGCCTACATTTCTTTTATATTTATATATATATATATATATATATAATATAGTATTTGTTGAGCACTTATTATGTGCCAGTCACTGCACTAAGCTCTGGGGTAGGTACAAACTAATCAGGTTGGACATAGTCCATGGCTCACATGGGGCTCCCACTCAGCGTAGCTCAGTGGAAAGACCCCGGGCTTGGGAGTCAGAGGTCATGGGTTCGAATCCCGGCTCTGCCACTTGTCAGCTGTGTGACTGTGGGCAAGTCCCTTAACTTCTCTGTGCCTCAGTTCCCTCATCTGTAAAATGGGGATTAAGACTGTGAGCCTCACATGGGACAACCTGATTACCCTGTATCTACCCCAGCGCTTAGAACAGTGCTCTGCACATAGTAAGCGCTTAACAAATACCAACCTTATTATTATTTATTAATCTCTGTTTTACAGATGAGATAACGAGGCACAGAGAAGTGAAGTGACTTGTCTAAGCTCACCCAGAAGACAAGTTCTGGAGGCAGGATTAGAGCTCAGGTCATTTAGACTCCCTGACTTGTGCTTTATCCACTAAGTCATGCTGCTTCTCTGCTTCTCTGCTTCTCCTTGAATCAGGATTAAATCAGAAGGACTAAGTCATTCCGTTCACAGGGCACCGTCTTGGGGATTGAGAGTTGGGAGGCAGAACATATTTCCATATGGAATGGTTTTGAGCTTCTGCCAACTCTGATCCTGGTAGTAGCAATGCTGTAGTTTCAATAATATAATCTAAAAAACAAAAAACAAATGCAACACAAGTGTTTAACTTCAAAAGACCATCGTGTCCTGGATGTGGAGTGCTTTGTTAGAATGAGATAAAATGGCCAAGTTGAATTCTCACTAAAAAACAACAACATACTTGCTAACTTCTGCATTTCTACAGCAAAAAAGACTTAGTGAAATAGGTCAAGCTGTATTAATTTCAGCAAAGGTATTCAAAATGAAAACACTTCCAAGTATTGTTTATTGCCATATAAACTTTTTCCAAAAATGAATTGCCAACACATTAGCTCATGCGATTGAACAGGAGTGGGAATGAAAAATCCTCAGAATGTAAGCAAATTGAGTGTGGTATTAGTCTTTGAAAACAGTTGCCTTTTAACCTCTAAAGTAGCAGTACTTCAGTACTTAACAATCACCCACTGGGTACCATGCACTATCCCCTAATCATTTGGGAAGACCAAAACAAGCAGGATATTTCCCTGTCTCCAAGGAGTTTACACTCTCACAGGGAAGATAGAAATAAACATATTTATAGAGTAACCAAAATAAATGTGCAGTTTAAACATATATATCTAAGTGGTGAATATGAATGTAAGTAGAATATAAGTACGTGCTAAGGATGGTGCTGTGCACACAGTAAACGCTCAATAAATACGATTAAATACAATTGAATGATGGCTGATGGTTTTATAATGTAAATTCCTTGAGGTCAGGGTTCATGTCCACCAACTCTATTGCATTGTACTCTCTCTAAACTGTAGCTCACTGTGGGTAGGGAATGTGTCCCTTTATTGTTATATTGTACTCTCCCAAGCCCCGAGGACAGTGATTTGTACGCTATAAGCGCTCAGTAAATGATTGAATGAATGAATGAATGAATAGTACTCACTGCTTTGTTTTGCACTCGGTAAGCACTCAATATATACCATCAGTGGATTGATTTTTATTGCTTGGGATACTTGAAATTAATTGAAGAAGGCATATTGGAAAAAGTGGGTTTTCAGAAGGGCTTTGACTTTGGGAAGGGCTGTGGTTTGATGGATTTTGAGGGGTTGTGGGGGGAGTTCCAAGCCAGGAATGACTATGAGTAAGGGGACAGAGGCACAAGAGTTGACACATGGTCAGATTATCTTGGGATGAACAAAGAGGTAAATTGAAGTGTATTGTAAAAGTGTAACGTTTTAAGTAAGACTCTGTTTTTCTTATGTCTTTCTTTTCAAAAGGGGGAGTCGCGCATCCTCAGAGTAAAAGTTGTTTCTGGAATTGACCTGGCGAAGAAGGACATCTTTGGAGCCAGGTAAGCCCTACATTTAATCATTTCAGACAGGAAACAGGATGCAGCTTGGAAAAGTAATAGGAAGTTACAATCTCACCTTCCCTAGGCTTGCTAAAGAATGGAAAAGTTTTTCATTTATTTTGTGTCAAACAGTAATAGTGTGATTAAATATTGCCACAGTATCAGATTGCAGCCCTTGTGTCAATTTTGGCCACCATTTTCCTGACACTTTCTTACCACTCCTCCTTGGGATTTCTCTCTGTCCAACTGTGCTGCCTTCATAGGATAGTTCTTAAAAGGAACTGGGAAATTATATACAATTTCTGCTTTTCTAGAGGAAAATAGTGTTTAGAAGTCGTTATAATTTAAAATTAAACATCCTCACTCTTCCAATGAATTTTGGAAATATGTATAATGCTCAGTTGTGAGTATTAGATTTGCAGGTAAAATCTGAAGCAGAAAAAGGTAATGATCCTGCAGCTTTAGCAGGGAAGATCTTCTTGCTATTTTGAGGGAAAGTTGTTCTGGAAACAACATTGTGGGTAAAGTAGGGGAAGAAAATAAGTCTTGATAACATAACTGCCTTCTAAATAGTAGATTGTTTCCTTAGTCTCTGAACAAACTTTTCTTCACCTTTTTGATAGAGGCATATTAAGTTTGTTTTCTGATTTACGAGCTGTGATTAGACACTGAGGATAAGATATCCTGGGTTTGTTTGAAATACTAGGCAGTTGTGGAGGTCTTTGGACCCCACCAATGGATATAGAAGATAGTGATGACAGCGAGACCCACCAAGTATCATGTAAGCCCGGTGTGGACAGGAATTGTCTCTCTTTATTGCTGAATTGTACTTTCTAAGTGCTTAGTACAGTGCTTTGCACACAGTAAGTGCTCAGTAAATACGATTGAATGAATGAATCTAAACCAGTTAATACCCGCTTAACCTATTGCATCAGCTAGGATTCTACAGTCCTTGATCTGGCCGTCATGATACTTGTTGGATATAGATGTGACTAGTAAATTTTGTGACCTTCACATACTCTTGTTTAAATTTGCTTTTCTCCCCGTATTCTTTCCTTTACCTTTCCAAGACCCAGCAGAGCAAAATAACTACATTTAAGTCGTGTCTGTCAGCATTTCCACTAGAACTGTTGGTGAAAAGATGATGTGAATGTTAGAACGGCCGAGAAATCTGGCAGGAATATCTATTTTAAGAGCGGTCTTTCACATTACTAATTGTCAATCACTGACAAATAATGATTTATTATTACTAATCATCAATCTTTGACAAGTGCAAATCATTGATGTCAAAAATTGAAATTCAGTCATTGACACACTCATTTGTTACCAAATCTCAGTAGACGTAATTGTTCACTGGCCTTCACATCAGCCCTTGCCCAACATCCTCCCTCCACATGAGCCCTCGGATTGAACAGAGACCATCCTCATTTGGCTGGAGACTAATTCCATGTGAAAGATGGTTGGTAAAAGACTGCCAATGACCTTGTAATTGATTTGGTTGGTTGGTAATTGGTTGACTACCGGAAGCATTTCCTCCTTTTAATCTTTGTCTCCTAAGGCTGTTGTCTATGCTTACGAACAGAAAAGTGTACTCTTCTTAAAAGTCTCTGCTCTAACTGTGCAGCACAGTGAGCTCTGGCAGATGGGTCAGGATTATGCAATCAGTTCTCTACTGACACCTAATTTAATTGGGTGATTTTGTTAGAACTCTATCAAGGAATTAGCAAATGTTTTCACAGTATGCATCTGTCTGGATATAGCACCATCTACAAGACCGTGCAATTACCTCAGCCTCACAGAACCTATGTACATATCCTTATAGTCTTCTACTTCCCATATCTTTAGAGGCAGTGCTGCCTAGTGAATAGAGCATGGACCTAGGAGTCAGAAGGATCTGCATTCAATCATATTTACTGTGTCCAGAGCACTGTACTAAGCAGTTGGGAGAGTACAATATAACAAATGGACATATTCCCAGCCCACAATGAGTTTACAGTTTAGAGGATCTGGGTTCTAATCCTGACTCTGCCACATGTCTCCTCTGTGACCTTTGGCGAGTCACTTTGCCTCTCTGTGCCTCAGCTACCTCATCTGTAAAATGGGGATTAAGATTGAGTCCCAAGTGGGACATGGACTGTGTCCAACCTGATTAGCTTGTACTACCGCAACTCTTAGTACAGTACCTGGCATGTAGTAAATGCTTAACAAATATCATAAAGTATTTTACTATCTGTTCATGTAGACTGTAAGCTCCTTATAGGCAGGGATCATATCTTCCAACTCTTTTATGTAGTATTTTCCAAGCAGTACAGAGCACTGATTACAGTAAATTACTCAATAGAGATCACTGATTCATTAGGTGTAATATTGAAAGGAATAATTTTACCCATATGCTTGCAACATCACTTAAGGTGTGAGTACTACTAATAGGTGTTTTTTTTTAGCAAAAAGTTCTCTAGGACCACATCCTTCATGTTTGTAGGGGAATAGTAATAATAATAACAAATGTGGTGTTTGAGTATTTACCATGTTTCCAAGCGCTATACAACATAATCAGGTGGGACAGAGCCCCTGTCCCACACAGGGCTCACAGTCCAAATGGGAGAGAAAGCAGGTACTGGATCCCCATTATATAGTTATAGAATCTGAGGCATAGATAATTTAAGTGATTTGTCCAAGGTCACACAGCAGGCAAGTGGTGGAGCCAGGTAAAGAACCGGAGTCCTCGGACTCCCAGGCCAAAGCTCTTTCCACTAGACTACACTGCCTCTGATTGTATTTGCCTTAGTTTGAAAGTTAAATGGTGTTTTTCCCACTCATCAGAGTTTTTCATCCAGGTTTTCACTCAGTCACCTAGCCTCTCTGACTCTTAGTGTCTCTCTGCACTGAATGAGCAAATTGCTCTCTCACAAGTGTGCTTCTAAGAATAAGACAGTCAATTGTTAGTTGTCAAGTCCTAGTAGGTCAGGAATAATAAAGGTTGGAAAGAGAAGCCACATGTGTTCCACTTGCTGTTGGGATGAGGTTGTAGATTTTCTTCCCACAGTTGTTTCCTTGTATTGTTACCAGTGGCTTGGGTTTAATTTGTGCAAATGTTTAACCAGGGTATGTGCTATCAAGCAATTTATGGACTTGCTCATTTTACAGTAAGAGCCTTGTATCATTTTTTTTAAGTCGCTGAAAAGACAGAAACCGAATGCAGCCATAACCATGTGTTGCAAAGAATTATTCAAACTGCCTGAGCCTTTGGACTTCCAGATTAGCAGCATGGCCTAGTGGGTACTAATCAACTGGCAGTTGCTTGCTGTGTGACCATGGTCAAGACCCTTAGCTTCTCTATGCCTTATTTTCATATTTTAATATTTCATGTGCTTTATGCCTTAACCTGTTAAGGTGTGAGCCTGTTGTTGACTAGGGATTGTCTCTGTTCCCAAATTGTACTTCCAAAAGCGCTTAGTACAGTGCTCTGCACACAGAAAGCACTCAATAAATACAATTGTATGAATGAATGAATTTCATCTTGCTACACTTGAATACATTATCAGGCTTTGGTTAAAGGCTTTTTGCTGTAACATGATCAGGATCATCATTTATAGTCACTAAATCAAGATGAGTTGAATTGTGAAGATTCTTTAAAAAAAAATATTGAGACATACTCTAATTACATACTTTTCTTCAGATGATTGCTACTCTTCCTTGTGATCATTTCAGGTATTTATTTTTAAGTATTAGCATCTCGTTTTACCTGATTCAGGGTATCAGTGTCATGACACATAAATATTCCTGGTTCAGGGACTCATTTTTTTTTTTTTAATGATTCATCTTTCTTGGAAGAAATTGATAGGAAACCTTCCCTCCTAGGCTTTTCTGTCCTCACCACTGTCGTCATCCTCATCACCATCAGTAACCTAATGGATGCTATTGAAAGTGTATGCAAAATGTTGGTTTCAATCAGTTTTTAATGCATCTTCCTTAGTACTACTTGGTTTGACAATGCTTTCAATCCATCAGTCATATTTATTGAGTGCTTACAGTGTGCAGAGACTTGAGACAATAAAAATAAGCACTTGAGACAATAAAATGCTACTGATTCAGTAGACCTTTTCTGCCCACAAGGAACGCACCTTCCACAAAGTATAAGTACTTCTGCTTTGTCCTCTCTTTTGCAGTTTTTTTCATTTTACCTGTGAGAGAACGCCTCCTTTTCACCTCCTTTCTAATTGCCTAAGAAATGCAGCTCATTTTGGCAGTGCCCTGGAGCTGGGAGTCCCTGAGCAGCGTCTAGGAGTCAGTCCTGCTAGACGCAGTCCCTCTGGATCGGGATCTCCCTCCCACCCCCCACCCTGACCCTGGAGCCTTTGCACCCAAAAGTCAGGATTCAGGGTAGCCTTTCCGCCTCTTCCAAGCAGCTGGTCCGGGCCACTCTGTCTACTGCCCTTGGAAATCCCCCAAAGCTTGGCTCAGCCCTCTTCCATCAGGCCTGTGACTTTCACAAGATTTCCCTGATGTTCAGGGTGATCGGCGGTGGTGGTGGGTGGGGGAGACTGGAGCGGCAGCTTCCACACAAACTCTGAGCAAGGTTCCTGCAGGACGGTGGGTTGTGCTAACTAAAGCCCACATTTCTTGATCCCTGGTTGGGGCTGCTTCTCCTAGACCTGGCTGTCATTGGCCACTCCCTGAGCAGCCTCCCTAATGAGATGGATTTATTAGGCTGGCACAGAAAAGAAATTACCATCACATTCCTGGAAGGGTTTTTCCTTGTCATGCTGGGCAAGTTTTGTTCTGCATCTGACATATGCCAGTGTGGTAGAATTCTCTAATTTATAGCCTTGCATCTGTTATCTTTCTGTGCATCTCCTGCTCACCCCACCCACCCCCGGATTGAAAATAGGATTTTAAATTAGAGAATAAATTCCAGTTGTCTTCTGCTTGTTTTTTTCCCCTCTGCTTTCTTCAATTCTTCTTTTCCTTTTTCTTCTTTGTCTTTCCTTTCTAATTTCACTCTGTTTTTCCTCATTTCCCCTTTGCCTCTTTTCAAAGGGAAAGAAAGGGAAAAGAGTATTCCAACTGAACACATTTATAAAGCTGAGCTTCAAAGATCATCAAATTCCAGCATTGAAACTGTACTACAAAAAGAGAGCTAGACTTTTTAAATCCTCTCCTTCACATTCACTTTAACTCTATACCAGTTGAAAACTGGACTGTTGTTTTCCTTTCCACACATGCTGAGTTTATCTTGGTCAACTTTTTTTGGAAAAGGACATTTTTCACAAAGAGCAAAGCTATTAAATGCAACAAGCATGACCTACAAAATATCTCTTCAGTCAGTCATAGTTTTTGATTATCTACTTTACGCAGAACACCGTACTAAGGATTTGGAGGAGTCAAATAGAATTAGTATACATGATCCCTTGACCTCATGGAGAAGGATCATGGTCTAGTGTGGAAAGAGCAGAGCCCTGAGAGTCAGAGAGCCTAGGCTCTAATACTGGATCTACCACTTGCCTGCTGTGTGACTTTGGGTAAGTCCCTTACCTTTTCTGTGCCTCATTTTCTTCATCTGTAAAATGGAGATTACCTGTTCTCCCTTGGACTGTGAGAGCCTTATGGGGCAGGGACTGTGTCCAATCTGATTATTTTGTATCTATCGAGTGCTTCGTAATAATAATAATGTTGGTATTTGTTAAGCGCTTACTATGTGCAGAGCACTCTTCTAAGTGCTGGGATAGATACAGGGTAATGAGGTTGTCCTACTTGAGACTCATATTTAATCCCCATTTTACAGATGAGGTAACTGAGGCACAGAGAAGTTGTGATTTGTCCATAGTCACAGCTGACAAGTGGCAGAGCCGGGATTCGCACCCATGACCCCTGACTCCCAAGCCCGGGCTCTTTCCCCTGAGCCACACTGCTTATCTACTTTAAGTGCTACATAAGAAGCACTTAAATACCACTGTTATCATCATTCCTGTTATTAATCATCTAGTGAGGAAGACACAGTAAAATGCATTGCAGCTAGAATGAAATGAGAGTACATTAAGTAGCTGCAACTTTCCATAACATACATACACACACGCACCCTTTTGTAAATGTTAAAGGTTCACATAGGTACTGAGGGGGCAACTGGAAGGATATAAATTGGAGATACTAGAGATTAATTAGGAAAGTCCTGGAGAAGATGTGTTGTTTTTTTTCAGGACTTTTAAAACAGGGAGAGCAGCAGTCTGTCAGATGTGAAGGGTTAGGGAGTGGCAGGCAGAGGAGAGGGTGTGCGCAAGAGGTCATTGGTGGGAGAGGTAATGAGGCACGGTAAATAAATAGCCTTGTTTGAGAGGAATGGATCATGCCAACTGGGTGTAATGAGAAAAGAGAGTGGCTAAATAGGAGGAGAGAGCTGATTGCTTTAAAGCCAAAAGGAATTTTTGCATAATACTGAGAGGAATGGGTGGCCATTTAGGTTTTTGAAGAAGATGTGTGCCGCATGACTTTTTGAAGAATAATCTGGACAGCAAAGTGAAGGATTGACTGGAAAAGACAAAAACTGAATGCAGGGACGTCAGCTGATATATTAGTCAAGCCGAGGTATAACAAGTTCAAGGGCCAGCAAGATGTGTGTCTGGTTGGAGAGGATGGTACTGATCCTAGAAATATGGTGCAGGAAGAACTGACATATTGTTGACAAACTGAATGTAGGAGTTGAAAGAGAGGGGTCAGGGGTAATGCCAAGGTAATGGGCTTGAAGGACCGGGAGAATGGTGGTGTTGATGACTGTGATGGGGAACAGTAAGGTGGAGGCAAAGATTTTGGAGGGAAGATGAGTTCAGTTTGGATATATTGAGCTTGAGTTTCTGGCAAGGCGACCATGGAGAGTTGCTGTAGAACAGGAGAAATTGCAAAATGACAAGGAAAGAGGCATGAATTAGTGAAGTACTTGGGAGTCATTGTCAGAGAGATGGTAGTTGAAGCTGTGAGAGAGGATGAGTGAATGTAGATTGAGAAGAGAAGGTGGCAGGGAATGTGTCTACCAAGTCTCCCAAGCGCTTAGTACAGTGCTCTGCACCCAGTAAGCACTCAAATATGATGCATATATGTATAAATCTATTTATTTTGATGCTATTGATGCCTGTCTACTTGTTTTGTTTTGTTGTCTGTCTCCCCCTTCTAGATTGTGAGCCCTTTGTTGGGCAGGGATTGTCTCTGTGTTGCCAAATTGTACTTTCTAAGCTCTTAGTACAGTGCTCTGCACACAGTAAGCACTCAATAAATACGATTGAATAAATGAATAGCTGATTGAGATGGAGAGCCATGAGGGATATCCACAGTTAGGATGTAGGAGGGAGGGGAGGAGCAGGTGAAAGACTCTGAGAGAGGTTGGCTAGAGGTAAGAAGAGAACAGTATCAGGAAAAAAAACACCTAGGTTAGATAGTGTTTCAAGGAGAAGATTGTGGTCCACTGTGTAGAGGTCCCAAGCGCTTAGTACTGTGCTCTGCACACAGTAAGCACTCAATAAATACAATTGACTGATGGAATGTAGCCAAGAGGTTGAGGAGGATTAGGACAGTAAGAGTCCAGTGGATTTGGCAAGAAGAAGGCTGTTGATGACCTTGGAGAGAGCAGTTTAAGTAAAGTGAAGGGACAATTAGCAGATGATAGAGACTTGGGAAGAGAATTAAAAAGAGGAAGTGGAGGCAGCAGTGGTATTCATTGGTACAAGAAATTTATTCAGAGATGGGGGGTGGTGAGGTAATAATTGGATAATGAATTGGGATCCAGATAATTATTTTTACAAAAGGGAAGACATGGACATATTTGAAGCTAGAGAGGAGGGATCCATCAGTGTAAGTGGTTGAAGATGGCAGTTGGATGCTCACCCCAGTCCCACGTTAATACTCTAATATTTCCCTTATCTGTACTTTATTTTAATGTATGTCTCTGCTGTTAGACTGTTAACTTGTGGGCAGGGATTGTATTTACCAGCTCTGTTGTAATGGTACTTTCCCAAGTGCTTAGTTCAATGCTCTGCACACAGAAAATGCTGTATCAATAACATTGCTGACTGACAGTGATGGAGGGAAAAAAGAGTGAGCTCAAGTGTTTTTAGGAGGTGAAAATGAAGTGCTACAGAGAGGAGAGAAAAAGGTAGAGAAGGTGGATTTTGAAAGCAGATGGGAGATTTCACTTGAAAGATGGTGAGATGGCCAAGAGGAATGTGACTGGGGGAGATAGGGAACTAGTTATGATCTAAGGAAGTTAGGGGGAGGTTACCACTTAGTCAACAAAGTTATTTGATGGGACATCAGGGTGACAGTGATTGGAAGTGGGGGTGCACTGGGAGTTTCAAAAAGGAGTAAAAAGGTTTGAATGGTTAATGGTAACCACAGCTTTAGAAGTTGATGAGGGAGGAGAAGTAATGTTAATGAGGGGAAGAGAGGGCTGAGTTATTGAAAGTAAGGATGAATTTGAAGTGGTCAAGTTCACTTTTGGGCCTGGATTCCTGCCAAGGGTGCTCCATAACATTTTGGGAGAAATGGATGAAGTCTACTCTGGAGGTGATCCAGGGTTAGGGTTTGGTGATGCGAAGTTAACGGAATTTTAGTTTGGTAGAGAAGGCAATCAAAAAATACAATAATAAATCAATTTTTTTTATTGAGAACTTACTGTGTGCAGAGAGAGCGCTTTATTAAATGCTTGGAAGAATAAAGACAGAGTTGATAGACATGAACCCTGCCAATCAGGAGGTTACAATAACATAATTAAATTGGGTCCCTGGTGAATGAAACCATTCTTCTAAAAATGTAAATTTTCATAGAATCTGAGTGTAGAATTAATCTTATTTTCATACATAAGAGTGAAATTCAGCTTGGCTCTATAAGAAACAAGATCCAGCTGCTGGTATGAAAAACAAATGACCTTTAATTTATAGAATATAGCTGTCTTCATGCCACTGAAGGTGAAGTTCACATGTGTGTGTGTGTGTGTGTGTGTGAGAGAGAGAGAGAGAGAGAGAGAGCAACAATGTGGAAGCCTCAGTCCCAATTGTGTAAGTTGATTTACAGTAAGTGGTGAATAAAAGGTAGTTATGGTGCGAGAGGAATTGTGTACCATCTGTCCCAGTACTGAGCACATACGCCTTTAATAAATGCCCTAATTAAAGTGACTTATGACACACTGGCACTTTAGTTAGGATCAAGATTGCCATTCATTTTTGTTCAAGACTAGTTTATTGTTGCTGTTCAAAAGTAGCCATAAAGAAATTGGCCATATAGTATCTGCTTTAAACAATGGTACACTGTACACTGAGAAGGGTGGCATAGTAGACTTAGAAAGGGCCTGGGTCCTGGGCTTCTAATCCCAGTTCCAACCCCTAAATCAGTTCATCATATTTATTGAGCTCCTACTATGTTGGGAACACTGTATTAAGTGCTTGGGAGAGTACAACACGGCAGTAAAACAGACACATTCCCTGCCCACAATGAGCTTACAGTCTAGAGAGGGAGCCAGACATTAATATAAATAAATTACAGGTATGTACGTAAATGCTGTGGGGCTGAAGTGAGAGAGGGTGGTGAAGAAAGGGAGCAAGTCAGGATGATGCAAAAGGGAGTGGGCAAAGAGGAAATGAGGCTTTAGTCAGGGAAGGCTTTTTGGAGGAGATATGTCTTCAATAAGGCTTTGAAGATGGGAAGAGTAATTGTTGGATATGAAAAGGCAGGACATTTCAGAACAAAGTCAGGATGGCGGTGAGGTGAAGGTACAATGAGTAGGTTGGCATCAGAGGAGTGAAGTATGCCGGCTGGGTTGTAGTAGGAAGCAGTGAAGTGAGGTTAGGATGGGGCAAGGTATTTGAATGCTTTAAAGAGAATAGTAAGGTGTTTTTGTTTGGTGGTGGATGGGCAACCGCTGTAAAATGGGGATTAATACTGTGAGTCCCTTGTGGGACATGGAGTGTGTCCAAACTGCTTAGCTTGCCTCTACCCCAGTGCTTGGTTCAGTGCCTGGCACAATGTAAGCACTTTAAAAATACCATTTTTTAAAAAAAAGTAGAGTAAATGTGAAGTCTTAAATGAACAAGCTTGGAATAAATTTGAAGTCTTCAACAGCATATTGTTCCCTTAACAGATTCAAAAAGAAACATGATAATTAACAGTTTGGGAGTTTGTGTTTAAAAATAGAATCAAGCAAGCACATATGTTTTGAAATATTACAGTAGATTTTTCCTTTACTTTCCCATTCACTTTAAAATATGTTCTCAGCATAAGTCATGTTTTTAATCTAAAGGTTCTGAAACTTCAATCTATGACATTGTTACCACTGTGGAAAGGAAGAATTCTAACATCAACAGTGGTAATGTAAGACACACCTAACCCATAAATGATGGAGGGAGGCCTACCTAACATTTTCCCTTAAACATATGGATAGGTGTTATATACTAAATCCACTCCAAAGATTGTTTGCATTTCTTGCCCTATGACAGATGTACATTAATTTACTTCCTCCCTAGGAAGTTGATTATTGTTTAAATTCACGGCTGGCAGCATTTTTTTTAGAGGGAGCAATAACTGATCAGCAGTGATACTTATCGAACCTATTGACCTGCCGTACCGGGTTGTTCCATCTTAAAATTAATAGTTTGGGAAAAATTGTCAAGATCCAGTGAGTTTCTGGGCCAATGCTTTGTATGTAACAAAATAAGAAATATAATTTGAGTCCTCTGCTTGTAATTTGTAGGAAGAATAGGTTTGGAATCATTCATTCAGTTGTATTTATTAAGCACTTATTGTGTGCAGAGCACTGTTCTAAGCACTTGGGAAGGTGCAGTACAACAATAATAGTGACAGTCCCTGCCCATAATGAGATCACGGTGAATCTATTTTTTACAAATGACAATGCTGCCCCTAACCCCAGTGCTAACATTCAATTGTATTTATTAAGCATTTATATGGTGTTCAGAGCACTGTACTAAATGCTTGGGAAGTACAATATAACAATAAAGAGTGATAATCCCTGCCCACAACAAGCTCACAGTCTAGAGATGGGGGAGACAGACCTGAACTTCAATTTAACTCTAATCCTAGTCCTCTCCCAAGGGGTCAATGGCTGGAAGTACAATAGAACAATAAAGAGTGATAATCCCTGCCCACAACAAGCTCACAGTCTAGAGATTGGGGAGACAGACCTGAACTTTAACTTAACTCTAATCCTAGTCCTCTCCCAAGGGGTCAATGGCTGGACCACACTCTTGTTCAGTGAGGTGACTGCAAGCTTAAACTTCCTGAAAATGTTTTTTTGACTTTTGGCTGTGACAAGCCTTACGACACTTTTCCTCTTGATTTTCTTGCTCCTTTAGGGTGTCGAAAATGAAAGACAGGTTGTTACTGGCTCACTCCCAAATTTCATGATATTTTTCCTTTTTTTGGACCAACTTCCAAATCCCATTTTCCAAAGTCTTCTCCTTGATCATCTGCCTCACCTAGTGGGGTTTATCAGTCTGCCTTCCTGATCGCACTTAAAGCAGTAAAAAAAAAAACCCCTCATTTCATAGTTATAAACAACATAACTTCCAGTGAAAAATTAGCACCTAGATTTAGGGAAGGAAATCTGAAAAGCCTGCAGTATCATGTCCTTTTATTGTTTTATATTTTTGAGAGTTTTAGCTCCCTCTGGTGACCATTTTTCTAGGTGCAATTTTATGCTCTGCTTCATAACTCAGATGTAAGAACTTGTTCAAGGAAATTGTAGAGTCAAATTCACTTGTCCGTTGTGGTGGGGGTTATATTTTCACTCTTAGATGCTAAACAATCTTAAAGGAATAACAATCATTGCATACCTTTTGCTATTGGATACCAAATTGGATCACTAGTTTCTTTTTTCTAAACAAACTTTCCCCTCTTGTAAAAGAGATGAAGGAAATACATATTTTTCAATAATTGAAAAAATAAAAAAGATAGTCGTCAAATAAGGAATGATTAATTCTAGTAAAGTTAGTTTTATCTTAAATAAAATGCGTTTCATTATCAGTAATGTTAAAACAATTCCCCTTTTGTAGTCTGGGGCAACTAAGTTATTTTTATTGAAAGTAGGTATGCCCAATAGCCAAGAAGCCAAATAAATAGTGTAATTGAAAAACTAAGAGGTCAGAAATAGCCAGGAAACATAATGAGGTTGATAAACATAATGTCATGTGTATGGAGGAAATATTATAAAAATATTATGAGGAACTGATAATGAATGTCAAAGAAACAATGGATTGGAAATCAAATATGGTCGTCATATTGTTGTGGCAGTTAAAATTAATATTCCCTCAGGCTGGATTTGAAGTGACATTTTACCAGTAGAGAGGAAACTCTTTTCCTTCAAAAATATATGGAAATTTATTTTATAAGCCATTGTAATGGTGATAAACCCCTGAAAAACTTTCAATAATATAATCTATTCAAAGCTTAAAATTGAAGTGAGACTAATTCCAAGTGGGAACTTGGCTAATCCTCAGGTTTTAAATTATAAACTCATTGAGGGCAGGGATCTTGTCTGACAACTAGGGATTGTGTTCAACAACGCTATTGTACTCTCCCAAGTTCTGAGTACAGTTCCCTGAATACAATAAAAACACAATAAATACCGGTGATTAGACTGTGAGCCCCTCATTGGGCAGGGATTGTCTCTGTTGCCAAATTGTACATTCCAAGCACTTAGTCCAGTGCTCTGCATTCATTCATTCAATAGTATTTATTGAGCACTTACTATGTGGAGAGCACTGGACTAAGCACTTGGAATGGACAATTTGGCAACAGATAGAGACCATCCCTGCCCAGTGACGGGCTCACAGTCTAATCGGGGGAGACAGATGAACAAAAGACAACATAATCACGATAAATAGAATCAAGGGGATGTACACGTCATTAACAAAATAGGGTAATAAAAATATATACAAATGAGCACAGTGCTGAGGGGAGGGGAAGGGAGAAGGGTAGGAGCAAAGGGAAAGGCGGTTTAGCTGAAGGGAGGTGAAGGGGAGAAGGGGGAAGAAGCAGAGGTAGAGGGGGAGCAGAGAGGGAGCGGAGGGAAAAGAGGAAGCTCAGTCTGGAAAGGCCTCTTGGAGGAGGTGAGCTCTACATAGTAAGTGCTCAATAAATGCTGTCGAATGAATGAATTTACTTTTACTGTCTCCATTTTCCACTGACTCCTTATGTTTTCTAGTTTATAAAATTCCAGGGCCAAAATGTTTCCAGTAAGTCAGTATGTGTTATTCCTGAAGACTCAGAAAGCCTGATTAATAAAGTGGAGGCACAGAGAGAAGGCAGTCCCTGTTCTGAAGGACCATTCATTCTAAAAGCAGAGTCTAAATGAGAAACTGACAATCTACATAAATGCAAGAGGTTACTGGGGGGAGTGATGACCATGGTGGATTGAAGAATGGTGGGATTTATCTTCAAAAACAAAACTGAAATTTAAATGGTGAGAGGAGAGAAGCTGGCAAAAGACAACTTAGAGTGAAAGTTAGGAATTTAGAAGACTCGTGGCTGGGGGCTTGGCAAATCTGTCTTGAAGGGTCTTTGGAATGGCGCCTTTTCATTTTCAATAAATTTTTGACTAGATCAGACAGATTTATTCTGAAGCCATTCATGTAGTAATATCATAATATTACATTATAAATCCAGGGCAGTCAACTAGAATTTGTTAAACACAACAGGGTGAAGGGCAACAAAAGTTTTCTAGGGTGGTGGAGCAGTGGATTTCATTTAAAAGATTCTCAGCCTATCATAAATGGAACTATAGCCTGGGTTTGCAATCCTGGTTAAAAGAGAAGTAAGCTTCTCCTCTCCCACAAAATAAACACACACAGGGACAGTCTCTCTCTCTCTCTATCTCTCCCTCTCCTCCCCCTCCCCCCCACTTTCCAGGGTACTCTACCTACCCCTTGGATTTTTTAGATTCCAGCTGAAATATGTTTCAGGTTCTAATGCTGACTGAACTTGTATTTAGTATTCAATTAGCATTTTCAGATTGGAACTTCCCCCTCTGTGGTGGTTAGTCTGTGCTTTTTTTATATTAAGTTTTTTGGTCAGGTTCAGATGTCCATAAATGGACCTTTATGATATGTCCTTTATGAATAACTGTTTTTATGAGGAATAATCTAAACACATATAAGTCGAGAACAGGTTAAAAAGCAAACTCATCAGTCCATAATAATTTTAACCACACTTCTCATCTTCTGATCTCATAATAAGTGCACCACAGTACTTAGTGTAAGTTCTAGGTATCATACTTGCAGATTTACTTAAATTTTTCTTTCAGTAACACCACCTTGTCCCTACCTCCTTATTTGGGATGTTATGACAACAAATGAGATCATTGTAGGGTGATGTGTTTAAGATTTTGGAAATCTTACAGAAATTCCTTGAATGAGAAGCAAAAGTGAAAGCGCTCCTCTGATGAAGGCATTTACAAAGTCCAGTGGTGTTACGCAGTTTGGTTGTGATTTGAACCACCAATTTAAATAGGACACTTAGCTAGTATTAAAACTCACAGACACAATATTAACAATCAACATTAACTTCCTCGGATGAATTTTGAATATAGCAGGATTTATTTAGGCTAAAAGAAAAAAAAAGCTAAAGATTTAATCCACGAATCAGATAGCCAGCCCCCTCTGGCTGTAGCTAACCTCCCACAAGCAGGGTTATAGAGACTGATGCATGAAATTTCGAGCAAAATCAGGACCCAGCTCTCAGCAGAAGGGACACTAAGCAAATACATTTTTGAAAGAACTCTCCAGGAGAATTATGGAAGCTCGATACCACCAAGATCAAAGGCTTTGAATACTGGGAAAGATGGAGACCCGGCCTCACCATCTATTGGGAAACACAGTTTTTGCTTTTATTCCCAGCAGTTCCCTTGCCCAGTATGAAGTATGAGTGTATGCTGTGAAGCACAACATAGCTCCAATAAGTGAACTAGTTCTGTCTCTTGCAGTACACACAATCTAAGTGAAATCATGCACACATCATCAGGCATTATGGTCTGGTTTGAAAGCAAAGATAAAATGTCACTTTTCTTAAATGGGTAGCAGTCCCCTAAATTAATCCTTTTAAGAAACATCATATTGGTCCCGTCCAAAAGTGCCATTGTAACATCTGGGTTTCAAAACAATGCAGTAAAAGTACTTGAAAAGAGCTTGTGAAATTTCCTTTCTCATTGGAATACTGCCTGGCATTAATAGTTCCTGCATTCATCCATCTATTGCTCTTTGGTTGGTCACACCTATTTGCTTTCCTGAAAGTAAAGATAACCAGGTGCATTGGGGAGTTTTACAACTTCAGCAGTTTCCTGTTTTTTTACCTTCCTTTCCCTTTCTCCCCTGCTTTTAGGTGTTCATATTATTAACTTTATGCTGGGCTTGACTTCACTCCTCAGGGTCCATAATTCAACAATTATGGCATTTATGTATTTTTTACTATGTGTTGGAGTAAATTCAAGATTTTGAGATTGGACATAGGCCCTGATTCAGATGGATCTCACAATGAATCTTACCCCCATTTTATAGTTGAGGAACCTGAGGTAGACGGCAACACAGCCCACATAGTTTGCTCCTAATGCCAACTGCTTACAGTATTTTTATCTCATTACTGCCAACCCTTGCACGTGTCCTCTCTCAGGCCTTAGACCCCCTTTCCTTTCATATCAGATGACCACCACTCTCCCCATCCTCAGAGCCCTACTAAATTCCTATCCCTTCCAAGAAGCCTTGCCTAATTATCCTCTCATTTCCCCTATTCACCCTCCCTTCCATGTTGCCCAGATGCTTGGATCTATATCTGTTAAACACTTTCATACTCCTCCTATAGAGAGCACGTAGGTGCATTTACACTCTTCTGCTTCTCGTCTATAATTTAATGCCTATTACCCCTACTAAGTTGTAAGCTCCTTGTGGGTAGGGGTTTTGTCTACCAACTCTGTGGATTCATACTCTCCCAAGTGCTTGTTACTGTGCTCTGCACCCAATATGTGCTCAATAAATACCATTGATTGTTTAAAAGTGTATTTGCCCAAGGTCACGCAATAGGCCACTGTAACATCTGGTACTCAGATCCATGTGTCCTGACTCCCAGACTTCTGTTTACTAGTGTAAGCTGCTTTCAGATTTTATTCAGGAATTATACCTACCAACTCAGTTGCACTCTCCCAAGCACTGAGTATGCTACTTTGTATTCAGTAAGCACCCAATAAATGCCATTGATTGATAATTCTGGGTAGCAAACCTCTAGTTACTGGTATGGTAATTATGAGCTGGTATAGAATTGGTGTTATTGATGGATGCATCCTTCTAGATTAACGAATTCTGTAGTTCTCCTATATCTCATGCCATTCCACTGCAGAGAACACTCCCTTGGATAACTCATGAAAAAATGACTATTCTTTAGAGTAATTGAAATTAGCAATAATGTATCTCCATTATTAAGGCCAAAGAACTTAAAACATCTTGAATTTCCACTATCTCTTGGCTAAAAATATAGATTAGGCTGCTGTCATTTCTCTAGTGACTTTGCTCTTAGTGGCTCCCCCCGCCACACCCTCCCGCCCTGGAAAATTTCCATTTGCACTGTTTTCACCCAGGCTTCTAACAAGTCAGAGTTTGTCTGACAGTTCTCCAAAAACTAGGTAAGTACAGTTGATGTTTGAGAATCAAATCTCACAGGGCCCTTGGGTCATTTTAGAAATCCTGGGTGCTAGCACATGGGCTAACATTTAATGCAGACTTTAGGATCACTGCAGATCCTACTCCAATCTCACTGTTTTTGTAGATCAGGAACAAATCAGTGGTATTTGAGCACTTACCAATAAGAGTTGGTAGGCACCATCCTTGCCTGCAAGAAGCACTCAATCTAGAGAATCTCTGTGAAGTGGAGGGGGCTGAAGTCAGATTACAGTTGATCAAGGAGAGAATTGAGGTAGCAGGCCTAGGAAAGCTATTGTAGGAGGAAGATAGGGTGAGAAACTAATATTTAGTTTCTCTAGGCACTTCATGGAGCAGGTAGAAAATGTCAGGTGAGGTGGAAGGAGATAGAAGGGGTATGGAATAGGGGTGTAGAATAATCCCTGTTCGTGGACCTGAGGAATGTTTGTTTTTTATAGCGTAACGAAGTTTCTGGTAAAGGTGAAATAAAATTGTGATGAATTCAATCCATGTAAATTGTTTCCAAAGTGTTACCAAGCAGAGTTATTTTATAATCTAGTGCATGTCTGTCCTATATTCTTATGTAATAAAGGTTGCAGTTAGCTAGTGAGGGGAGCCTCTCAAGAGGAGTTGCTAATGCACTTGGAAGAAGTCTGTGGTTTTCATTCATTCATGTTTGAGCACGCTCTATAACATGGACAGTGAAGAAATTTGGGGAGAGACCTGCCACCTCCTTGAAATTTAGCCAAACAAGTATCAGTCTGTTGATGAAAGGCAACCTTTGTAAACCAAAGAGAGTAATAAAAAGGAAAAATAGAGTAATACAATTCCACACTAGGGATTTAAATTCAGTCTCATTAGAGGCACACTTCATTGTTTCCTAGTGCAGATTTTTTGCGAAATTGACCCACTTTGGCTTTAAATTCTTCATAAGTATGCTGTATGTTCCATTAAAGATTACAGTATTTCAAGTGATCTGATTAATATCCTGAGCCACAGGGTACCCTCATTTAAAAAGTGTATTACTTGCTGATATATATTCTTAATGTTTTAAATTTTCCTCAGGCTTTATATGATAATGCCTTTTCACATATCCCTTTGTATAGCTCCCTTTGCCCTGGTGTGTGTTTAATTAATTTTCCATTTGAGAATTTCTGTTTATCTTTTGTAGAAGCCAATTCAGCATCTTGTTTTAACTTGAGCAAAGAATTTGATGAATTTTATAGGAAAACGAACTCTTTGGGTATAAACTCCACTGGGAAATCATAGCAACAAAGGTTAACTTTATCATTTTCAAAACGCTCAGTTCTACCATAACACATTTCAAATAGAATGTCGTTGGTTATTATACTCTCCCAAACACTAAGTCCAGTGCTCTATCCACAGTAAGCCTTCTGTAAATATTATTGGCAAATCGATTGGTTGAAAATTTGGGAATAGTCTTTTAACATTACACTTGGGTGGAACATGATACAAGGTTGGAAGAAATTGTTCTGCTGACGGAAGCAGTGATTAAGGAGAGTATGCTACAGCATGAGTTTTTCCTTAGTGTTGGGTTCAAAGGTGTAGCACCCATTTGATGGCCTTTTGGTTTGGGCAGATTGGGCAGGGAAACAAGTGAATCACTGTCAACCTTTGAAAGACAGTGAGATTCAATGTCCACTATTCATTCAATAGTATTTATTGAGCGCTTACTATGTGCAGAGCACTGTACTAAGCGCTTGGGATGAACAAGTCGGCAACAGATAGAGACCGTCCCTGCCGTTTGACGGGCTTACAGTCTAATCAGGGGAGACGGACAGACAAGAACAATGGCACTAAACAGCGTCAACTAGCACACCTATGGATATCCTGCTGATAGTGTTACTGTTAAAGCATCATTTCTTTTTCCTCTTTTGGATGTTAGTTCCCCCTATTCCTGTTCATATTTGTGCTTCTGTAGAAAGAGATTTTTCCCAGAATCACTTCAATCTATGTCGCTTCTTCTCTGAAGCTGCCACTGGCCTTCCCAATAGCAGCCCACATCTCTTTTCCTCCACTTCTAGGTGTCTCCTAAATGTACCTCCAGAGAGGTACATTCAAATGCATTAGCCTCCTGACATCATAACTTTTCACCTTTTTAAAAAGAAAATTAAACTAGAAACTGAGAGCTCCCAGTTATTTCCGTATCCCTTTCCTCCTGAACTTCCTACAATCGTATCTTTTTTTTTAAGTGCTTGCTGTGTACAAGGCTCTATTCTAAGCTCTGGAGTAGATGCAAGCTAATCAGGTTGCTCACATGGGGCTCACAGTATTGATCCCCATTTTATAGATAAGGTAACTGAGTCACATAAAAGTTAATTGACTTGTCCGAGGTCAAACAGACAGTTGAAGGAGTCAGAACTGGAACCCAGGTCCTTTTGACTTCCAAGCTCATGCTCTATCCACAAGGCCACACTGCTTGTTATTTTTTCTATCATTACAGTATTATTTAAATCCAGTTCTGTACCTCTCAACATGATTCCTTGCTAGGTATGTGTTAATCTTTCTCTCATTTGGCTTTGAGTAGAAAATATTTAGTAGTCTTGACCGTTTTACAAAACTGCTCTCCCTTTGCATCCATGTGTTTTCGTTTCTTAAAAGTTTCCAGTAGGCATTGTTTGTTTCCATTGATCTTGGTTTTTGTCATTCAGTTTTTTCTTTTACTTCCTGCCATATCAATTAATATTTTGAGTGCTTACAGTGCACAGGAGCACTGTACTAAGCGCTTTAGGTTTCCTCTACCTCATTGAGACTGTTCTTGAAATAGCCTGACAGTCTCTTCCTTGATGAAACTAAAGGTTTACTTTCTACCAGGAGGCATCTCTTCCAGTCCTGGGCACCACTTTCCCTTTAAAGTCTTACAAGCAAATGCCTTCAATTCTGGAATCCATCTGCTCCTTAGCAACCAAGTGTACACCTAGCATCCATCATTCCTGTTTCCTTCGGACTGTAAGCTCACTGTGGGCAGGGAACATGTCTATCAACTCTTTTGTATTCTCCCAAGTGCTTAATATAGTGGTTTGCACACGGTAAGCATTCAGCAAATACCATTCATGATGATGATGATGGTAATCCAATTCAAATTTAGTAAAATCACTCGAACACTTAGAGATCAAGGAAAATGCTATGAATAGCAGAGAGGGTAGAACATTTAGAAAATTGGTAAACATTAGAGATAATGAACTTTATGGTTGGCGTGTGTAATTTTCAGTGATGGAAGGTTATAGGAATGAAAACTGTCTAGAGACTTTAAGAGAGGTAGACAGAATTACAGCTACAGAGAGGTAGAGCCTATAATTTATTTTGTGAATAGGTTTTGATTAGTCCAATTAAATGATCTAAATTCAATGTACATTAATCTTTTCGAGTTGTTACGTCCAACCTAGTACACAATGTTTAGACAAGATCAATACTATTTCTTTCCCATTGTAAATGTTCACATAATGTAGCATTTCGTATGCCTGTCTGGGCTAAATTGAGTTCGTATTCAGAAATTGCCTTCTGGCTTGGAGTCAGGGATGACCTTTTCTCATTCAACCCTTTATTCAGCATGAGTTGCTGTGGGTCTAATGAATGCAGGGCATTTTCATTTGCCTCTCTGGAGCTCCCAGTGAAGTTGAATAAACAAACTTTGAAACAAAGTGCTACAGCTTAAAAATAAACATTGATCCTGTATTTAATGAGGAATCAAAGTTCATAAATTTTCTCTGCAGAAATATTGTCTTATTGCCTACTTTTATGTTTCCCCACAAAGCTCATTTTGGCAAAGTTTTTCCCTTTCTATTACAGCTTTTTCCTTAAGTACATTTTTTCCTTCACTTAGAGAAGAATGGGAATAGGAGTCAAGAGATACTAATTCTAATCCCAGCTCTAATCCTTGCCCCTTGGGAAAGAATATGTAGGGCTTCAACCCTGTCTTTTGAAGGGCTCACAGTGTATAAATATAGCTGGGAGAGGACCAGAGACAGACACGTCGGTAGCACTTAAATGTTAAAATAGCATAAAGGACAAGGGCAAGAATAATATACAAGATCAGTCAATCAGAGGTATTTATTGAGTGATTCTGTTGGGCAGAGCGGTGTACTAAACACTTGGGAAAATACAACAGGGTTGGTAGACACTCTCCCTACCCACAAGGAGCTTTCAGGCTACAGGGGAGATAGACATTAAAATAGATTAGGGATAGGGGAAATAGAGTATAAGAATATTTGTATATATATTGTGGGGCTGGGGTATCAAAGTGCTTAAGGGGTAAACAACCAAGTTTATAGTCAATGCAGAGGGGAGGGCAGATGGGGAAAATTAAGGGGTTAGTCTGGGTAGGATTCCTAGAAGGATTTCAAAGTTGGGGAGAGTGGTAGACTGTTAGATACAATGGGGTAGGGAGTTTCAGAACAAAGGGAGGTTGTAGGGTCAGAGGTGGGATGGACAAGACCAAGGTACACACAGTATTATTGGTGTTAGGGGAGAAGAGTGTGAGGATTGAGTTAGAGGAGGAGGTCAACTGTACCCCATTCTGTTGGAAACATTATCTAACCTCAACTTCGTTGACACTGATTAATTAATTAGATGCCATAGAATAAAAACAAAAGTCAGTAGGGAGCTGTGGCTAGAGGAGCAGAATGTCAGGCTCCTCAAGATACATGACATTCCAAAGCCTCAATCAGTCATTGGTATTGAGTGATTAAAATGTGCAGAGCACTGTACTAAGCACTTGAAAGAGAACAACGGAATTAGCAGACCCCTTCTCTGCCCATGCGAGTTTACAGTCTGAAGGAGACAGTAGCCACAGCAATGGCTGCTGCAGCCACTAGCCTTCCTGGGTTTGTATGAAGCCTCGTGTTGCAGGTGCTGTTCTCTTCCCTGCCAGGATGCAGGAAAGCAGGATGGCATAGAGTCTCCTTGATGGGAAAGAGGGGTGATGGTGCCAGTTCCCAGGGAAGCAGCATGGCGGGCGCACAGAGTTCCCTTGGTGGGGGTGGCGGCTGAGAGTGTGTGGATACCAGATGCTTTGCTCAGCTGTGGTGGTGAAGGCGGGTCGATAAAATGCAGCAGCCGCTCTCACACTCGGCCCAGTACACACCGAGTATTTCGGTGGACGGCCAGAGGGTGCCTCGGCAGCCTTGGAGGGATGCTGAGGTGAGAGAGGAATGCTTCTATTATATGCATATTTCCATATTCCTTTTACATTACAGAGTTATGTAATGCTGTATTCTCTCTCTCAGATGCACACACAAACGTGCCCTATGCCTATTTTTGCCTTCTCTACTGGGCCTCCTTTCAGTTCACCAAAATGAAAATCCTAACCCTTTTTAGGTGTCAAACTGAGAACTTATATTGCAATATGTTATTTTCAAATCAAGTTTTTTTAAGTGGTCTGACTTTTAAAAATCTACTTTGAGCCTAAAAGAACCATTTAAACAGTGGTTTGCACTTCAGGTGAGTTGTTCACAAAGGGATCTAAGTGCAAGAATATAAAATTAACATTTTCAGATTAATGAAACTCTTTCCTCTCAAAGGAAGTTACTGTATTTTTCCAATTGAGCTTAATCTCAGAGGAAAACTGTTATGCCCACATGTAACCACTTAAACACATGTGCCTATTTATAAGAACTGCTACAGTACAATTTCTAGAGAATTCCAATCTAGATTATTTTCCCCCCTTATCACTCCTATGCACAATTCCCCCTTTTAAAAGAGGGACAGTGTTGCACTGAAAACAAAGAAAAACAATCTGGTTTATTAATATTTGCAGTTACTCATAGTGTCCTTTTTTCTCCTCTCTCTTCCCTCTTTTTTTTATTTTTTATGGTATTTAAGTGTCTACTATTTGCTGGCACTGTACTAAGTGCTGAGGTAGATACAAGCCAGTCAGCTTGGATACAGTCCATGTACCACAAGGGGTTCACAGTCTTAATCCCCATTTTACAGATGAGGTAATTGAGGCCCCGAGAAGTAAAATGATTGGCCCAAGGTTACATAGCAGACAGGTGGTGAGGCCAGGATAAGAATCCAGTTCCTTCTGACTCCCAGGCCCGTGGTCTATCCACTAGGCCACACTGTTTCTTCTAGTGCTTTAGTAATAGTATTAATTGTTTACTGTATGCAGGAGTCTGTATTAAGGGCTACGAAATACACAGATAGAAATTAAGCTGGGTTCATGTCCCTCTGGGGTGGGATGGGGGCAGTGTGAAGGAGCCTCTTGAGATTTATACTTGAGATCTTTCAAATCTTCCATATGTCTACCTGTATAGTTTTATAAAGTGGACATTTATGTGGTTTTATAATCAGAGGGAGGTCTGTCCCTTGCCCAAAACTATGGGTGTGTGTACGTATGTGTGCATGCTTGTTAGTAAATTAGGTATACAATGTTACTGAATGCCATCAGTGGCCACCTTCTACTTAGATGAATCTGCAAATACTTATTCTGTGTATTCTCTCTACTCTCTACTACTTTGAAGTGTGGCAAATGGATATCCCATTTTTTAAACAAGTCAAGTCATATTTTCCAGGTTCCAAGCCGAATTTCTAAAAATTGCTCTCTTGTTAGCCTGCTTGCTGCATTATGCTGAAAATTAGATACCAGAACATTGCAAAGAAGCAAGCCAACATTTTGTCTGGGTATGAAATTTTGAATGTAATAGTAGTAAAGGTATTTATTAAGCGCTTCCTGTGTGTGGCTCACTATACTAAATGTTGGGAGAGTAAACATGAGTGGAAACCCCACAAGTCCCTGGGCCATGGAGGGAATCAAGGAAAAAAAAAATGGGAGAGAGATGGAAGTGAAGACTTGGAAGAGAAGAAAATTTGTTGGGTTAGTAATATGTGTGTATATATATTGTGGGTGTGTTTGGATTTTTTTTGGCAACATTAATGCTTACTTGAGTTTTATGTATATATACATATGTCTGCGTGTGTTGATATGCATTGATAAGAAACAGAATGTTCTGGTTTGTCCCTATGTTATTTTCATAGACTATGTCAAATAAAATATAATGTAGGTACTTAACATTTTGTGCGTGGAGAAGTTTGGTAAACAGTTGGTTAGCAGAAAATTTTACTTAAGACTTTGTTCCTGCCTTAGCCATATTTCTCTGAGTCTAAAGAGAGTTTCTCCACTCCCTGCAAAATAAATGCTGTACTTTGGAGAATGGGTCTATTCAAAGGCACTACAGCTTCTTCGTCAACTAGTATTTTGTCTTACAGCTCCTCTAGAAATTCAGGTTTTGTTTCATTCGCTCTGGGCCTGTTTAGGGCTATGGATAGAGCCTCACAACACATGTGCTGTTATTGCATTGAGAAAGCAGCATGGCTCAGAGGGACGAGCACGGGCTTGGGAGTCAGAGGTCATGGGTTCGAATCCCAGCTCTGCCAGCTGTCAGCTGTGTGACTCTGGGCAAGTCACTGTACTTCTCTGTGCCTCAGTTCCCTCATCTGTAAAATGGGGATGAAGACTGTGAGCCTCACGTGGGACGACCTGATGACCCTGTATCTCCCCCAGCGCTTAGAACAGTGCTCTGCACATAGTGAGCGCTTAACAAATACCAACATTATTAAAGCACTTGATCTTTCGAGAAATCCTTCCAGTTCTGTGATTCTGTCTAGGCGGTTCCTACCCCCATCCTTTGTTCCTTTTCCTTCCTTTGTAATTTTTTCCAAATGCTCAGTGGCTACTAGATAGGGTGATGATGCCCTCATGCAACATCATAATTCATAATAGTACTTAAACTTTGCACCAGTTTTTGCCTTTTGATGCTGGATGCTTTTCTGTTTTCATTCTCTGAGTTAGTGTTAGCTCCCCATGGAATAATTTAGGAGTTAAGTTTGTATTAGCTAGCTGTGGAATGTCCTAGTAGAAAGAGCATGGGTCTGGGAGTCAGAGGACTCTGTTTTGTCACTTGCCTGCTGTGTGGCCTTGTTTGTTTGTTTTGGTATTGGTTAAGCATTTACTATGTGCCAAGCACTGTTCTAAGCACTGGGGTAGATCAATATAGGGTAATCAGATTGTCCCAAATGGGGCTCACACTTTTAATCCCCATTTTACAGATGGGGTAACTGAGGCACAGAGAAGTTAAGTGACTTGCCCAAGGTTACACAGCAGCCAAGTGGCAGAGGCGGGATTAGGCAAGTAACGCAACTTTTGTGCCTGAGTATCCATATCCATAAATGTGAAGTCTGTTCTCCTTCCCACTTAGAGGGTATGCCCCATGTGGGATACAAACTGTGTTCAACCTGATTATCTTGGATCTATACCAGAACTTAGTACAGTGCTTGGCAAATATTAAGTGTCTTTTAAATACACAATATTTAAGTGTAATAATAATAATATTATTATTGTTATTTTCATCCCCGGCTAGGCATCAAAATGATAGGTAAAATATTCCCTTTTCCTCTCCATCCAAATTGCTACCAAGTTAATCCAAGCACGTATCCTATCCCACATTGATTACTCTATCAGACTCTTCGTTGACTTCCTATTTGCTGTTTCTCCCCATTGCAGTTCATCCTTCCCTCTGTTGCCCGGATCATTTTTCTAAAAAAATGTTCAGTCCGTGTCTTCCCACTCCTCAAGAACCTCCAGTTATTGCTCATCCACCTCCACTCAAACAGAAACTCCTTACCATCGGCTTTAAAGCACTCAATCACCTTGTCCCCTCTGACCTTACCTTACTGCTTTCCTACTACAACCCAGCCCACGTACTTCGCTCCTCTAATGCCAACAGGTTTATTGTACTTTGATCTCGTCTATCTCACTGCTGACCTCTTGCCCACATCTTGCCCCTGGCCTGGAAAGCCATATCCAACAGACAATCACTCTCCGCATCTTCAAAGCCTTATTGAAGGCACATCTGCCTCCTCCAAGAGGCCTTCCCTGACTAAGTCCTCATATTGTCTTCTCCCACTCCCTTGTGCACCATCCTTGCACTTGGATTTGTACCCTTTATTCACCCCTCCCGCAGTCCCACAATAATTATGTACAAATTTGTAATTTATGTATTTATATTAATGTCAGTCTCTCCCTCTAGACTGTAAGCTCGCTGTGGGCAAGGAACATGCCACCAACTCTGTTATATTGTAATAGTAATAATGGTATTTGTTAAGCGCTTACTATGTGCCAAGCACTGTTCTAAGTGCTGGGGTAGATACAAGGTTATCAGTTTGTCCATGTGGGGCTCACAGTCTTATTCCCTATTTTACAGATGAGGTAACTGGGCAAGTCTCTTAACTTCTCTGTACCTCAAAGTCACACAGCAGATAAGTGGCAGAGCCGGGATTAGAACCCATGACCTCTGACTCCTAAGTCCGTGCTCTTTGCACTAAACCACACCCCTTCTCTCCCAAGAGAACTCTCCCCCAAGCACTTAGTACAGTGCTCTGCACACAGTAAACCCTCAATAAATATGATTCATCAGTTATAATTCCATCTGCTTCCTGGGTCAGAGAGCTGCTGAGTGGGAATTTACTTTTGAAATTAGGGAAGGCTTTTGGAGTGTTGTAGTGAGCGTCTAGAAGTTAATTGTACTACTAGCATCAGATTGAGAAACTGGATGAGATTCGTATTCTAGGAATGTTTTTTTTCTATTGTGTTTTGGAAGTTTGTAGCTTTTCAGTGATTGGAGGAAATTAATCACTTCAGGGAGGCAGAGCCCCACTGAAAAGAGCACAGGTCTGGGAATCAGAAGACCTGTGGTTCTAGTCTCAGATTTTTCACTGGCCTATTGTGTTATCTTGATGAAATCACTGATCTCTGTGGGCCTTCATTTCTTTATTTGACATAGGGATCACAGTACATACTTCTGCCTTCCCCACAAGGATGTTCTTCACTCTGACCTCTTAGTGCCATCATTTCCACAGCACTGAAAGGGCTCTTCACCTTTTCACCTTTTCTTTGAGAGCCTTCAGATCTATTTTTATTCTTTTTTTAATCCCCTCTCTTTTGTTCTATCAAACGGTATATTGTTTCTCTACCTTTCCTGCAGTGTCCCCCTCGCCCTTTAGTCTCTTTCCCTACCCCCAATTCTTTCAACTCTGGCAGCAGACTCTTGATTCTTCAGGGTTTCATTAGTTAGGTGACAGATTATGCAGGCCCTTTGCTTCTCTTCTTTCTTTCTGCTACCAGCCTAAGAATCTTTTAGTTTGGAAAAACCCAGGTTGAGAAAGAACATGATTAAGACTACAAAATCATTAAGAGTTTAGACAGGGTGTCAGTGAATTTTTGTTCAACAGGATGAGTGGGCACCCAGTGAAGCTTGATCATAGTAGGTTCCAAACAAACCAAAGGAAACACTTCTCCACGACAGTGTTAAGCATATGGAATTAGCTAATACAAGAGTTTGTGCAGGCTAAAGATATCAGCAAGTTCCAAAGGATTTTGGATAAATTGATGACTGTGACATCCAGAATGAGTAACTAGAGCGAATGTTAAAACAATTGAAGGAAAAGTAGGAATGATGAGTTATCCATCCTAAACCATCATTGGGTGTCAAAGAGTGTAACCATTGAACAGTTACTCCAAGTGTCATGTTGTCACTGTTGGAGGCAGAATTTGGGGCCAATGGACTATTGGTCTGATCCCATAATGGCATTGTTCATGTTCTTATTGTCTTCAGTTGAGCATTTAACTGCTTATTAGCAGTTGGAGAAAGCATTCAGTAAATCCCATTGATTGATCACCATCATCACTCTTGAAACGGGCACCTTTGCTGATGACTGTTCTTTGGAAGCAAAAGGCACTGGTTTTCCCCTGAGAATCCTACATGTAGTCATACAATTTTAGTGACCAGAGAGAGCTGAATGCTACTTAGGCAGCACACTATCCAATGCTGTGTGAATGGACAAAGTAAAAAAATCAAATGAAGGAAGCCGATTTGTTGTTTGGGAGATGGCCGGAGTGCGTAATACTGAGATAAGATGCCAAACAGGTTCTTCAGAGCAGTTTTACAGTGTCCGACCTTATATCTGCCTGACTGTTCACGACTGTCACAACTGCCTTCCCAGGCAGTTTGAGCATTGCCCTCCTGTCATTTATCATCAGTTAACCAAGGCAGAATCACAACAGACGGAACCGGTTACATAGCCTGCCAGCAGTGATGCTGCACCCGCTTGATTATTTTGCTTCTCCTATAGCATTTAGCGATTGCTGCTTGTTGTGAGCACTGACATTAGAATTAATTATGGTTGCAGAATTGTTTTAGCAACATGTCTGTATCAGCCTTGCAGATAAATATGGTACCAAAAATAGACCACCCTGAATAATGACCTATAAACCCACTCTCTCACTTTGCCTTTCCTCTTCCATCTCTGACTATTTAGACCACGATATCCAGAGAGAAAGAGAAATCAAATTAATCTTTGTTTTAGAGGTGGATTAGCCTTGAAGTGGACAAGTAAAACTTGTTTATAAAAGGAGATATTATACAAAGAATTATTAAACATAAGCAAATATGTCTTGCCAGGATAATTTACAATTAACTTCTGTTTTGTTAGAGATTTTGGCTAGTCCTCATGACAAAGCCTATGCCATTGCTGATCACTTTATACATAATCCTTGTATAATCTCCAAAGGACTCAGTTTCAGACATCACAACAGATAATCTCAAAAGCAAAGCCACTCCTATTTTAAAAGAGAAGCAAGTCACTAGGACAATACAAAATTGATTGATTGAAGGAGACTTGTATTGTTAACCCACCCTATTTAATCTGATGGTGACAGAAAAGGTTGAGATCTGGTATGAGCAGTCATAGTAATGATTTAAGCACTTATTCTAGGAAAGTAGCATGGCCTAGTGGATAGAGCAAGGGCCTGGGAGTCAGAAGGACCTGGGTTCTAATTCCAACTCTGTCACTTGTCTGCTGTGTGTTCGTCACTTAACTTCTCTAGGCCTCAGTTATCTAATCTGTAAAATGGGGATTAAGACTGTGAGCCTCATGTGGGACAGGCTGTGTCCAACATGATTAGCTTGTGTTCATCCCAGTGCTTAAAACGCAGTAAGCGCTTAATAAATACTATTAGATTGTCATTATGATTATTAATGTCCTGTTCTAAGCATAGGAGTAGATACAAATTATCAGGTCAGCCACAATCACTGTCCCATTTGGGGCCCACAATTTATCATGAAGTGGCTTCAAGACACAATGAATAAGTGCAAATTTCCTTAGTATTAATACTGATAACAATAAAATAATAATTTGTGGAATTATGTGCTTACTCTGCAACAAGCAGCGTGGCTTTCCGGATAGAGTCATGGGCCTGGAAATCAGAAGGACCTGGGTTCTAATCCCCTCCCTGCCTCTTGTCTGCTATGTGATGTTGGGGCAAGTCACTTAATTTCTCTGGGCCTTAGTTAACTCACCTGAAAAATGGGGATTAATACAGTTAGCCCCAGGTGGGACAGGGATCGAGTCCCACCTGCTAAGCTTGTATCTATCCTAGTACTTAGTACAGTGCTTGTCATATAGTTAGTTTTTAACAAATATTATAAAAAGGATTCTAAGTGCTGGGGTAGATAAAATACAATAGAATGAGATCAGAGAGAGTTCCTGTCCCAGGTGGGGTCCACAGTCTGAGGGAGAATATCCTTTCACACTTTATCTAGACTCTTGCACTCTCCCTTCTTCCCTCCTTCTGCCTTCAACTGCTCACTCTCCAATCACCTCTTACCCACTCCTTTCAGAGGTGTTAATGTCTCCCTTATCCTAAAAAACCCTCCCTCGATCCAATGACTCCCTCCAGTTATCTCCCCATCTCTCTCCTACCATTGCTCTCCAAACTCCTTGAGCAAGTTGTCTGTACTTGTTGTCTCTAGTTCCTCTCTCCAATTCTCTCTTTGACTCCCTCCAATCTGGTTTCCATCCCCTTTACTCCACAGAAAGCATCCTCTCAAAGGTTTTCACTTTTTTTTATTTGCCATATCTAATGGCCTCTTCTCCATCCTAATCCTTTTAGACCTCTCAGTTGCCTTTGACACACGCAGTTCTCCTGGAAGTGTTATCTAGCCTTGACTTTTCTGACACTGTTCTCTCCTCATTCTCCTCCTATCTCTGTGGCCACTCATTCTCAGTCTCTTTAATGGGTTACAGTTTCACCTCCCACCCCCTAACTGTGTGAGTCTCCCAAGGCTAAATTCTGGTTCCCCTTTTAATTTTCCAACTACACCCACTCCCATGTCTTTCATTCATTCAATAGTATTTATTGAGCGCTTACTATGTGCAGAGCACTGTACTAAGCGCTTGGGATGAACAAGTCGGCAACAGATAGAGACAGTCCCTGCCGTTTGACGGGCTTACAGTCTAATCGGGGGAGACGGACAGACAAGAACAATGGCGATAAATAGAGTCAAGGGGAAGAACCTCTCGTAAAAACAATGGCAACTAAATAGAATCAAGGCAATGTACAATTCATTAACAAAATAAATAGGGTAACGAAAATATATACAGTTGAGCGGACGAGTACAGTGCTGTGGGGATGGGAAGGGAGAGGTGGAGGAGCAGAGGGAAAAGGGGAAAATGAGGCTTTAGCTGCGGAGAGGTAAAGGGGGGATGGCAGAGGGAGTAGAGGGGGAAGAGGAGCTCAGTCTGGGAACGCCTCTTGGAGGAGGTGAGTTTTAAGTAGGGTTTTGAAGAGGGAAAGAGAATCAGTTTGGCGGAGGTGAGGAGGGAGGGCGTTCCGGGACCGCGGGAGGACGTGACCCAGGGGTCTACGGCGGGATAGGCGAGACCGAGGGACGGTGAGGAGGTGGGCGGCGGAGGAGCGGAGCGTGCGGGGTGGGCGGTAGAAAGAGAGAAGGGAGGAGAGGTAGGAAGGGGCAAGGTGATGGAGAGCCTTGAAGCCTAGAGTGAGGAGTTTCTGTTTGGAGCGGAGGTTGATAGGCAACCACTGGAGTTGTTTAAGAAGGGGAGTGACATGCCCAGATCGTTTCTGCAGGAAGATGAGCCGGGCAGCGGAGTGAAGAATAGACCGGAGCGGGGCGAGAGAGGAGGAAGGGAGGTCAGAGAGAAGGCTGACACAGTAGTCTAGCCGGGATATAACAAGAGCCCGTAACAGTAAGGTAGCCGTTTGGGTGGAGAGGAAAGGGCGGATCTTGGCGATATTGTAGAGGTGAAACCGGCAGGTCTTGGTAACGGATAGGATGTGTGGGGTGAACGAGAGAGACGAGTCAAGGATGACACCGAGATCGCGGGCCCGAGAGACGGGAAGGATGGTCGTGCCATCCACGGTGATAGGGAAGTCTGGGAGAGGACCGGGTTTGGGAGGGAAGATGAGGAGCTCAGTCTTGCTCACGTTGAGTTTTACGTGGCGGGCCGACATCCAGGTGGAGACGTCCTGGAGGCAGGAGGAGATGCGAGCCCGAAGGGAGAGGGAGAGGACGGGGCGGAGATGTAGATCTGTGTGTCATCTGTGTAGAGATGGTAGTCAAAGCCGTGAGAGCGAATGAGTTCACCGAGGGCCAAGAACTGATTCTTGAGGAACTCCAACAGTTAAAGGATGGGAGGGGGAGGAGGCTCCAGCGAAGGAGACCGAGAATGACCGGCCAGAGAGGTAAGAGGAGAACCAGGAGAGGACAGAGTCCGTGAAGCCAAGGTGAGATAACGTATGGAGGAGGAGGGGATGGTCGACAGTGTCAAAGGCAGCAGAGAGGTCAAGGAGGATCAGAATGGAGTAGGAGCCATTGGATCTGGCAAGAAGGAGGTCATGGGTGACCTTAGAGAGAGCAGTCTCGGTAGAGTGGAGGGGACGGAAGCCAGATTGGAGGGGGTCTAGGAGAGAATGGGAGTTAAGGAATTCTAAGCATCGATTGTAGACGACCCGTTCTAGGATTTTGGAAAGGAAGGGTAGTAGGGAGATAGGGCGATAACTGGAGGGGGAAGTGGGGTCAAGAGTGGGTTTTTTTAGGATGGGGGAGACGTGGGCATGTTTGAAGGCAGAGGGGAAGGAGCCCTTGGAGATTGAGTGGTTAAAAATAGAAGTTAAGGAAGGTAGGAGGGCAGGGGCGATGGTTTTAATAAGGTGAGAGGGAATGGGGTCCTTCAGTTACCATCTCTATGCTCTGCCACTTGTCAGCTGTGTGACTGTGGGCAAGTCACTTAATTTCTCTGTGCCTCAGTTCCCTCATCTGTAAAATGGGGATCAAGACTGTGAGCCCCACGTGGGACAACCTGATTCCCCTGTGTCTACCCCAGCGCTTAGAACAGTGCTCGGCACATAGTAAGCGCTTAACAAATACCAACATTATTATTATGCTGATGATTCCCAGAACTACATCTTCAGTCCTGATCTTTCTCCTTCTCTGCAGTCTAGTATTTCTTCCCTCCTTCAGGACATCTCTACTTATATGATCCGCTGACACCTCAAACTGAAACAGAACTCCTATCACTTTCCCATCACTGTAGACAGCACCACCATCCTCCCTGTCTCTCGAGCCCATAACTTTGGCATTATCCTCAATTCAGCTCTCTCATTCAACCACAAGTTCAGTCTGTCACCAAACCTGTCTGGTTTACAACATCACTACAATCTGACCTTTCCTCTCCATCCAAACTGCTACTAACTACACTTATCCTTTTCTGCCTCTACTAACATCTGCCTCCTTGCTGACCTCCTTACTGCCTATCTCTCCCCTGTTCGATCCATTCCTTATTCTTAGGCCCACATCAGTTTTCTAAAGAAAGTTCCCTACTCCTCAAGAACTTCCGGTGCTTGTCTATCCACCTTCATTCATTGTCATGTTTATTGAGCTCTTGCTGTGTGCAAATCACTGTACTAAGTGCTTGGGAGAGTACAGTATAACAGTAAATGACTCATTCCTTGCCAATCAAACAGAAACTCCTTACCCTTGGCTTTAAAGCACTCAATCACCTTGCCCCCTCCTTTTTAACCTCACTGATTTTGCATTATAACATAGCACTTTGCTCCTAACACCAACTTACAGTTCATCTATCTCATCTATCTCACTGTTGACTTCTCACTTCCTGCCACTGGCCTGAAGCTCCCTCCCTGTTCAACAGCCCATCATTCTCCCCACCTGTAAAGCCCTATTGAATTCAGATCCTCATCAGTGGAAAAAGCAGCACGGCCTAGTTGATAGAGCACAGGCCTTCGAGTCAGGATAACTGGGGTTCTTATCTCAGCTCTGCCATTTTGTTGCCTCGGGCAAGGAGGCAAATGGCAGAGCTGGGATTGGTTTCTAGACTCCAGTACTGCGCTTTTTCTACTAGGCCACGCAAGGCATTTTCCTTAGAGCCTTCTGGCTTCTTGATGCTTAAAGTTGAAAAATATTCAATTTTTTTTAAGAGATGAAAGCAAGTCATTGGGTGACTGTAATTTTCGAAAGCATTTGAAGATTAGCCACGCCATATTAGCGTCTCTGGCTAATTTGGAGATGCATCAATGGTGCTTCCCACAAGAGCCAGGAGAAAAGAGGATGGAAAAAAGACAGGAAACCTGCAAGTGGAGAGTTCATAGATCAATTTCTGGAAGGGGCAGAAGAGGCATTTTCTGGAGGTAGTGAAGAAGGCTTATGGAAAATCTGGTTTTTTTTTAAGCAAAGAACTCCTAAAGGTAAATAAAAGAAAACCGGATATAATAGATTTGTAATCAAAACAAAGGAGTTGATTGGGTTTGCCTTTCTCAGGAAAGCCTTTCTTTCAACTTACTGGACATGGCTTAAAAATAAAGGGAAAAGCCATCCCTGTGGGGGGGGCGGGCGGGGGTAGTTCTTGTAGCCCAGAGGCAGTTTAGATACCATCAGTCTACACAGGTTTCTCACCTGGCTAACTTATGGTTTTGCTATTAAGTTTATGATGTTATTTGACTGCCTGGGCCATGCAGCAAAGCTCTAGTTTCCACTCCTTTCTCTGACTAGAATCCATAAAATTTCTCATACAGTCATTGGCCCTGCGGCCAGCAAAAAGAGCTGACTCCCTCTGCCCTACATTTGCATTTTAGTTAGTTCCTGATTTAAGATATGCAAGCAGCCACTTCCAGCCTTGACAAGATTAACACAGCACCAGCTATCTTAGTTCTAAGGTGTCTGTCTGCCTCTCTCTCTCTCTTTCTCTTTCTCTTTCTTTCTTCTCCCCCTCCTCTCTATGAGTTTATTTTACCTGCGAGATAAAGCTTGGGAGGGCATGGGCTGTTTTCATTGCGAGGTGTTTTTTTCTTTGTGTGTGTATGTGTGTGTTGTGGGGACTGTTACAGAGTAAAATCTGGCAGAATGAATGTGTCTAGCTTGCAGTCGAAAGGCTGAAGCAGGCAAGAATTGGGATTTACCTGCAAACACGCCATTGTTGAAGGTAGCTCCCTAGTCACCTGCAGCAGAGAGTAGCCTACGCACTTTAAAAGCTTTCTCCAGTCTGGTAAGTGCTTCAGTTTTCTCAGTTAGAAAACTTTAAAATCTCAAATGACAGATTTAAAACACTGTCGGGATTCTATTATCCTTATTGCCACATTTAGCTTGAATATGAATTTACTGTGGTGTGTTTTTTTCCAATGAAAAGAAATGGTCCTTTTGTGAACAGCTCACACTGTATCTTGTTTGAACCCTGCTTCTTTTCAGGATCATGCCTGCGATAGAACATTATTATTCAGATGATACTGTCAAGTATTTTTTTTTTTGGGGGGGGGGTTGTAAATTGCTGCATTTGTCATTTGAATGACTGATGGATTTAAAATAGGTCCTGTGAAAGGAGCTGTCATTTTGAGATCTGAAAATCGTATGATACATAATCACCACAGGGTGAACTAAGGACAGGTAAAGCTTTTTAATTTGCTCGGAACTTTATTAGGTACTGAACTTAGTTTTAAGGTTTAAGTTATAATTTTAAGGGAAGTGAAAATTTTGAAACAGCTGTGAGGTGTCAAACTGTATTTAAAAAAATTTTAAATTGTATTGCACAAACCTACTGGGAAATAGAAACCTTGGTCTTAAAATGTTCCTGCTCTGTACCCAAAGCACTGCAGACATTACTATATCACTTTTCAGAGCCTTTTAAGTGCGTGTAACTACATGAGCTCATCCAGATCGCTGGTCTCCAAGATAAATTTATATTGCCGGATTGCCTGCAACAATCAGGTCATTGATCCTATGCTAGGTACTCACCTAGTAAAATGTGCCTGCAGTTTTTTTTTTTTCACCATATCTACCCCACCCAGGATGCAGTCTTCCCACAACATCTCAACATTTCTCTTCTCCTTCTTACCTAAAAACAAAGAAATACAAAATTAAAAACAGGAAATTTAGGTGTCTTCTATAATTGGGACAAGAATTAACTCAAAATCACAGTTGAAAAGTTGTGGTACTTGTAAATTGTGTTGAAAAGCCAGGAAAGGCAAATTTCGACCTTGCAATAGCACTTGTGATTTTTCTGAATGTAATTTGCATTTAGTATAATCATGTTACTAATAGCTTTGCAAAGGAGGGTCTATAATGACAGCCCATCTCTTTTAATAGTTTCCTGAGAGGTTGTTATAGAGAACTTGGCATTTTGCCATTTCCTAGAATGAGGGTTTGTGCTTTGATCTGGAGATAATTTTGAAGTCCTCTCCCCCCGCCCCCCCCCCCAGTCTTTATTTGGGGAGGGACGGGGTTGGGGGGAGCTGGAACCAAATTTCTCCAAAGTAGAATTCATGGGTCACTGGATTATATTGGATTCCACAGCTATGTTTGCTTCTTTACATAGATATTCTGGGGAAGGAAATAATCCATCTCTTTATGATTTTTTTCTAATTTCCACTAACTCCTTTGAATATACCATAGATTTCTTGGGTAGTTTCTATCCTAAAGGGCTTCTACTCAGTTGGGGCATTGAAATTCGCAGTTCAAAGTTGTCCTATGCACTTGTCTCTGTAGTACAAAACTCTGTATGTGATTTTTTTTTCAACTTTAAAGCAGGAGGTGGTTTGATTTCTAGAATAGTTTAAAACATTTATTAGGAGATAATGACTTATTAAGACATTGAAGACAGACTTGGATTTGGAGCAGATAGCATTTTTGTACATCGTAGGTCTTTTTTTCCTAGTTCTCATTATGATGTCTGCTAACAAGGTACTCATCAGGGTCTGTTGGTTTGGGGCCCGCCTGGGAAGCCTGTGGCCGAGGGTGTTGCCAGCCAGATCCAGCCCACACACTTGCCTCTGGCCCTGAACGCCCTCCCCATTCATATCCGACAGACCATCACTCTCCCCATCTTCAAAACCTTACTGAAGGCACATCTCCAAAAAACCTTCCCCAACTAAACCCTCATTCTCTCTCTAGCACATCTCCTCCAAGAGGTCTTCCCTGACTAAACTCTCTTTTCCTTTTCTTCCACTTCCATCCGTGTCACCCTGACTTGCTCCCTTTATTCATCCCCCTGTCCAACGCCACATTGTTTATGTACATTTATTTAGTTAATGTCTCTCTTCCTCCCTGGATCTGAAAGCTCATTGTTGACAGGGAATGTCTGCTATATTGTAATCTCCCAAGCGCTTAGTACAGCATTCTGAACACAGTAAGTGCTCAATAAATATGGTTGACCTGACTGACTCCCTTCTGCATCACCCTTGTACTTGGTTATGCACTCTTTATTCACTCCTCCCTCAGTCCCACAGCACTAATGGTTGTATCCACAATAGCTCATTGTGGGCAGGGAATGTGCCTACCAGCTCTGTTATATAGTTCATTCAATCATATTTATTGAGCGCTTACTGTGTACAGAGCACTGTACTTAGAGCTTGGAAAGTACAATTTGGCAATGTTCCACATCTGGTACATTTTACTCTATGGAATGTTATCCAGGTGGAATCCTTCAAGATGATCTGACAAACAGGTTCTTTTTAATGACTACTGATCAGTCCATTTCATATTGTGACTAGGTTGCCAGGTTTTTTGAGTCCGGGTAGGCACCGGGGAGCAGGAAGGCAGGACTTTCCTTGAAGCTTGGGATGAAGAAACTCAGGCCAACTATTGTCCTAGCTCATTTTCCCAGCCTCTGGAATAGGGGAAAGCAGGAAAACATGTTTTCCTCTGCTCCTCTGGTTCACTTTTCCAGGTTCTGTAGTGGTGGCCAAAGCAGAAGCAGCAGGAAAATGGGTTGTTCTCTGCTGTCTGGCTCTTTTTCCTGGTCTCCAATTCATCAGCAGAAGACGGGGAAGCAGCAAATTGTGTTTTCCTCTGCTGACCTGGCTCCCCCAGTCTTGGCTGCCACATTTGGGGCTCTTCTGGCTGCTGACAGAGAGCTAGCTGCTCCTCCTGCTGCCTCCACTGCCTCACATAGGACTGCAAGAGGTTCTCTGGATGAAGGGAAACATAGGAAACACACATGTACGTGGTTTCCACTGCTGGTCCAGGGGATAAAGAGGCTGCTCCTGCAGCCTCTCTTTTTCCTCTCTTGTCAGCCCTTTTCCCTCTCTTCAGGTCAGGAAAGCAGTGCAAACGGAAGGCGCTCCCTCCCAGATCTTCAGGAGGGTTCTTACTTCCTGAGGTCCATCTCCCCATGGGGTGGGTAGAGATTAAATTAGAAGCCTCAGGCAATTCCCACTGCCCATCCCAGGGGAGCTCTGTGAAAACATAATAATAATTAAAAGATGTGGTATTTGTTAAGCATTACTGTGTGTCACGTATTGTACTATATCCTGCGGGGGGTGGAATACAAGCCAGTCAGGTTGGACACCATCCCTGTCCCACACTGGGCTCAGAATCTTAATCCCCATTTTACAGTTGAAGTAACTGTGACCCAGAGAAGTGAAGTGACTTGCCCAAGGCCACACAGCCAACAGATGGCAGAGCTGGGATTTAAACCCATGACTTTCTGATTCCCAGGCCTGTGTTCTATCCTCAAGGCTATGCTGCTTTTGTGCAGGGGGGAGGCAGTAGGCCAGCATCAAATCGTGTCCTTTGACTCCCAGGGGGAAGCCACAATATATTGGATCATAATTCAACCTCTTTGCCTCAGGATTATTCAAATTTATAGGAAACATAAGCAAATTAGAAGCCACCAAAGAGCCTCAGGCAAATCATGAACCTCATCTGGAAATTGAGAGGCAGGGATCAAGGATAATGCCAAGGGTGCAGGTTTCAGTGATCAGTCAGTGGTGTTTATTGAGCTCTTATTGGGTACAGAGCACTGTATTAAACACTTGGGAGAGTACAATATAAAAGAATTGGTAGACATATTCTCCTTCCACAGTGAGCTTACAGTCTAGATGAGGAGACAGACATGGACATGAATAAATAAATTATGGATAGGTACATAAATTCTGTGGGCCTGAGAGAGGAGTGAATAAAGGGTGAAAATCAAGTGCAAAAGCAACACAGAATAATAATAATAATGATGGTATTTGTTAAACGCTTACTATTTGCCAAGCACTGTTCTAAGTGCTGGGATATATACAAGGTTATCAGGTTGTGTCGCGTGGGGCTCACAGTCTTAATCCCCATTTTACAGATGAGGTAACTGAGGCACAGAGAAGTTAAGTGACTTGCCCAAAGTTAGACAACTGACGGTGGAGCTGGGATTAGAACCCACGATCCTGTGGGTTCCTATGCTCTTTCCACTAAGCCTTGCAGAAGGAAGTGGAAGAAGACATGAAGGCTTAGGAAAGATGTGTTTTGAAAAAGGATTTGGACGTGAGGAAAGTGACCCTGTGTTGGATATGAAGAGGTAGGGCTTTCCAGCCAGAGGCAGGATGTCGGCTAGGGGTCAGTGACAAGAGAGGTGAAATTGAGGATCAGTGAGTAGGTTGGCATTAGATACTATAGAAGCAATGTGGCCGAGTGGATAGAGTATGGGCCTGGAGGTCCGAAGGACCTGGGTTCTAATCCCAGCTCCATCATTTGTCTTCTATGTGACTTGGTCAAGTCACTTACCTTCTCTGTGCCTCAGTTACCACATCCATAAAATGGGGATTGAGACTGGGACAGGGACAGGGTCTTTGTCCATCCTATTGATCTTGTATCTATCCCAGTGCTTAGTACAGTTCCTGGCACATAGTAAGCACTTAACAAATACCACAATTACTATTATTATTAGAAGAGTGAAGTATGTGGGCTGGGTTATAAAAGGATATCAATGAGGTGAGGTAGGAGGGGGCAAGGTGATGGAATGCTTGAAGGTTGAACTGGTAAGATTGGCTGACAGATTGACAAAAAGGATTGAACGAGAGATATGAATTTAGGATAATACCAAGGTTTCGGGCTTGTGAAACAGGAAGGGATAGTGGTGCCATCTGCAGTAATGGGAAAGGCAAGGTGGGGAGAAGGTTTGGGTGGGGATTTGAGGAGTTTTGTTTTGGACTTGTTAAATTTGACGTGTCTGCAGAACATGTAAGTATAGATGTCCTGGACCCAGGAAGAAATACGAGATCCCAGAGCAGGAGAGAGGTCAGGGTGGAGATATAGATTTGGGGATCATCCACATAGAGATTATAATTGAAGCCATGGGAGCAAATGAGTTCTCCAAGAAACGGTGTAGGTGGAGAATAGAGGGGGACCCAGGACTGAACCTTCAGTGGGAGGCAGAGGAGGAGCCTGCAAACGACTGAGAATGAGCAGCCAGAGAGTTAGGTGAAGACCCATGAGAGGATGGTGAGGGAAGCCGAGGTTGGATAATATTTCCAGAAGAAGTAGGTGGTCAGCAGTGTCAAAGGCAGCTAAGAGGCTGAAGAGGATTAGGATGGAGTAGAGACCATCATTGGATTTGACAAGAAGATCATTGGTGGACTTTAAGAGGGCAGTTTCAGTGTAGTGAAGGGGGAAAAATCCAGATTGAAGGGGTCAAGAAGAGAATTGGAGAAGAGGAAATGGAGACAGCGGGTGTAGTCAACATGCTCAAGGAGTTTGGAGAGGAATGGTAGGAGGGATATAGGGAGTTAACTGGAGGGAGCCATGCGGTCAAGGAGGGTTCTTGTTGGTTTTTTTAAGGATAGGGGAGACATGGGCTTGTTTGAAAGCAATGGGTAAGCAGCCATTGGAACATGATCAGTTGAAGGTGGCGGTCAGGGAGAGAAGAAGGGAGGGAGCAAGCATTTTGATAAGGTGTGAAGGGATGGGTTGAAGGTGCAAGTGTAGGGGAGAGGGGTGGATTTTGTGAGGAGGCAGGAGATTTCTTCCTGAGATACTGATGGGAAAGATCGGAGAGTTGAAGAAGGATCAGGAGGAGGGAGTGACTGGAGAAGAACAGGGGAGATTTTAGGGAGATCGTGCCTGATGGTTACGATTTTCTCAATAAAGTATGTGGCCAGGTCATTAGGGGTCAGAGATGGGGAAAGTGTGGGGACAGAGGGTTAGAAGAGGAAGATAAATATCTGAAACAGCTGGTAAGGGCAATGGGCAATTGACTGAGCACTTACTATTGCAGACCACTGTACTAAGTGCTTGTTAGAGTACAATACTTAGCATTAATATTCTCTGCTTATAATGAACTTATAGTCTGGAGTGGGAGACGCACATTAATGGAGAAATAGTTTTGCCAGGAAGAGAAGAGGGCAGAGTTAAAGCAGGCAAGTATGGATTTGAGAGGTGGAGAAGGTCAGCTTGATAAATTTATTTCAACCAGCAGCACTTTGGGGCTTGTGCAGGGGAGCGAAGGAAGTAGGTTTATGAGCAGAGGATATATCCACCAGCTTCATTGCATTGTATTCTCCTAAGAGCTTAGTACAGTGTTCTGGGACACAGTAATTGCTCAATAAATGTGATCGATTGATCTAGGGCTGTGCATTATTCAATAGTATTTATTGAGCGCTTACTATGTGCAGAGCACTGTACTAAGCGCTTGGAATGAACAAGTCAGCAGCAGATAGAGACAGTCCCTGCCGTTTGACGGGCTTACAGTCTAATCGGGGGAGACGGACAGAAAAGAACAATGGCAATAAATAGAATCAAGGGGAAGAACATCTCGTAAAAACAATGGCAACTAAATAGAATCAAGGCGATGTACATTTCATTAACAAAATAAATAGGGTAATGCATTAGGTGCATTAGTGGTAAGAGATTGGCGAACGGATAGGGAAGTGAGCGAATTGAGTTCAGGATAGGGTGAGGTATTGAGGATTTCAGTTGGGTCATTAAGGAAAGGTAGTTTGGGTATGAAGACTAAAGTGGGGCGAGATGACTTGAGAAAATTGGATGGGGTCAAAAGATCAGAGTTCTCTGTTGGGGAACAATAAATACCAGTTTTTGATTGATTGGAACAGCAGAGATTTGTAGGGAGGGTGTTTGTGAGAGAGAAGGCATGTGAGGAGGTTGAGTTCAGATAGATGGATTTCAGATTTGCTGAGAGTAGAGATTCTACATTGACTAGAGATGATGAGAAAGACTGTATATCCAAGTTGGTGAGTGATGAGTGCTGGAGCACGAGGTCAGTGGATTTGAGAAATGCTAGAAAGTGGGCAGTGGAAGGTGTCAGGAATGTCCCCAAGGATCATTGTCGGGAAGGAGAAAGAGAGAAGGAATGTGAGAGAGGGACCAAGATGGTTCAGAAATTTGGAGGAGGAGATGACAGTAACTAGTAACTGGAGTGGGGGTGGAGGAGGTTGACCTGGGCATCACAGGAAGAGAAGGAGAGGGATGGGGGAGATGGAATGCTTCAAAAATGGCATTGGGGAATGAAAGGGAAGCCCACTCCTCCTCCTTTCCCAGTGAGTGTTTGGGAGTGGGAAAAGATGAGGTCCCTTCTGGAGAGAACAGCAGGGGAGACAGAGATAGGAAGGATGATGGTGTCTTCCACTGTGGTGGGAAATTTAATTGGCAGAAAGGATTTGGGAAGGATGATAAGGAGTTCAGTTTGAAATTTGAGTCCCTATCCAAGACCTCCTTTCTCCTCCTTCCACATTCCTCATTTGTTCCCATTGAGGCTGTTTTCTCTTTCATGTGTCTCTTTACTTTTCCATCTTCCTTCCAGCTACCCACCCTCCTTAGACCATTTATTTATACATCTCAGACCCCAGGGCGGGGGAATGCAAGGTTGAAAAAGTGATAAAGTGTTTTGTTTTTTTTTAAATTCTGCCAACAATGAGTAACCTACTCTGTGAATTACTTTATAAAATCACATTATTTTCCAATTAGCCCTAACTCTGTATTTTATGGTGAGTGAAGAAAGGCCCCTGGAAGGAAGGTCAGAGGGTTCATGTAGCAGCTAGTTGTAGAACAAGAGTTGCATTTATTCCAAATCTTGAGACCTGGGACAGTGGGAAATTTTGCTAATCAACTCAAAGGCCAGGTTTATTTTGTGTTGCCTTCCTGTTTTGGCTACAATATTGGAATGGTTTCTAGTAATAAGAGCATAAGGACGGAAATGGGCAACAAGGTAAAAATTGGATTTAAAGAACAGAGTAATATTTTCTACTTTGTGAGCCCCATGAGGACCTGATTGTCTTATGCCTAATCTTGTGCATAGTACAGTGCTTGGCACAGAGGAAGCACTTAGAAAATGCCACTATTATCATTATTTATTAAAGCAATACTGGAAAAAATGTGTACTGCCAGAACTGGAAGAAATGGAAAATTTGGGGAAGCCACTTTAGTGCTTTCTTTAATGTAGTTTTTCTTAATCCCTGTTGAACTACAACTTCTGTATTAAATCTTATTTTATAAACATGCCCTACTGTAATAAGGCACAGTTACTCCTCATAACAAAAGAAGCACAAGGGAAAACAAGGGACCTGTGAGAGAAGAAATTGCCAGGGCAGCCATGGAAGAGAAAGAAATACAAGTCAAATCAAATAGTGTTCACCAGACTAAGGGTCCTCTCATGCCTCTTTCCTCTCACTTGATCTTGTTCCCAGTGTCCTTCTCCCAAAATGACCCCAACATGATCCCTAGGCTACAGCTTTATGTAAATGAATTATTCTATTAGGAAAGTCCCATCTTTTGCCAAAGGGTCACCTTGGTTAATTATTTTTTTTTAATGTAAGTGGCCCTATGCAGTCATTTACATTTGGTCATGTTGGCACAATACAGGTTGAACTCCATAGCACTCTATGAGTTCATTTCAACCCATCATTGAAAACTGGGCACAGCTTGCATGTACCTTAATCTTGGTTCTCTCTCTTTTTTTTTATGGTATTTGTTAAAGGAGCAGCGTGGCTTAGTGGAAAGAGCACAGGCTTGAGAGTCAGAGGTCGTGGGTTCTAATCCCGGCTCTGCCCACGTCCTACCATTGACCTAGAATGCGATCCAAACTCTCTTCCCCTCTTCAAAGCCCTACTGAGAGCTCGCCTCCTCCAGGAGGCCTTCCCAGACTGAGCCCTCCCTTTCCCTCTGACCCTCCTCCCTTCCCCATTCCCCCTACTCCCTTTCTCTGCTCTTCCCCCTTCCCCTCCCCACAGCACTTGTGCATATTTGTATATATCATTTATTATTCTATTTTATTAATGATGTGTATGTATCTGTGATTTTGTTTATCTTGATAGTATTGATGCCTGACTACTTGTTTTGTTGTCTGCCTCCCCGTTTTAGACTGTGAACCTGTTGGGCAGGGATTGTCTCTATCTGTTGCTGAATTATACATTCCAAGCACTTAGTACAATGTTCTGCACACAGTAAGCACTCAATAATTACGATTGAATGAATGAATTTCCCAAGATCACTCAACAGGCAAGTGGCAGAGGTGGGATTAGAACCTAGATCCTCTGACTCCCAACCTCTGCTCTTTCTACTAGGTTGTACATTTTTTTAATGTCAGAAATATGGTTGTTTGCCTCTCAACTTGTCAGTTATTCAGTTGCTCAAATGTTTGGTCTGTTTTCAAGATAATCACTGGTATTTATTGAGCACTTACTATGTGCAGACCACTGCACTAAGCTCTTGGGAAAATACAGTACAACAGAGTTGGAAGGCATGTTCCCCACTCACATGGAACTTACAGCCAAATAGGGAGACAAATAGTAAAATGAATTGCGAATATATACAAAGTGCTGTGGGGTGAATGAAGGGTATAAATCCAAATGTAAGATTGACTTGGAAGGGAGAGGGAGTAAGGGGAAATGAGAGCTTAGTTGAAAAAACCTTTTGAGGAGATGTGATTTTTCAATGAGACTTTGAAGATGGAGAAAGTGCTAATGTCTAAGAAACCTAGTTGACCATTTGCTTGTGAGTCCTCTTTGTAGAATTTCTTTTACAGAACTCATATTCTGCCCTAGAAACCTTTTTTTCCACCCCCTCCTCCTACCCCCAGTATATTCACAGGCCTTGAATGCAACTAAAATTTGCTAGATTCTGCGAACACGTTCATGCCAAGTTGACAACACCAAGAAAACTTACAAGTTGCTTCCTAATGTTTTGGATCTAAGGCTGGCCTAGATTTTATAGCTATTGCTGGAGTCTCTTTCTCAGGTAATGTGTTGCATTATACTCAGCCAGTTTGTGTACTGGTTACAGAATCACGTGCTTGCAGATAGCACCAAAGAACCGGATAGAATCTCAGGAAGAATTCTAATTGGGCTCTCATTCTGGTCAGGAGAGCAGGCACACCTAAACCTATTTAAGCAATAGAGCAGGTTTCTGTGAGCTGTGATATAGAGGCAGCAGTGGACAACTGGAAAAGAGAATATGTGCTCTGTTAACAGGATGATGACGATGATGATTGTGGTAGTGGGATTGACAATGATAATGCATTCATCCTTTTGAAAGAAAAAAGTAAATGGCCAAAATTTCAACACAGGACTAGTGCACATTCAGAATCTCAACATTACTTTGTAAAGTGACTCTCTTCCCCTCTTCAAAGTACTACTGAGAGCTCACTTCCTCCAGGAGGCCTTCCCAGACTGAGCCCTCCCTTTCCCTCTGCCCCTCCTCCCCTCCCCATTCCCCCTACTCCCTCCCTCTGCTCCAGCCCCTTCCCCTCCCCACAGCACTTGTATATATTTGTATATATTATTTATTACTCTTATTAGTGATGTGAATATATCTGTGATTGTATTTATTTTGATGGTTTTGATACCTATTTGTTTTGCTGTCTCCCCCTTTTAGATTGTGAACCATTGTTGGGCAGGGATTGTCTCTATCTGTTGCCAATTGTACATTCCAAGCGCTTAGTACAGTGCTCTGCACACAGAAAGCACTCAATATATACAATTGAATGAATGAATGAATAAAGGTTCTTTCCTGCCAATCATGAATCCTTAAATGTGTTTTGTTGTTAGAATGGTAAGGACAGACATTTGGTCAGAGCTTGAATCCTCTTGAGATTGATTGAAACTTCTTGAACAAACCACCTACCCTTAAATGTATCGTTGATCAAGTTCTGCTACCTTATTTAGACACCAAAATAGTATCATCTTAAAGAACGTAGTTGGGCATGACTTAAATTGGGGGCTTAATTTTTATTTAGGTGTTCTTTATGATTACCATTAATAATATTTATTGAATGCCTACTATGTGCAAGATACCTTGCCCTCAAAAGGCTTACAAGTTAATGGAGATATGCAGATCCAAAATTATTTACAAATGGTTGGCAGCAGAGATGCAGCTTGTGGTAGCCAGAGTATGGAAAAACAAATAATTGAATTAGTATGTGAATAAATAACCAGTACCTGGATCCCTCTGTAAGTGAAGAACAGATTGGATTCTTCCTAAGCATTGGTGGCCCACCATCCTTTTTGCCTCTGGTAATGTTTCTACTTGTTATTTCTTTTTGGACTCTCCACTAGTTTCATATCAGGCAGCTTCTCATAGAGTGCTTCCTGTGAGATTTCACAAGATTTTCAGCCTTGTCTGATTGTCTCTGAAATAAATGTTCTCAAGTTATGAAAAACCAATCATGAAAGTTTTCTCAGTGGAAAGAGCCTGGGCTTTGGAGCCAGAGGTCATGAGTTCGACTCCCGGCTCTGCCACTTGTCAGCTGTGTGACTGTGGGCAAGTCACTTCACTTCTCTGTGCCTCAGTTACCTCATCTGTAAAATGGGGATTGACTGTGAGCCTCACGTGGGACAACCTGATTACCCTGTATCTCCCCCAGCGCTTAGAACAGTGCTCTGCACATAGTAAGCGCTTAACAAATACCAACATTATTATTAAGTATTGAGCATTTGATTTCCTTTTTTAAGGACCTCAGTAATAATGTAACTCAGAAAGGGAATTGGACTTAAAATCTCATTTCAGTTGAATGTGCCTATCATGCTACAGTATTTAAATATTTGCTTCCATTACCATTTGAGGAATTAGAGCCTAAAGCCCACACGTTTTCTGTGCTCACCTCTTGTCTCCTCTTCCTAGACTACTAATCTGCAACAGAATGCAGGATTTTCTGGTTCAAAACCAGTTACCTAATCTCTATGTACTAACTCCAATCACGTGAAGTATGAAAGCAACAATTTCCAAATTGGCAGGCTAAAGAGGAGTTTGAAGAGCATCTTGCAGAGGAATGGCAAAAAAAATCAAATATAATAATAGCAGAATGCCATTTAATGATAACAATAATAATAATTATAATAGTTATAGTATTTAAGCACTTACTATGTGTCAAGCATTGTTCTAAGACCTGCGGGGAGATACAAGATAATCAGGACTCTCCATGGAGTGCACAGTTTACATAGAAGGGAGAACAGACAGTGAACCCTCACTTTACAGTTGAAGAAACCGAGACACAGCGATGTTAAGTGACTTGCAAAAGTCACACAGCAAGCAATTGGCAGATCTGGGATTAAAACCCAGATCTTCTGTCTTCCAGACCTGTGATTTTTCCACTATAGAGAATTAGTGGGCCCACATGACTATCATGGGGTAAATGTTTTATTTTTTTATTTTATTTTTTAATGGTATTTGTTAGGTACTTTCTATGTGTCAGAGACTGCACTAAACACTGGGGTAGGTACAAGCTAATCAATTTGGACATAGTCCATGTCCCACATGGATTCATAGTCTTAATCTCTATTTTAGACATAAGAAAACTGAGGCACAGAGAAGTGAAGTGACTTGCCCAAGGCCACACAACAGACTAATAGTGGAGCTGGGATTAGAGCCCAGGACCTTTTGACTCCCAGACCTGTGATGATTCCACTAGATGATACTGCTTGTCACATTACATGATGTTGCTTTTCTCAGCAGCCTGCGTGAGGTGTAGCTGACAGACTGAAAGATATGATGGTACTTCTAGACTGAAAGCCCAGTGTGGGCAGGGATTGTCTCTCTTTATTGCTGAATTGTACTTTCCAAGCACTTAGTACAGTGCTCTGCACACAGCAAGCACTCAATAAGTATGATTGAATGAATGAATAAATGGTGAAGAGGATATGGCCTAGAGGCTCAGTGAGTTTTAATTTCATCATTTTCACTCTCCCGGATGTAGTTTCACAAGGGAGCAGGGATTGTGTCTACCAACTCCAAGCACTTAGTACAGTGTTCAGTAAATACTACTGACTGTGGCAAAATCATCTTCAGACTTCTACATCTACAGAGGAATGTCAACTGGAGGGATTCCTATAATCATGTTTTTAACTATAGTAGGTGAATCAGAGGAGGTGGATCAGACTGTAGTAACTATACTGCATGTATGATAACTAGAAGCAACCCCCCAGGAGCAGATGATATCTACCTGAAAGTTCTGCAATAACTTGAACCAGAGTTGTAGAACTCCTGTCAAGTGGGTAAACGATTTTTACAAGTGACCTCAGTATCTGAGTAGTAGTAGTATTTGTTTACTGTTTGCAGAGAACTGTACTAAAAGCACTGGGAAAGAATAGACAGGTGGGAAATAATAATAATATTGGTATTTGTTAAGCGCTTACTATGTGCAGAGCACTGTTCTAAGCACTGGGGTGGATACAGGGTAATCATGCTGTCCCACGTGAGGCTCACAGTCTTAATCCCCATTTTACAGATGAGGTAACAGGCACAGAGAAGTTAAGTGACTTGCCCACAGTCACAGCTGACAAGTGGCAGATCCGGGATTCAAACCCATGACCTCTAACTCCCAAGCCTATGCTCTTTTCACTGAGCCATGCTGCTTCTCTTGAGCCACGGTGCTTCTCTTATACAATCTCAGAGAGCAGATAGCTGGCCAATGTGGCTTCCATCTTTAAGAAGCGTTCCAGAGGTGATCTTGTGGTCTAGCGAATCCCATGTCTACATTTCACTTGGTTCCTGAAAATAGTGTCTTGAGTTGGAAAGTAAGTAGGAATTGATTTTGCCATAGGAACAATAATGTATATGGAATATTGGCTCTTGAATCAAGGTCAGATACCTTCTTTTTGCCCAAATTACTCACATTTGTGTATTGTAAATTGTATATAAATAATGCAGCTACATACCTCATCGAGATTTTAAAACAGAGGGCTTTAACGGTCCATTAGTCCTACTACAAAAAGTCTGAAATGAAGAGATAAATTTTAAACACCTAAACTAGGGGCTGAGAATCTGGAGTTCACGAGCCTGTTATGGCTCTTCTTGTTAGCAAACGTGGCCTTCAGGCATAAGCATCTTCTTTGAGGGTGAACTTGGCATCATGATGGTGACCCCATTACCTTCTCTCTCACAGCTTTCTGGGAAGGAAGTAGCTTGCCCCACTTTCTAGCCCTTTGAGCTGGGAAAGAGAGGGAGCAGAATTCAAAATGGTGACTCCATTTGCCCGCTACTGGCAGGCAACTTACTGGCTACTTACCCCTCCCCCACATCCCGTGGACCAGTGGGAGTCCCGCTGCTTTTACCAGATGGCAGGGCAAGTGGGAGCTTTTCTTTCTCTCCCTCCATGTCTGTCTGTCCCACTCTCCCTTCCTTTGGCACCTGCATAAGTATTAGTGGCTCTGAAGTGGGCCATTTGATAAAGGCAGTGATCTCCTGCCACTGCCCCCATGGGCAATGGTTAAAAAGTTTAATAATTGTAATGTTTAAGTGTTTATGATGTACTAAGCACTGTATTAAGTACTCGGGTAGATACAAAGTAATCAGCCCCCATCTCACATGGGGTTTATAGTGGAAGAGGAAAGAACATGTATTGAACTCCCCATTTTACAGATGAGAAAACTGAGGCACAGAGAATTTCATTCACTCGTATTGATTGAGCACTTATTGTGTGCAGAGCACTGTACCAAGTGCTTAGAAAGCACAATATAGCAATAAATAGAGACGATCCCTACCCACAGCTTGCCCAAGGTCATTTGGCAGGTAAACGACAGATCTGGGATTGAACCCAGGTACCACATGTGCCAGAGTAGCAGTGGTTAGCTATTCACCGGGCAGACTAGTGTCGGTTGGGGTGGAACAAGACTAGCTCCTGCACTAGACACCACACCCCTTCTACATGACAGAGTAAAGGACTCACCCCCCCATGTGAGCGAGGGGTGTAAACACTTGAAGAAAGAATGTTAGGGACGGGCTGGATCCCTAGTGGCCCCAGGCTGTTCGCTTTGGCTTGTGTTCTGGATTCTAGAATTAAGCTTGGTCTGTTCCCGGCAATGGGGTTTTAAGGACTGAAAGTAATGATGACATTTGAAAATAGTGGACTAATTTTTCTCCGACTCTATGCTAAATGCTGGAGTAAAAAACAAGATAATCATCAGACATCATCTCTCTCACCGTCTCTCACAGTTTCAAGGAGGAGGGAGAGTGGATGTCTTATTCCTGTTTACCAGAGTGGAAAACTGGTACAGATCAGTTAAGTGACTTATCTGAAACCATCAGTCAATCACGTGGTAGTTAAGTGCTTATTGTATGCACTGTACTAAGCACTTGGGGAAAGTGTAATTCCACGAAGTTGGTAGATACCAGCCCTGTGCAGAAATAGGGTACAGTGTCCAGGAGGAGACAGACATCAAAATAGATTAGGGAGAATGGTATGAGGGTAGGGGTAAGAGTAAATTAGTGGGCTACATATCCAAGTTATTAATGCAGAGGAGAGGGAAAATAAGGTAAATAAAGGGCTTAGTTTGGGAAGGCCTCTTGGAGATGTGATTTTAGAAGAGTTTTGAAGATGAGTGGTGGGACTGTCAGATATAAAGGGGGAGAGAATCACAGGTCTGAGGGAGAATGTGGGCAAAAGTTCAGTGGCGGAATAGATGAAAAATAGGTTCAGAGAGTAGGTTGGTATTAAAATAAATACCATGTGCAACTTGGGTTGGAGTAGGAGATTAGCAAGGTTAGATAGGAAGGGGTGAGCTGATTGAGTGCCTTAAAGCCAATAGTGAGAAATTTCTGTTTAGAGCGGAGCTGGGTAGACAATCTTTGAAGGATTTTGAGGAGGTGGGGTATGTGGACTAAAGAGTTTTTCAGAAAACAGAGTGAAGTATAGACTGGAGAGGGAAGAAATGAGATGCATGGAGGTCAGCGAGGAGGCTCATGTAGTGATCAAGGTGGGACATTATGAGTGGTTGGATCAGCATGATAGTTAGGAGAGGAAAGGGTGGGTTCCTCCTATTGAACCAATAGGATTTTGTAACAAATGGAATGTGAGGAGTGAATGAATGGAATCGAAGATAATGCCGAGGTTGTAGGGTTGTGAAGTGGAGGATGATGGTGTTTACAGCGAAGGAGAAGTTGGGGAAATACAAGGTTTGTGTGGGAAGATAGGAAGTTCTGTTTTGGACACTTTGACAACCAAGTAGAGATGTCCTAGAGGCAAGAGGAATTGTGAGACTGCAGAGGAGGAGGGAGATCAGGACTGGAGAGGCAGAAACAACTTGGACTCAAAAGCACAATGAATAAGTCCATCTCCCTGTAAGCAAGTATTGCAGTCAGAATCTATGAAGCCTTATGGCTGTCACTTTAGGAAGTTAAGTAAGATCAGGAATTCTTATCCAGACGCTCCAATACCCTTCTTATAAAAAAGAATGTTTCCTGAAATGTACCAACTACATCCAAATTATTAACATTGGTGGCAGGAGGCCACTTTTTGGATTTCCCGTAATTAAATGCACCATATGGAGTGTTGATATCCTGGCTAAATTAATTCTTTACAGTCTGAGAATGTAACTAGCAAAGCAACACTGAAAGCTTGTTGCTTCCCACAAACAAAAATATTCTTGCTCCATAATCTACACAGATCTTTTTTTGTATAATAAGCCCTTACCATCAGCGTTAAAGCACTCAATCACCTTTCCCCTTTACTTTACTTAGCAGCTTTCCTACTACAACCAGCCTGCACATTTTATACGTCTAATGCCAGCCTCAATCTCATTTATCTCGTCGCCAGCCTCTCACCCACGGCCTGCCTCTGGCCTGGGATGCCATCCCTCTTCACATCCGACATGGTCACCCTCCCCACCTTCAAAGCCTTATTGAAGGCACATCTCCTCCAAGAGCCTTCTTCCAACTATAGCCCCGTTTCCTCTTCTCTCAGTCCCTTCTGCATAGTCCTGGCACTTGGATTTGCACCCTTTATTTACTCCTCCTTCAACTCCACAGCACTTATGTACATATCTATAATTTATTCATTTATATTGATGTCTATCTCCCCCCAGGACTGTTAGCTCACTGTGGGCAGAGAACGTGACTACCAACTCTGTTATATATTGTACTCTCCCAAGCGCTTAATACAGTGCTCTGCAAATAGTAAGTGCTTAAGAAATATGATTGATTAGAAGTTAATTTTTAAATGATCTGGTTAGCTTTGAAGTCAACTGGTACTCAAAGGTGGTGACTTCTATCACTGGCTGAAGTGTGTTAATGAGATGATTTATGATTTAAATGAGGCCTTTCTGAAATGCTCTGCTCAACCATTTTTCATCATTACTTTGTCATATGAAATTTCAGCATCTCACAAAATCTAGAAGTGGTTCCAGGTTTGCCGTTACCTTGTGCTATTTCAGCATTATACCACAGAAGGCAATGGCCTACCCATCTCATTCTGTTAAGATTCAAATTCTCAGTTAAACTTGGGTAATGGGATTTAATTTGCAGTGAGATGATGACTTTGAGCCCATTGTTTGGTAGGGATTGTCTCTATCTGTTGCCCAATTGTACTTTCCAAGCACTTAGTACAGTGCTCTGCACACAGTAAGCACTCAATAAATACAATTGAATGATTGATACAGTTAGGATAGCAGGGTGAATAGTGAACCAACATATCTTGGAAGTGTGGCTGTTATTGCTTGTCCAATAGAAGAAAGGAATAGCACTCAGTTCACCTGTAACATGAGGTTACACTCCTAATAAACTCCACATTAAGAAAATCATGCATCATAGTGTGCCTCTCTTGGTGCCTATTGGATGTACACAGTCATTTCTTCCAACATCACCTCATAGTTTGTTCATGTAGACTTAACTTCTCTGTTCCTCAGTTGCCTCACCTCTAAATTGGGAATTAAGACTGAGCCCACGTGGGACAACCTGATTGCATCATATCTACCCCAGTGCTTGGAGCAATGCTTGGCACATAGTAAGCGCTAAACAAATATCATAATTATTATATGTTATTGAAAGAGCGGTCCCTAATTCCCTCTCCATGTGCCTAGTGATAGCACAAGTTACGGAAACACTGAGCATACAAAGGAAGGTAAATTTGGTCACCTGAAGATATGTAGAGAAATATTTTTGATAGAAATTAGTGTAGTTTTATAATCACAAGGGACGTCTGTGGTGAAAAAGATCAGTTGCAGGTAAGGATTTAGGTGCCGGTAACTTGACTGGGGAGGAGGCCCGGAATGAAATTGTCAATTTATTCGAGAAGGTTCTAGTAGTACAGTGAATAAATAGTAGCTTAAATCCTCCAAATGTGTGTTGTCTAAAAGATCAGGGGATGCCTAGTCCTTTGTTAGAAGTTTTTAAATCTATCATCAAGCCAGATAAGCAGGAAATTTAGGAGGATAAAAGTGATGAAAGACATTTTTCAAGTATAATATAGGAAATAATTTTAAATGCATTCTGTGTATGTGTGTGTGTGTATATATATATATATATGGAGAGAGAGAGAGAGAGAGAGAGAGAAGCTGCGTGGCCTAGCAGGTAGACCTGGGTGTCAGGAGAACCTGGATTCTAATCCTGGGTCTGCCACTTGTCTGCTGCATGACCTTGGCCAAGTCATTTTACTTCTCTGTGATTCAGTTATCTCATCTGTAAAATGGGGATTAGGACTGTAAACCCCATATGGGACATGGATTGTGTCCAACCTGATTAGCTTATGTCTACACCAGCGCTAGAACAGTGCCTGGCACACAGTAAGTGCTTAACAAATGCCATAACAAATATTCAACTCAAACATTTTGAATTTAATAAAAGAAGGGAGTTGGTTTAGCTCTAAGGCAGCTTCATTAAATCTCCTGAAACTTGTTTTACAAAACTTTGTGTACAACAAAATGTTTGCAGTGTCAATTTGGAAACCTTTTTGGAACATTAGGTATAATTATTGTAAAGAAAGAACCCTTTTTAAAAATCCATACCATACACAGAAGTGAAGTGAGCTTTGTATCTTCTTGTAGGATAACATTTTAGTGTGTGGTGATTGCTATAGTAATTCAGAATACAGTGACCAGATTTCTGTGAACCCGGTCATCTATGGGAACTGGGATCAGAGAGTGCTGGGTGGTGGAGTCAAAAAGTCTGGAAACATTTGGGAGAGAGCTGGAGATATCCAAAGATAAGGATATGAAATAGACTGGGGGAGAGAGAGCGGAAAGCAAAAAGGAAGTAGGGGGTGAAAGGAAGGAAGAAAGAAGATGGCCAGAAATCTGGTTATCTTTAGCAGGACCAAAGGGGAGGGACCACAAAGGGGGCCAGCGGGAGATGGTAGGGTGGAGTAAAGGAAAAAGAAAGGGGAAAGGATAACAGCTCCCTCTATCCCTCCTTGTTTATAGCATCCATCTCAGTGTAGTACATAACTGCACTTCAGGAGCCTTCTCCATTTCCACTTGCTGGCTCCTGACAGCAGGACCCCATTGCCGTTGTCTGGAAAATGGAAGATCTGCTTCATTGCTCTGGGCATCAGTGGGCCTACCACAAAGTTACAAGTGATGGGCTCATCCTCGACAGCATCGCTGTTCAGGGAATGGAGACTCCATCGCTGTGCTTTGGGTAACTGGAGCCTTGCCGCTGCGTTCCCAGCATCGGTGAGGTCCTTACGATCTGGAGCACGACAGGATGAATTGGCAACAAAGTCTTTGCCTGGACTGTGGCAGTGGGGCTTCCATGATGGTGGCCCAGCTGGTGCTGTCTCCTAAGAGTAGTGGCTCCTGGGTTCCAGATAACTGTGCCATTATTGACATTCAAATAGCCATCCTAACTTTTGAGGCCTACAGGATCCCACCTGTGGCAGTTGTTGACTCGTTCCCTTTAGCACCGCCTTCCTCTCCCCTCCCCCTCCATCTCTTTTCTGCCCCCGCTCCCCAATTCCTTCCCTCTCCTTCCTTCCATGACCCCCTGTGTCAGCTGTGACACACATTTCAGCTGACTACTCCTTTTATAATTTTGGAGGGAAAGAAAAACCGAAAGCCAGAGGCATAACAGAGTCAGACCCTGGAATTTGAAGACTTTCCTGACTGCATCAGGATGTCTGTTCAACTTAGTCCAGGACCCATTGTTTCTACACTTTAGAAGTTCTGAGCCAAAGGAATACCCATGTTTTGGTAATTACCTTGTTAAACAGGGGATACTTTTTACTGGGAGATTATAAAACTAATTCTAAGAGGGTGGAGATATTTAATCCTCGTGGTAGGGGTGGAGCTTAGCTCAACTCCCTTTTCCACCAACAAGGATTTCTTTTTGGCTGTCTTTCACATGAGTCACCAGTATAAGTAGCAGCTCTTTGAATTCCTGCTCAGTGGTGTTAAAACTTGCTAGATTTCCGGGAGTATCACTGGAGGTGTGCGTCGTCCCTGCTCTGAAACAAGAAAGTAAAAAAAAGCAAGGAAAGTAATCAGGTGGACCCCATGAACACATTCACTGCAATCGTATAACAGGAGTCGTATTTAAAACTTTGGGATAAAATAGTTTGCCGATTTTGACAGAACTTCGAGAAAATTAAAGGTAAGAACAAAGAAGTTATTGTACAGGTCGGTCCTGTAACTTAACGTCTTGGCATTTGTCTGAGAGCTGTTGGTCGTTCTGATATTTTTGTAAGCTCAGTTTAAGAAGCTTTGGAATGATAAACAGGAGAGCTATCCAGATGTTTCAGTTACAAATTTCTTTTTTTCATTCCCTGCAAGTATTTTTTGTAGTTGATTTTGGTTGTTTCCTATATGGAAATGAAGTGTGGGCCAAAGATAGAAATTTTTATTTTTTTTACCAAAATCAAATGTTTTTTACAACCCCCTTCAGGATGTCATCTTTTCTTTTAAACCCGGATTTTTTCCCACCTTCTTTATAAAGGTAATTTTTGAAATTTTATAATTTAATCATGCGTTTGCATACCTCCCTATTGAAAACTAGGGAAATTGATAGCTGGTAAGTTACGTAAATACTGTTGCCTTAGAAATTCATGGTAGGAGTGACATTTTTCTTCCTATTCTATTTAGAGTCTTCTATTTTTCCTCCCTAACCGGCAAACCAAGGGAAAATCTCTGTCCAGGACTAATTTAAATTTCACCCAGAGAAGGGGAGAGGAATCTCAACTTTCCAGTGATTTTAAATTACCTAATTTTCTTCCAGATGGAAAAGCTTGCAAAATGGTATTTTTTTGTCAGTGATTGTAGTGAAATATGGATTTATGACAGTTATCATAGCCTTAATTTTTTTCATACTTGGTATCTTTTGCACAATTAAAAATGAATTCAGGTGATTCTGGGAGAATACAATTTACAGTCTAGAAAAAGGACAAACCATGTCTCAGCCAAATTTTCTCCTTTTAATCTCTATATATCTCCCTGTCTCCACACCCCCTTGCCAGTATCTAGTTTTTCATTTCTGTGTTAAAACTTAATTTTCCTGGCTTTTCCATTCCCATATTTTCAAATTTATAAATCCAACAGTCGTATTTTTAGAAATAACCTGAATTGTATATTATATCTGTGTTAATACTGGATTCTGGTTGATGCCCTTCGGTGTGTTTGTGATGTCACCTCTAAATTAAAATGTGACTGCAGATTTAGGATGGCAAAACACAGCAATAAAATCCATGACTAGGATTTAATAAAGTCTGAAACCAAGTCATCCTAGAAGTGAAAATATCTTCATATGTACATTGAATAGAATTTCTCTGTGTTAAAAAAAAAAAAAAAAAAAAGAAAAAAAAAGAAAAAAGCACAAGAGGTTAACTCACAGAACCTAGATTGTATCCTCCGGCTGCTGAGGCATGCCAGCAGAGAGCAGGAACGTAAACGAATTCTGTTGTGGGAAGGTTTTCCCCTGAGCAGAGCATACTGAACTTTCGTGTGACAGAATCACATGAGAAGTTGGATATCTTGATGTAAACAAGGGGCAAGGACAAAGGAACACTTTTTTGCTTTTCTAGCGAGAGGCAGGTGACCCTTTGAATGCCATCTAATTTTATTTCTAATAGTAAAGCTATTTTCTATAGCTACACATATGATTTATATCACTTGGATCTGTGATCTTGAGTCATTTGATATTGGCCCTATCTTCAACCCCACTGCACTTTATATATATATATATATATATATATGTATATATGTGTATCTTTAAATTATATATTACAAATTATGTATGTTGTCTGTCTCCCCCTCTAGTGTGTACGCTCATTGTGGACAGAAAACATGTCTCCCAGCTCTGTTGCATTGTACTCTCTGCACATAAATACCACTGATTGATAGCAAACTTACCAAAGCCATGCAATAAAAGAATTCATATATATCCAGGCAGCTGAAAGGACAGCATTAAAAAGTATTTGACATTTTTTCCTCTTTCTTTGAATTTCAATTTGCCAGGTATTTCAGGAAACAAATTTTGCTGACAGGTTATCATTTTGATTCTGTACAGTTCACAGCTTTGTATGTTTTCTTGGTCACCTTCAGTGCATTCAGTCACTGCTGTATATGGAGAAAAATAGGGGCTTTGGGATGGATTAGGAAAGATTATTTTGGTTTCAAAATGAAGATCTTTGACTAAGATGTGCCTGTTAATAGTCACCAATTCCACTAATGCCCATTCTGTATAATAATGTGGGTATTTAAGTGCTTACTATGTGCCAAGCACTGTTCTAAGCATTAGGGGTAGATACAGGGTAATCAGGCTGTCCCACATGGGGCTTATACTCGTAATCCCCATTTTACAGATGAGGTACCTGAGGCTCAAAGACGTTAAGTGACTTGCCCAAAGTCACACAGCTGACACGTGGCAGAGGCGGTATTAGAACCCTCGACCTCTGACTCCCAAGCCCATTGTCTTTCCACTAAGTCAAGCTGTATTAGACATTGCCACGTCAATCCTTTTCTGGGAACTGAAGTCCCAGAGGACTGTGGATCTTTTTGATTCCTCTGGATCTTTTTGATTCCTCCGAACACATCTAGAGACTCTTGCCTACATAGGCTCTTGTGTGTTATGGATCATATGTTATGTTTTAATCCTTCTTTTTCCCTATAGACCTTCTTTTGCAGTCTGGCTAGAAATTGGTTGGAGACGATACTTGGGGTGGCTATTTTTCCAGGACGGGATACTAAGGAATTGAAAATCAATCAGTGGTATTGAGTGTTTACTGTGTGCTGAGTACTGTACTAAGCATCTGGGGAAGAACAATACAACAGAGTTGGTAGACTCAATTCCTGCCAGGAGGAGCTTACAATCTACATTTTAAGGACTTGCAAATTAGGCCAAATAGTTATCCTCCTCATAGTACATTTATACTCAGTGGTTTAACTGGCCCTCTGAACCTTCAAATCCAGTTTTTGGAAAGTTGATGTTCTTTGCATTCTCCATATACGCAGTCATGGATTTGGTAATATTTACTCACTAAAACTTTATGTGTATAATATTGTCTTGGAAAAAAAACAGTTTTTAATTGAAACCTTTTAAACCTTTGAAACTCCTTTTAAAAATGAGAGAGCTACCTGGATTATTCTCTTGGTTTCCATAGTTCTACAAAGGGTTACTTGGAGTATGGTCGTCAATCAGTCAGTGCTTTGAGCACTTACATTGTGCAGAGCACTGCACTAAATGTGTGGGAGAGTACAGTACATCAGAGGTAGCAGACATGTTCACTGCTCACGGTTAGCTTATGGTCTAAACGGGGAGACAGATATTAACATAATTAAATAATTTATAAATGTTTACTGGTGTTTACTCTGTGCTACTGAATAGAGAAGGCAGGCTGTAACTGAGGTATTGTCCGGTCTTAATAGGTCACTGTTTCATCTATCTATTTAGGCGGCAATTGACAATGCCATAGATTTCCTGTTTGGACTGAAAGATGATACTGATACTGACATCAACCTCATGGTGTTAGGAGACTTGAACACTCATAGATTGCACTTCCTGTAAACTGTCAACACCAGTTCTGATGTCATTCAAAAGTGTCATGGGATCCTTGGAGGTAATCATGAGGTGTTCTCCATCTGCTCTACTCATACCTCAAATGTTAATCACCTAAGAGATTGTTATTGGAAGAGTGGTTAAAGCTTTATCTCCTCCTTGAAAGATTCATAGAAAAAATATCTTTGACTCACTCCTTTCTAAAAAAGGGGTTATTCAGTGGGAGTATTTCTGTAGCACATGAAACCCAAGGGCTTTGTGTGATTTTTTTACAATGGAATTAGGTATCACTTGTCCTATTTTGGGGGATTCCTGATCCACTGCCATCAGTGAATGCCCACCTGTGAAGATAAACTGACTCAAATAATCCTGTTTTCCAATATTCCTGCTCCAGTGTTTCATGAGTTGCCTAAATATGGGATTTACAAAGGCAGAAGATTAAGATGGTCACATTTCCTCTAAGAGGCTTTCTGTGATGAAGCTCTCTGGTCCCCATCTCCCTCTCGCTTCTGTGTCATTTATGCACTTGGATCTGTAATCTTTTGGCACTTGATATTTACCCCACCCTCAGCACCACAGCACTTATATACATATCCGTAACCTATTTATATTATCTGTCTCCCCCTGTAAGACTGTAAGCTCGCTGAGGACAGGAATGTGTCTACCAACTCTCTTGTGCTCTCCCAACGCTTGTGCTTCTTTCAGTGCTCTGTTTATTATGGGCCCTCAGTAAATGCCAGTGATGTGTTGATTATTCAGTCACAGGCTAACTGTAGATTTGGGTATTACCATGTTCTCTCCAGTTTAGTGCTATGGCTCTATAGGCTATTTCTTTGATTTCTCCCCATGAGCTACTTGGTCTCGCAACCTGAATTGATGGCTAGCTTGTAGGCCTTTTTGTGTAGCAGAAGTTGTAGAGGGAAAACTTTTTTTTTTTTCAAAAAAGATCTTAACTTGAATACTCTAGTGGCAAACACAGCAAGCATAGACTCTGGGCTAGGTACAAAATAAATGAGGTGTTGAATGCAGTCCCTGTTCCACATGGGGCTCTCACTCTTAATCTCCATTTTGCAGATGAAAGAACTGGGCCACAGCTAGATAAGTTAAGTGACTTGCCTAAGGTCACACAACAAATATGTTGCAGAGCCGGGATTAGCACCCAGGTCCTTCTGACTCCCAGGCCCGTGCTTTATCCACTGAGCCACATTGCGTAGTCCTCAGTGCACAGTTGGGGCCTAGTTATGTGGTTGAAAGTGATGATTTATTTGTTAAATTAAATACTTTCATATTTCCATTACTCTCATGAGTTTTCTACACAAATTCCAGGCATCAGTCTTGACCTCTTCTCAGATTTGTTTGCTGACTGCTCTTTCTCTTTTCACCACTTGACTGTGGATTGCCTGCAGGCTCTGTTCTCAGACCCTTATTTTTCTCTATGCCCATTCTCTCAAGAAGTCATTGGCTCATAAGGACTGCAGCTACCAGCTCTATGCAGGCGGCTCCCAAATCTACTTCTGTAGTCCCAACCCCTCATTTATCCTGCAATTCTGCATCTCCTTTGGCTCCAGGTCATTTCAATCAGTGGAATTTATTTAGTGCTTTCTAAGTGCATTGTATTGAGCGTTTGGGAAAGAACAATGCAACAGAATTAGCAGACACGTTTCCTGCCCATAATGAGTTTACAGTCTGCCTGCCCGCACTCAAACTAAGTCCATAACTAAGCTATCTTTCCTCCTAAATCTACTCCTTCTCCTCCTGAATTTCCTGTCTGTCAATAATGCCACCATCATTTCTGTCCCTGAAGCCCACAAAGTTGGTATTATCCCTGACTCTCTTCTGTCCTTTCATTCTCACATTCAACATACTTCCAAATCTTATCAGTATTGCAATATCTCTTGGATCCACTCTTTCTTCAGCCATCCTGGTAAAAGCTCCGAGCTAAACTGTTGTATCAGTGTCCTTACTGGTTTCCCCGTCTTCAGCTCCTCTTCCTACAATCTAGGATATACACTGCTTCATGGACCTTCTTCTTGAAATGGGTCTTGGCACATCTCTCCACTCCCTTCTGGCTTCCTGTATTCCCCAACATCCAGTAAAAACTATACACAAGAGGTTGCAAGCTCTCTGTGGGCAGAGATCGTGTCTGCCAACTCTGTGGTACTGTGCTCTCCCAACTACATAGTGCAGTGCTTCGCACACAGTAAAGCACGCAGTTAATACCATTCTTTTTGAGGCAGGACTCTATTAACTAACCCCACTCTTACCCCACTGCTCTCTCATATTCAAAGCCCTCCTGTTATCCCACCTCATCCAAGACATCCCTAGGCAATTCCCGGCACCTCAAATTACATAAACCCGCCAGCCATTTCAAACATCAGCAGTTATGTATATATGGCTATTCAGTTGTACATTTAGTTATTTATTATGCTTACTCTGTTTATCTGTTTCCTCCATTAGAGTATAAGCTCCATGTAAGTAGAAAATGTGTCACTTCTATATTTTGTATTCCCCATGTACTTAGTACAGTGCATTGCACCTAGTTGTTTAGTCAATCATATTTATTGTTCTCTTTCTGCATCCCATACTAAGTGCTTGGGAGAATACAGTATAACAATATAACTGACATATTTCCTTCCCACAAAGAGCTTATGGCCTAGCTAACTGAATGCTTTTGCTACTATTTTTATTTCTACTACTCATAGAGATGAGCTGGCTTTTTATTTAATAATGTTGGTATTTGTTAAGCGCTTACTATGTGCAGAGCACTGTTCTAAGCGCTGGGGTAGATATCGGGTAAGCAGGTTTATTTATTGATAAACATCTGAAATTTAATTTTAGACATTATTGAAAGAAAAAAGTAATTTTCTATAGTCTAAAGGGCAGTCATACCATATTTTATCCTGCCTGAGGTAACCTTGGGAAGCAGAGTTATTGAAGGCCATTAGGCCAACACAGGCAGGACAAATGTATTATCAAACTGGAAAATCCCCAGTGCTCTCAGAGGTCAATAAATACTATCAGTTAACATTCTATTTATGAATATCTAATTTTGATTTAAAGCTATTTAAAACAGCCCTCATACTTGCCCTTCCTGCATACCAACTTGACTGTGTTGAGAAAAGAATGCTGCTCAGTGTCTGTGGGTAGTGTTGAAGAGAATGCTAATAAAAATGATAAGATAGTACTATTTATTGGGCACCCTTAAGGTGCAGACATCTACCAGACATATGGAAAGAGAACAACACTGGAACGTAGGAGTCTTAGGCCTAATCCCAAGTCTGCTATTTCCCTGCTCTGTGACCTTGGGCAAATCACCTAACTTCTCTGTGCATCAGTTCCCTCATTTATAAAACAGGGATGAAATACTTGCTCTCCCTTCCCCTTTGACTGTGAGCCCCATGTTGGACCAGGACTGTTTCCAACTTGATTATCTTGTGTCTACCCCAGTGTTTGACACATAGTAAGCACTGAAATTATTATTATTATTTAGTTATTACTATTATTATCATTGCTGTTCATGTCCAGGTAAAGACAGGTTGGCCAGAGATATTCACAATTTTGGAGTAGATTGAAAGAGTAGTTTCTAACGGCTATAAAATCAATGAATCCATCAGTGGTATTTGAGTGCTTACTGGATGCTAGCACTGAGTACAGGTGCTTGGGATTGTGCGATAGATCCAGTAAATCAGTGGTATTTATTGAGCACTGTGTAACAGAGCACTGCGGTAAGTGTTTGGAAGAGTGCAGTAAAACAGAGTTGATAGACATGGTCCCTGCCCTCTAGGCGCTAACAGTATTAATTCTCATCTAGCAAATTCCGAGTCAAATAGAAGTTTAGTAAGTCTCACTTCTTTCATTTTGACTAATAAAAAGTGTTTAGTGAAGGGGTAGAAAATTGGATTAACTGGACATATCAGTGAATCAATTAATGGTATTTATTGAGCACTTTTTCAGTAAAGAGCACTGTACTAAGCATGCAGGAGATTATAGCACAGGAGAGTTGGTAGAAACGTTCCCTACTCGCAAGGAGCTTCAAGTGTAGAAGGGGAGACAGACATTAACACTGCTTATTAGTTAGTACTACTGGGACAGATATTTAGCTCACATGCGTTTATAAATTCAATATGATCGGATTAAGGACAATGACAGAAAGCCCAGTCACATCACTTTAGGGCATCTTGTCATAGGCCCATCAGCTTCGCTGACACCCAAAAGACTTGCTGTCAATTAAACATATTTACTGAGCACTTACTGTGTGCAGAGCACTTGGAAGAGTACAGTATAACAGAGTTGGTAGATATGTTCGTTCCCCACAATTGGTAATGTCAGTGGGTCGCTGAACCTAAAGAAATTAAGTCAAAGAGAATCTGGCATCATTCAGTCACCCAAAGCCCTTCTCCCAGAGTCTTTATCTCTGGGACTGTTGTTTCATATTTGCCCTAATGTTTTATATATGTAGGGAGGAAATTCTGGAATAATTGGTGGCAGGAGTCTTTAGGCTTAGACTATGGAAGAGTGTGACATTAATATGGGAACCTAGCTCTGAGAACCAATCTTGAAACCTAAATGCTTTGGTGTGTGCATTTCCTCAATCTTTTCTTTAGCTGAACTGTCATTCTGTTTTTGTATATTTGTAAATTATTGGTGAAGTTTAATTTGTCACTGGTTTAATGATAGGAGTTATTCTTTGCTGTTTTCTTTAGTTATTTAATTTTATTTCCTTTTAACTGGGTAGAAAGAGAGAAGCATTTTTTTGTGTATGCAGGGGGAATTGTTTCCAATAATTTGTCAATTCCATTTGAGTAAGATTATTTTTAATGGTATTTAAGAACTTACTATGTGCCTGGCACTCTACTAAGTCCTGGTAGATAATACAGCCAGACACAGTCGATGTCCCACATGGAGTTCACAGTCTTAATCCCCATTTTATAGATGAGATTTACCGACGCAAGTGACTTGCCCCAGGTGACACAGCAGACAAGTGGTGGATCTGGGAAGTAGAATCCTAGTCCTCTGACTCCCTGGCCTGCGGTCTTTCCATTATACCATACCAAGAAGCAGCGTGGCTCAGTGGAAAGAGCATGGACTTGGGAGTCAGAGGTCATGGGTTTGAATCCTGACTCTGCCACTTGTCAGCTATGTGACTGTGGGCAAGTCACTTTACTTCTCTGTGCCTCAGTTACCTCATCTGTAAAATGGAGATGAAGACTGTGAGCCCCACGTGGGACAACCTGCTTACCCGGTATCTACCCCAGCGCTTAGAACAGTGCTCTGCACATAGTAAGCGCTTAACAAATACCAACATTATTATTATTACCATACTGCCTCTCTTTAAATGGCCATTTTGACTGCCATTTTGGCACAGTCCCTTCACTTTCTTAATGTAGAATATACTTGAAAATTCGAGTGGTCTTTTCTTCGTGAAGGCAGTTTTTCAAGGAAAAAGTCAAAGTTTTTGAAGGATTATATAACCAGAACTGTGTGAGAGAGAGAGAGAGAGAGAGAATGAACATGAGAGGTGTGCATAGGGTTCGATCTGTGTGACTGGGAATGTGAAGTGATACATTGTCCCAGTGCAATTTTAGGACTTTCAAATCTATTTTCTTGTATGAAACAGGAAAAGGTTAGTCATGCTGGAGAAGAGTAGAAGTCATGCCAGAGCTTGCATCTAGCTCCCGGCAATAGCTTGCCTAAAGAAGGTCACAAACCAAAGACTGAGATACAGCAATTCGGCGGTGGGATGTGTAATCATACCACCCCTATGCATGGGTGGGAACCTGGAATGATTTCCTGACCTCCACAGTGAGATCTGATTAGACCTACCACAGCTACCTAACCAAGAATCTTAACCTCGGCATAACCATTTAGCCTCTTTGGTAAACACGTGTGTGTTTGGGAAGCAGGAGGACAAATTATTGTTATCATTTCTATATTTAGACAGCTCAAAACAACATGTTGCACGCTTAAACAATGGCTTTCCAAACAGCTCTGTGAAAGAGTAACACCTGTATATTAGAGATAGGATGTCACTGGAGGAGGTGGAGAGAGAAAATGAAGGAATTGGGGAATCAAAACAGAGTTAAAAAGGTGAAGACAACAGTGGAAGTCTTGGTACTAGGTTCAGGTTTCCTAATTTATTGGTATTATCAGAAGAGGAAGATGCTGGTAGGTCTGGACACCTGATGGGTAATGGTAGAGAGGAGGAAAGTGGGCCTCTATGTTTTGAAAGGAAATCTGGCCACATTTGATTTATAGACAAGCCCATGGCCAACAAGCGAATGACATTTTGTGGTAGGATAAGAGGACCCGGCCAAGAAAAGGCAGCCGGATGGTTGGCAGGTTGGTTTGATGGCCATCTGCCCAGCTTGTGATTCCCTGGATGGACCTGAGAATCCTGACAAGAGAGGCAGCCATAGTGCTGCCACATGGATGTTGTCCAGTGAGTTGACCAATCCCAGCATCTCAGAAGGATAATCTCATATGTTTAAAATATGGCCAGAGTGCAACGTTTCTGGAACGCTTCCTCCCTGTAGTACAGAAATCAGGTCAGCCTGGGCCTGGCCAAATATAAATGGTTGTCGGACTCATTAGAGGCCTCAGGAAATTGATTAGATTGTACTTGTGCCAGCTTTTTTTTATGGTCTTTAACTGCTTACTATGTGGTAGGCACTATACTAAGCTCTGGGTTCGTTACAAGATAATCAGGTTGAATACAGTCCATGTCACACTTGGGGTTCACAGTCTTATTCCCCATTTTCAGATAAGGTTAGTATGTCTGCCTGTAAGGTACCTGAGCACTAAAATATAAGGGGAAGCAACATGGCCTAGTGGCAAGAGCTCTGGCTTGGGAGTCAGAGGTTGTGGGTTCTAACCCTGGCTCTGCCCCTTGTCTGCTGTGTGAACTTGGGCAAATCACTTTACTTCTCTGGGCCTCAGTTATCTCATCTGTAAAATGGAGATTGAGACTGTGAGCTCCATGTGGGACAATCTGATAATCTTCTATCTATTCAGTGCTTAGAACAGTGCTTGGCACCTAGTAAGCACTTAACAAATATCATCATCATTATTATTTATAAGGCATCTGAATTTAATTTCTTTTTAAATAGTGATGGAAGAGGTTTAAGGGAAAAAAGGTAATAGTCATAACGAATTTTTTTCACGGCTCAGATTGATCATGGTTGTTTAACTGGGATTGGCTTTGAACTGATATGTATAGGTGTTTTTCAGTACAAGAAAAGTTTGTAAATTAGTAGAGAGTTTTGCAAATGGGAGTAACTATAAATTTTCAAAAATATTGGCTAATGGAATAATTAGTTACAATCTTTAGATTATGCACATATGGTGGGAGTTGGGACTTTTATTAGGGTAATAGTGGCAAGAGGAAAACTTATACTGACAGATATATGTTTAAAAATTTTTTAATTTACCAATTTTCTGATATTATGTTAATATTTTCACTCTGAAAAGTCTGGCCAAAGTATACTATGAAAGCAGTCTGTGGAAAAGCATTTTTCTCAGATTCTCATTGTTTTGGAAGAACCACAACATGACTAAGTATGAGGAGTGGACTGGGAGAGGGGGAAAAAAAAAGTATTGCTCTCCTTTGTACACCAAAGAATATGCTACTGGCCATGAAATTTACTTCTGGGTGCATTTTTGACTACAAAGGCCTTTTCAGGATCTTAACTCCCAACCAAATTATGCAACATAAAACTGTCTTTTCTTGTGCAATTGAAGTATTCCGTAAAGCTAATTCAGGAGTACTCTGGGTATGATCTTGCTGGAAGTAGAGATTAATGATATTAATTATCATTGTCATTCCTTGATAATTGCTCCAAATCTGATTTTTTCTGACAATAGTATTTATGAAATGGGTATACTGTGTGCTGAGTACTGTTCTAAGCACTTGGGAGAGAACAAAAGAGTAGGCAGGATCCCTGCCCTTCAGGACTTCCAATCTCATACTGGAGAAGATACTGAAATTTACAGCTAAAAGGAAGAAGTGGGAAATGTTTGAATTGGTGCTTCTATATTATGGAGTGTAAGTTGATATATACACTAGTGCTGTGTAGCGTTTTGTATATCGGGTGCAGAAATGTTGAAGTGGGAATTGGAAACAAATATCTTTTGAGGAAGACTTCTTGGAGATGTGATTCCAGAAGAGCATTGACCACTGGTAGAACTGTGCTCTGATGGATTTGAGAAACAGGGACTTCCAGGGTAGGGTAAAGGTGTGAGCACAGTGTCAGAGACAGAAGAGATGAGAGTGAAGCTGTTTGTCTGTTAGTTGAGAGGAATGAAATGGGTGAGTTGAGATGTGATTGGAGGAGAGGTTGGCTAATTAGAAGGGAAAATTCGGATTTAATGCCGGAAAGCCTTTCTTCTTTTTGAGGATGGTGATGAAGCTGGTGTAGTTGAGATTCCGGGAATCGCCTCAGTTTTCCATATGTTGAGGAAAAACTTGTGAAAGTGTTTTAAAGAGGGTGTTGCTTCTGTACTTGTATCGCACAATGAGAATGCTGAAGCTACTGAAAAAATGAAAAACATACAAAGCTTTCATGCATGATATAGGCAGGTTGCTTTACTTGGATCAACAAATCTTACAAAGTCAGTAAAAAAAGGATCGACAGTGTAAATAGTGTGACATAGCAGAAAGAACATGGGCCTAGGAGTCAGAGGACATGGGTTCTAATCCTGGATATGCCCCTTGGCTGCTGTGTGACCTTGGGCAAGACACTTAACTTCTCTGAGCTTCAGTTATCTCATCTGAAAAATGGGGATTAAATTCTCCTCCCTCCTACTTAAACTGAGTGGCCCATGTGAGTCAGGGGTATGGACCAACCTGATTATCTTGTACCTACTCTGGCACTTAGTATACTGCTCAGTACATAGCAAGAGCCTTATAAGTACCATTATGGAAAAAAAAGCAAAGGAAATATGCTACATTTCAAAGCCAACAAAATTATTAGGTTTGCATTATACAGGCAATTACAGCAAGAAAAATTAAAGATTTGGTGGCTAACATAGGTTATGTTTTAAATTCCAATCTTTGTAAATGTAGAAAAAACATTTTTGACTGTAGAATTCTAAAATTATTGTTTGGAAAAACACAGAAAATAAGACCACTCAGTTGCATCTGAAGTGGTTCCATCTGAATAATGACCCCCGTTCACCCTCCTCCATTGAAGACTAAGGAGTTGCTTTTGGCAGGCCAAGGGTATCGGCGGAATTTTCTAGACTGCTGCCTGGATTAGAGGCCAGTGTTGAAACTGTTGATATTGAAGGGATGTCATTGACAGATGATGATGATGATGAAGATGGGTGCTCAAAGACCTCAAGGTCTTCTGCATTTTTCATAGCTCGGACTGATGTCCCAATTCCTCAGTAGTTGAAATAAGTAATAATAACAGCTTTTGCTAAGCTAAGTGCTAAGCCTTGTGCTAAACACTAGGGTGGTTCCAGGATAAGTAGCATGGCCTAGTGGATAGAGCACAGGCCTGGGAGTCAGAAGGACCTGGCTTCTAATCCCAGCTCTGCCACTTCTCTGCTGTGTGACCTTACTGAAGTCATTTAACTTCTCTGTGCCTCAGTTACCTCATCTGTAAAATGGGGATGAAGACTGTAAGCCCGATGTAGGACATAGACTGTGTCCAACCTGATAAACTTTTATCTACCCCAGCACTTAGTACAGTGCCTGGCACAGAGTAGTCACTTAAAGTACTATAATGAATAAAAAGAAAATCAGATCAGACTCCATCTTTGACCCACATGGGACTCACAATCGAAAGGGTGGGAGAGAACAGGTATTTCACCCTGACTTTACAGATGAGGAAATTGACTTGCCCAGGGACACACAGAAAGAAAAAACACAAAGAAAGAGCACATACCTGGGAGTCAGAGGACCTAGGTTCTAATACCTGGCCTGCCAAATGCTCTAATCGCTGCCCTGCCAAATGCTTGCTGTGTGACCATGGACAAGTCAGTAAGTCACTTAGCTTCTCTTTGTGTCCCAGTTCTCTTGTACGTCCTCCTACTTAGACTGTGAGCCCATTGTGGGACAGAGACCGTGTCCAACCTAATTAAATTGTATCTACCCCAGTGCTTAGTACAGTGTTTGACACATGGTAATCCTTTAACAAGTACCATAAAAAAAACAAACAAAAGCAGCAGGCAAGATTGGAAACAGGATTTATGCCACGCTCTTGCAAGTTTCAAGGTTTTCTGGGTTTTGAAGGGCCTCAGAAGGTGAGTTGAGGTGAACATTGATCTCTTGCTATTTCTTCAGGATTTGTATCCGCCCAAGTACATAGTAAGTGATCAGTAACTACCTTTGATTCTCTCCTTGTTGGTAATGAGGCTGGAGCCATCTTAACTGTCAGAGATAATCTAATGGTACGATCAAGGCAGCGTGGCTTAGTGGAAAGAGCACAGGCTTAGGAGGCAGAGGTCGTGGGTTCTACTTCCGGCTCTGCCACTTGTCTGCTGTGTGACTTTGGACAAGTTACTTAACTTCTCTGAGCCTCAGTTAACTCATCTGTAAAATGGGGATTAAGAGCGTGAGTCCTACGTGGGGACCTTGTATACCTTGATACCTTGTATCTTCCCCAGTGCTTAGAACAGTGCTTGGCACTGTTAAATTTGTTGTTGTTTAGTGGCAAAATATAGACCTGGCAACAACAGTCTAATCTCCCCCGATTAGACTGTAAGCCCGTCAAACGGCAGGGACTGTCTCTATCTGTTGCCAACTTGTTCATCCCAAGCGCTTAGTACAGTGCTCTGCACATATTAAGCGCTCAATAAATACTATTGAATGAACAATAATAAGGTTCACTCCCCAGTTCATACTCATGAATATCAAAATAAACTCTGAGTGTGACGCAAAAAGCATAGAGGTATGGGTATTTAAATACAAAAATACCTTGAGGGCCATATCCACCTCCCCTCCCTCTCAAAGGTTTATTGATCGGTGGTATTTATTGAGTACTTACTGCATGCAGTACACCATACTAAGAGCTTAGGAGGATTAGTACAATAAGAGTCAGTAGATGTGATCCCTGCCCTCAAGGAGCTTACAATCTAGAAGGGGAGACAGACATTAAAATAAATTATAAGATGAGAAAATGTCTGGTTATATGGATACGTTCATAAGAACTATGGAGTTGGGGGTGGGATATCGAAGTGCTTAAGGAGGATACAGGGAGCAAGGTGGGGAAATAGGGGATTAGTCGGGGAAGGCCTCTTGGAGGAGATGATTTTAGTAAGACTTTGAAGATGGGGAGGGTGGTGGTCTGTCGGATATGAAGGAGGAGAGGATTCCAGGCCAGCGGGAGGATGTGGGGAATTATTTTAATAAGACCAGGTCACTTACTCAAAATATTTAATGTATTTTTCAAATGGGCAGTGTGATAGACAGCATGCCCCTTGCTGTTCTTTCTGTATGATTATGCTTTCTGCTCTGCAGTTTGGGGGATGTCACAGCTTATTGGTGGAGTAACCACACTGTCACAGAACACAACTTTTGCTGCAAGTCAGAATGGGGGATGAACAAGGAGCAACACTAAATTGGGAAGCAGCATGGAGTAGTGGATAGAGCACTTAGCACATCTGCTTTGCAGCAGACAATTATGGTTTGCAGTACGGGCCCTAGATCTAATCCCGGCTCTGCTACCTGTCTGCTGTGTGGCCTTGGTCAAGTCACTTCACCTCTCTGGGCCTCAGTTGCCTCATCTGTAAAATGGGATTTAAGACTGAGCCCTATGCAGGACACGGACTGTGCCCAACTCGATTTGCTTGTTATCCACCCCAGCACTTAGTACAGTGCCTGGCATATAGTAAGCACTTGACAAATACCATAATTATTGTTATTGTTATTTCTTACCATTTTTATTGACTTTTCAGAAGGTTTGTGACTTTTGAAGGTTTAGGCACTGTCATCTAATAAACAAGTTAGCCCCAAGGAGATTTTCAAAAAATCTGAGGATTCTGTCACAGTGAAATAGCCTGTTGTGGTACAGTGCTCTGCTCAATAAATACCATTGATGATGATGATGTTATATCACTGTTCAAGGTGCTACTGTTAGGCCTTTCCCCATCACACACAGAGTAAGGCAGGATCGTATAAGGTATGCATAATTTACCATGCATAGCATAGTCAGAGGTCGTGGGTTCTAATCCAGGCTCTGCCACTTGTCAGCTGTGTGACTTTGGGCAAGTCACGTAACTTCTCTGTGCCTCAGTTACCTCATCTGTAAAATGGGGATTAAGACTGAGAGTCCCACGTGGGACAACCCGATTCCCCTGTGTCTACCCCACCGCTTAGAACAGTGCTCTGCACATAGTAAGCGCTTAACAAATACCAACATTATTATTAACTGACTGAACATCTTCAGGTATTCTTGAATCAATCAGGTCATGTAGGAGCTTTATATTCTGATGATTTACTATAGGAGCACCCATAAAAAAAAAACTGCAGGTGATTTTGATCAGCTTTGCAGATGCCACAGAGAGCTATGGGCTAACAATAAGCTTGAAGAAAACTGAGGACACACCCTTTTTTGTACCAAGGAATTCCTATACGCAATCATAAATTTCCATCGTGCACCCAAGAGATAAATCCTATTTATTCTGTTCACTAGGCAACATATCCCACAAAGATTTGTGGATAGAAAAAGTAAAAATCCCATTCCAGAAATCCAGTTTGTACTTTGGAAGATGTATAGAATGTGGAGCCAATGCTTCCACTATATTGAAGGACTACAGATGTTCTTGACTCGGAGCTAATGACCATCGAAATCGTATCTGTTATCTAGCACAGTTGCTGTGTGGTAAACTGAAGTAGGTGGATCGTCGGAAAATAGAGCAGAAGAAACATCTTAAAGATACAGCATAGTACAACCTAAAGAGGTCTGGCGTAGATATGGACTACTCAGAGTAATAGGCAGTAAACACATCAGCTTTGTAGGAGACAATTATGGTTTGCAGTACGGGCCCTTGAAATTCAGGGAGGTTGAAATAGAAAAAGGTACTTTGCAGCAGCTGCCACCATCTAGCCAAGGACAATCTTTGTATGTGCTTAAGGTAAAAGACTGCACTTTTCAGTCTTGCTAATACCCATTGCTAATATAAGTAGGAGTGTCTTCTTCGGATACAGAGGCAGATCTGTGGTCTCCAACAGAGGATAGACTATCTCTGTGCCCCTTCAAAGCCCCCTTGTAAACCTACTTCCATAAAGCAATTCCCAATTTATTTTCACTGGTACTGGTTATTTCATCCACCAGCCGCCATAAGCACTTCTGGGTAGAGAGATGTGTATATTCCATTTATTTATTCATTTTTCTATAAGCTTTTTGTTGCCAGTTGTACTTCTCTGTTGTCCACTTCTCTGTTTTCCCTTCTGCATCCACTCTGTATGTACTTTGTGTGCCTGTCTCCCCTATAGGTAAATGAGTTTTCAAAGGCTACCCTCCCATGTGCCTTGTACCGTGGTCTGTAGACATTAGATGCCCGATAAATACTATTGAATGAATGAGACAATGTGAGGAGCAGGATGACCTCGTGGATAAAGCATGGACCTGAGTCAAAAAGGGCCTGAGTTTTAATCCAAGTTCTAGCAGTTGTTTGCCGTGTGACCTTGGGAAAGTCACTTCACTTCTCTGCCTCACTTATCTCACCTGTAAAATAGACATATGGACCATGTCCAACCTGATTAGCTTGTATCTATCCCAGCACTTAGCACAATGCCTGGCACATAGTGCTTAAAAAATACCATTAAAAAAATCAATCGGACCCGTATAAGGTCATTAATTTTATTGCCATTGTTCTTGTCTGTCTCCCCCGATTAATAATAATAATAATAATGTTGGTATTTGTTAAGCACTTACTATGTGCAGAGCACTGTTCTAAGCGCTGGGGTAAACACAGGGGAATCAGGTTGTTCCATGTGGGGCTCACAGTCTTAATCCCCATTTTACAGATGAGGGAACTGAGGCCCAAAGAAGTGAAGTGACTTGCCCACAGTCACACAGCTGACAAGTGGCAGAGCTGGGATTCGAACTCATGAGCTCTGACTCCAAAGCCCGTGCTCTTTCCACTGTGCCACGCTGCTTCTCAAAAATGAGCTCTTCCGACGAGGATAGGATTCGAACCCACGCGTGCAGAGCACAATGGATTAGCAGTCCATCGCCTTAACCACTCGGCCACCTCGTCCTCCCCTACAGATTAGACTGTAAGCCCGTCAAAGGGCAGGGACTGTATCTGTTGCCGACTTGTTCATTCCAAGCGCTTAGTACAGTGCTCTGCACATAGTAAGCGCTCAATAAATACTATTGAATGAATGAATGAAAGGTCTGGCTAAAGATTTGACTTTGGAGAGATAATTGACAGAAACTACTGTTATCTGATGTTTAGGATAATTTGTGAATGTCATTTTTAGTGAATACTTTTGTCTCCCTTTACCACTGCTGAATGAGAGGAATGGGATGGAGTTTGGTTTTGGGTAGGTCACTCCAAATATTTGACTATTCAGTAAGCAGGCACTTAGGTAGGCTAAGAGACTTTAAACACCACCATTTAGCCTGAAAGGCTTCCAAGTCGCCATAAATATTTCATTTTATTCAAGCTTTTCGTCACCTACAAATGTCAGTTTTTGTTAGGTGATTGCATAAGACAGCTCTAAAAGCTAAATTGAGCTTTAAGTGAATGGGCAAGATTATGAATTTTTATAAGTTTTTTTGCCGTTTTCAGCTTGTGACATAATTTTAACTAGTAGACTTTTTTTCCAGAATGTTCAGTTCTGAAGAATATTGAAATAGAAAGCTGAACACACATTTCAGAAAGAATGATTTTTAAAATGCACTTGAAAAAAGCACTTGAAAAATAAGCTCTAAGGGGAATGAAGTGTGTTCAAATTAAAGAACTGAAACACTGAGGCCAGGGCGGTGCCAGATGTGTGAATAGCCTCCAAATGGAAACTAAGGCTATTGAAGTTGTAAATGTTAATACATTCAAACTTCTCACAGATGGAAAATATTTAGGCTATTAAAGCAAAAATGAAGCATTTAAACAAACATTTTACAAAAGAATTGAATTGGAACTGGTGAATGCTCAAGGTTTTGGAGTGCTTTTTGCTTTTTTTTTTGACAAAGAAAAAACAGTTACAGCTAAACAGTACTTGTTTTGAACTTTCTTTGAATTGCTTCAACTCTTTGGACATTTTAACTTGCTAATTGTCTTTGGCTCTGAAAAAAGCAAATTCAAGGCAAATGAGCAATTTGAGGGTTTTAAGATTTGAGAATTTCTATAGCCGTTTCTGTAATTTCAAGCTAAAGTAGTTACTTTCCCTTATTTGGCATTTGATGACGATAATAAAAATTTTAGTGATTTGGATCATAAATGTATAAGCACAGAACATTTGTGTTGAGTCCAGGACCCATGGGAAGAGTGGATTAGAGGAAAAGGTGCACTTTCAGGATAAAGATTATTTTTGAGAACAGGCAAGAAATTTCCTATAGCTCTTTTATGCTAAAAATCCATCTATCATGTAGAGTGGTTCCATTTAATAATCACGATCTAAGCTTTCTAGATAATTGTGGTATGTGATAATCTACATGCCAAACACCGTGCTAAGGGTTAGGGTAAAATACAAGATGTTCAGGTAGGACACAGTCCCTGTCCCACATGGGATTTTCTCCAATCTTCAAAGGCCTTTCTCCAATATATTCTTCATCTCTCAAGCAAGCAGGATTATATAAATGCTGAAGGTAGAATAGGAAGCTTGTTTCAATGGATTGTTCTTTTTCATCTGAAATACTGAAGCTGAGAAAGTGAAATGTCAACTGCAACTACAGAGTACACTTGGGGGTGGTGGAGGAAGGAATGTGATGTTGCTGCTTCTCCAGTTTATTAAGCATCTTAGTGCTTTCTACTTGGTAAAAAAACTATTGCCCTCTCCCTGCTTGCCACATGAGGGGAAATATCATAATAATAGGAGTAATAATGATAATGTGAGTGATCTCAACCAGGCCACTACACTACAGACCAACTGAGGTGATGAAGGAAATTATATGATACTCTTTAGCTACTGCAAGCTATGATAAGATGTCCTTTGTCCAACTTCTTAGGGGGAAGAAAAAGGGAAAAAAATGGTTGGCTGAGATATCTGCATATCAACCAATGGGGAGAATCACTTATCAATCGATCAGTGGCATTTATTAAGCACTTGTGTGTGCAGACCACTGTACTAGCTGTTAGGGAGAGAACGATGCAACAGAGTTAGTAGGTGTGTCCCCACCCACAATGAAGTTAGTGGCTAGAGCTTACATAGGGAGGCAGAGAGAGTCATATGGGGATTGGAGAGGTTAAGGAGAGAGAGAAAGTTGCCAGGGACCTGCAATGGTAGGGCTTCTGTACTGTAGAGTGCAGTGATGGGATCTCTTGTTCCTGTAAAAAATTGGTGGGAATCTGTAATACCCATACACATAAGGAGCGGTCAGAAGCCTGGCCCAGAGAGAAGATGGCAGTGATGATAAAGACTTCTCTTCTTCCTCCTCCCCTTTTTCCTCTTTTCCTCTCTCCTCTGTGCTCTCAACTGTAAGCTCATTGAGAACAGGGAACGTGTCTGCCAACACTATTATAGTTTACCCTTCCAAGTGCTTAGTACAGTGCTCTGCTCACAGTAAACGCTAAATAAATATGATTGACTGTAAGTTCCTTGTGGGCAGGAAACGTGACTACCGACTCTGTTACCTTGTACTCTCCCAAGTGCTTATACAGTGCTCTGCACAAAGTAAGAGCTCAATAAATACAATTAATTGATTTTCTGTATCTGGTTCTCCCCTCCCATTCTCACTCTCTTTCTCTTCCTCCTTCTAACTTTATAGTTTTTCTTTCCCCCATTTCCCTTTTCCATCTCCCTTCTCCCTCCTTTGTATTTCCCATCCTCTCTCCCACACAAAGTAACCAAATTTCTGATATTTTACAGAAGGCAAGCGTGGTCGCTCAGTACCCTAAAGAATTCGAGTCACTTGTCTGTCAGCCCCTTGTCAGTATGTCTTTGCTGAAGTTTGCAGGGCCAGTAAAGAGGTTAAGTGTGTCAATGAGTGGCTCCTCGACTCCCTTCACAGCTCCAGACTGTCAGGGTCCATGCAAACAGAGGTGGAGCTGAAAGCTTTCAGGAGGGAGGCTGGGTGTTTAAAGTCAAAGTTCTGGAACTACAGGTGTCCAGTGCCTTAGCTATGCAGTCACGGGACACCTATATGTCCCAAACTTTTCCTGGGAACAGACCAGTTGAAAACTGAACAAAAAGCCATTGTTCCAGTGAGCCCTAATTCTAATTTTTCATGGTATTTGTTACGTGCTTACTATGTGCCAGGCACTGAACTAGAAGAGAAGCAGCGTGGCTCAGTGGAAAGAGACCGGGCTTTGGAGTCAGAGGGCATGGGTTCGAATCCCGGCTCTGTCACTTGTCAGCTGTGTGACTGTGGGCAATTCACTTCACTTTTCTGTGCCTCAGTGACCTCATCTGTAAAATGGGGATTAAGACTGTGAGCCCCACGTGGGACCACCTGATTCCCCTGTGTCTACCCCAGCGCTTAGAACAGTGCTCTGCACATAGTAAGCGCTTAACAAATACCAACATTATTATTATTACTACACTCTGGGAGATACAAGCTGGATATAGTCCATGTCTCACATGGGGCTCACAGTCTTAATCCCTATTTTACAGATGAGGTAACTGAGGCACAGAGAAATAAAATACCTTGCTCAAGGTCACACAGAAGACAAGTGGGGGAGCTGGGATTAATACCTTAGTCTTTCTGACTCCTAGGCCCCTGTTTTATTCATTAGGCCACCCTCCTTTACTGGCTGACTTTGGCTCTTAACTCCGTGCCCAAGTGCTAGAGGCTTCCCAGGAATGTGGGGCTTCCTGCCGATCCAGGCCAATGGCCAAGTTGAAATTGTCACAACTTCTCTTCTCAGTTTGCAGTTGGAAAAACTATTGCATCCTTTTGACATAAACTCATGCTTTATTTGTAATTTAGTGAAAGTAATTATTAGCTTCCCCAAACATATGATTTTGTAAGCTATGACTATGGTATTAATTGAGAGGACTTGGGAAAATGCTCAGCCACTTTGACCTTGTATTCAGAATTCTGGGAAAAAGTTAGCCATGTGTGCTGCATATGTTAGAACAAACTCATTTTTCATAAAAGCCATTAGCACTTTCAAGACATCTAGAGGCTTGCAAAGTTTCTTAAAAGGAAATCAAACAGACATACAGATAGTTAGGCATGTGGTAACCTAGTGATGTTCTTGCAGTATCTCATCCAGTGTAACCTGCAGAAATGGAGCTCTCTTCAACACCTGAATTTGCTCGGCCTCCACCACAAAATTACACATTTAAAGGGATTTTACTAAGACTTAAAAATTATATTCAAAGATAGCTTACTCCTGCTTTCCATTTTGATAGCTTTTTCTTCCTGATAATTGGAGTTTATTGACTTTGAATTATTAGAGTGCTTCTTTATTTCAAGGCAAAAAAATTACATTTTCTTCGATATACTTAGGTTACCTTCATCTCTCAGATCTTTAGTTCAGACCAACTCTTACCTTTGCCTGCAGGGATGTTTGTGGATTTTTTGGGTACATTTGTTACTGCTGCTTTGGCATCAGGTTTGGACCTGTTAAAGCAGGCAGTCAACATGGGTAGGTAGGTATAAGCACAAATATTTTAACCTGAAGATAACTGATAAATTTCCCCCCCATCATTCAATGTTTTAGCATAAACTGGCTGCTTTCAGCACAAGTAATGTTGGTATTTGTTAAGCGCTTACTCTGTGCAGAGCACTGTTCTAAGCGCTGGGGGAGACACGGGGGAATCAGGTTGTCCCACATGGGGCTCACAGTCTTAATCCCCATTTTAATAATAATAATAATGTTGGTATTTGTTAAGCGCTTACTATGTGCCGAGCACTGTTCTAAGCGCTGGGGTAGACACAAGGGAATCAGGTTGTCCCACGTGGGGCTCACAGTCTTAATCCCCATTTTACAGATGAGGTAACTGAGACCCAGAGAAGTGAAGTGACTTGCCCACAGTCACACAGCTGACAAGTGGCAGAGCTGGGATTGGAACTCATGACCTCTGACTCCAAAGCCCATGCTCTTTCCACTGAGCCACGCTGCTTCTCTAATTTTAGTGTGCGCAAATTAGATTTTTCCAGTGATTTCTACAGTAGATGGATCAGTTCTAAGAGGAATCAGTTCCTCCTGGATAAAAACTGGCTTTGAAATATCAATATCTGTTTGGAAACTTTAATTTGCAGTCAGCTTATATGAGGAGGAAATGTTATTTACCTGGAAAATTGGGCTCACTACTTAAGAGCCTTGAATTTAGATCCTGAATTTCCCCCTTGAGGTTGTCATTTTTTTCTTTTTTTTTTTTTTTTTGACACATAAGCCAGAATTCTGAAATACTTTCCTCCCTGGATACTTTGATATCTTTTCATAAAAAGTGCTTCAGGATCATATTTTCATTTTTAAAAGCTTCATTTTTTCTCTGCCTATCAAAGCTTAATATTTATATTTTCCCGAGTGTCTTTATTACCCTTCCTAAGAACCTTTTTTCATTAGGAAAAAACAAGCAACATGGCCTTGTTGATAGCATATGAATCTGGGAGTCAGAAGCACCTGGGTTCTAATCCAGGGTCTGCCATTTGTCTTCAGTGTGACCTTAGGCAAGTCACTTAACTTCTCTGTGCCTCGGTTACCTCATCTGTAAAATAGAGATTAAAACTGTGAGCCCTAATTGGAACATAGACTGTGTCCAAGCTGATTAGCTTATATCTATTCCACTGTTTAGTACAATGCCTGGCATATAGTAGGCACTTAAATGCCATAAAGAGAAGAGGTGAAAGCAGTGAAATTTAGTGGGAAGATCATGATCCTGTGAGTTAGAGGACCTGGACTGTAGTTTCAGCTATGCCACTTGCCTGCTGCGTGACTTTGGACAAGTCACTAAATTTCTCTGCTCCTGCATCATCGATTAAATGGGGATTCAATACCTGTTCTCTCTCCTGTTTAGACGGGCACTCCCATATGGAATAGGGACTTTGACCTGATTATCTGGTATCTCCCCTGGCACTTAGTACAGTACTTGGCATATAGTAAACACTAGCAGATACTACTATTATTAGATATGAGATGAAGTTCCCTAATAGTATGGTATGTAAAATTTTATGGAAAAAAGTACAAAATATTAAATGCAAGAGTGCTATGATGCTTCAGAAAGTGCTGAAATAATACCTGGGGAAAAATTAACAGGGAAAGCTTCCTGGAGGAAGTGGGATTTCAGAAAGGTTTGGGAGCTGGGATTTCAGAAAGGTTTGGAAGATGGGGAGGACTGTACTCTCATGGACTTGGAGAAATAGAAGGAAGTTGCAGGCAGGAGAAAGGGTGTGAGTCAGAAGACAAGGGTGGGAAATATGACCGAGAGAAAGAGCGAGCCTGTGAGGAATGGAAAGTATGAGTTGGACTATAGTTGGAGATGATAGTGGATAGGTGGAGGGAGAGAGATGATGGAGTGCTTTGTAGCCTGTGGTCAGGAGTTGGTTTGATGCACAGATGAATGGGTGTCCATTGGAGAGCTCTGAGGAATGGAGATCTGAGCTGCAGAATGACATATTCACTGGAGAAGGGAGGCATTGGAGACAAGGAATCTAGTGAGAACAACAAGTTCTCCTAGTAGTCAAACAACATGTTCCTGGATGGATTTGGATGAAGAAGAACAGGTAGATCTTTGAAATGTCATGGAGGAAGAATGACTGAGATTTGGGGCAGACTGGACATGAGATGAGAGGAATCAAGGCTAATCACCAGGTTTTGAGCTTTGGAAACAGGGAGGATGGTGGTGGTGTCAACCGGGATGAGAAAATCTGAGGAGAGTTTTTGAGAAGGAAGAAGAGGAGGTGGACAATTTGAGGTCCACAAAACCTTCTTATGGAGATGGCTTTCAGACAAGAGGAAATGTGAGGCTGAAGACTGAGGGAAGGTTGATCTTAGCAAAGTAGATTTGGTAATCTGCCTAGAGGTGGTAGCTGAAACTGTGGGAGCAGATGAGCTCCCCGAGGGACTATAAAATGAAAAGATTAAGCAACCCATAACAAAGTCCTGAGAACACCCACAGTTGAGGTGAAAGGTAGAAGAGTAACCAGGAAAAGAGCAGTCAGAGAAGGAGGAGAAAAACCAGGAGAGAACTGTGCTGGTGTTATCAGAAGTGGGGTGTGGTACATAGTGTAAAGGTCACTGAAAGGTCCTGAAGGATTATGATGTAGAAGGGACAATTATATTGGTGAGGAACAAGTCTTGGGTGATCATTGAAGTGACCATTGAGATTCACTCCAATCTCAGTGGAATGAAGGAATTCTGAAGTACATTTCAGAAAGTCAGGAATGGAGTGGGATAAGAGGAAGTAGAGGTAATGGGTGTAAACTGTACGTTGGAGGAGTTTGGATGACAGTGGAAATAGGGAAATGAGGCAATAGTTGGAAGTTGCAGCATGCATTCACTGCTATTGTTGAGGTACATTATGGTGTATGTCACAAGTTGGCAGCTTTCCTTTCTCCCACTCGCCCCCCTTTCGGATTGAACTGTCTCAGGATAGATATATTTCAATCAATCATATCTATCGAATGCTTACTGTGTGAAGAGCACTGTACTAAACGCTTGGGGAGTACACTATGACAGAGTTGGTAGTCATGTTCCCTGCCCACAACGAGCTGACAGCCTGAGGGGAGATATATTTGGAGCATTCAAAAATATTTCATTTACAGTGTGGGTTCATATCATTCATGTATGTCATCTTGTAACTAAAGGACCACTCTGCATCACAATTGATCTACAGACCTGGAAGAAATTCCATCAACTTTTATTTATTGAATGATCTCATACTTTTTCAGTGCAATTACCTTTTGTTTTTCTGGTTGGATAATTAAGTGTATAAGCATATTCAAGGAATGTGCAGTAACATAATCCTGATTTTAAGCACTCAGATGAAAGATGCCTACTTTACTTTCCTGTGGAGACATGGACATTTCTTTGAGGTTAATATATCATCACTGTACCCAATCTCTTGTGCACTCACCTTTTATTTGCGGAAAGAATAAAAAGGAAAATCACCATGAATAAGCAACTTTTCTTACCTTTAGTGGTTAACTAGTACAGTGCTCACTATAGCCCATGCATTTCTATTTAAAAAGAAAATTTTCGAAAGCTGGAAAATGTCAATCACGGATAAGTCGGCCACAGAATGAAATAACCTGACTACTGTAAGACTTCTTGTAAAGCTGCTCTTTTTTTTAGGGATGTCTCAATCAATCAATGGTATTTCTTGAGTACTTACCATGTGCTTGGGTGAGCACAGTACAACAGAGTTCCCTGCTGACAGTGAGTTTACAGTCTAGAGAGGGGAGACGGAAACCAATATAAATGAAATACAGATATGTACATAAATGCTATGAAGCTGAAGGAGGGGTGAATAAAGGGTGCAAATCAAGTGTATGAGTGGCACAGAAAGGAGTGGGAAAAGAGGAAATAAGGGCTTAAGGAAGGCATTGTGGAGGAGATGTAATTTTAATAAGGTTTTTAAGGTGGGGAGAGTAATTGTTGGATATGAAGTAGGAGGATATTGAAGGACATGGGTGAGAGATCCATGGTGAGATAGACAAGATCAAGGTACAGTGAGTAGGTTCAGCATGGCTCAGTGGACAGGGCACGGGCTGGGGAGTCAGAGGTCATGGGTTCAAATGCCGGCTCTGCCACTTGTAGCTATGTGACTTTGGGCAAGTCACTTAACTTCTCTGTGCCTCAGTTCCCTCATCTGTAAAATGGGGATGTAGAGTGTAAGTCCCACGTGGGACAACCTGAACACCTTGTATCCCCCCAGTGCTTAGAACAGTGCTTTGCACATAGTAAGTGCTTAAAAAATGCCATTATTATTATTATTAGGTTGGCATTAAAGGAGTGAAGTGTGTGGGCTGGGTTGTAATAGGAAAGCAGTGAGGTAAGGGAAAGCAGTGAGGTAAGATAGGAGAGGGCAAGGTGATTGAGTGCTTTAGGTGGTTCTGTAGGCTACTAGTCAGGTTTTGTACTAGACAGTCTGGTTTTCAAATGGTGTGTACCACAGTGGATTTGGCACTGTAACCCTGAAGCAGTGGCTGTGTTTAGAGGTTAGGTTAGTGGACCCCCCCCCCCCCCCCGCTCAGAGAGTCAGAGATGTTGGGGGAAGAGGGAGAGGAATGTAATGGTTCTGGAGGAGGGGAGGTCAGTGTATCCCAGAGAATGGTGTGTAGATTTGTGTGCAAAAATGGGGTTTGTGTGTCATGAGGTTCTGCTGGAGAGCTGGAATAATACATATGACATCATATGAGTGTCAGGATCCTTTTTTGTGCACAGGCGCCCACCCCATGGGGGTGATGAGACCTATGGCCCCCAGGGGCTAGGCCATGAACTTCACCCTCCACTGTTTTACCAACAGGGAAGGTATGTAAGGTAGCCTGATCTTCCACTCCTTGGCCCCTGATTCACTAGCAGGAACTGCAGTAGTTGCATGTAGTAGGTTGATGTCCTCACAGAGTTAATGGGTGCTGGGGCCTCTTGAGCTGCATCTGCAAATGGGCATTTGCTGTAGATTGTGCAGCTTGAATGAAAGCATCAGATCTGGTTTCCCCCGCCCCAGTGTTAGGAGACGGTCGTGAGATGGTGAAACTGGAGGCCTGGGGCAGGGATCTCTGTGGAGCAAGTGGGTGCTGGTATAGGTTAGACTCGGTCATGCGAGCATAGCCTGAGGTCTTCAAGGTGTGCGTTGGGGCTGAACATGGGCAGGGATCTGAAGAATCTGCCAATCAGTGTGGCATAGTGGATAGAGCACACTCCTGGGAGTCAGAAGGATCTGGGTTCTAATCCCAGCTCCACCACATGCCTGCTGTGTGACCTCGGGTAGTTCATTTAACTTCTTGGGTCTCAGTCACCTATAGGTACAACAGATACAGTAGAGTAGATACACTCTTATAATGTGGGGTTATATTTCTGACTAACTCTGCATTAAGGACAACGTGTGCACACAATTGTTTTTTCTAACATCGCACTCACATTCCATCTAGATTGATGTGTGCTGCCAGAATAACAACGACATATATAAAGTGCATAAGGCAAACACATGTTATGGAATAATTTGGTGTGATTAGATTCTGGAAATCCGAAGTAAGATCTTGTAAAACCTGATCAGAGTCAAATATTGCTCTATAATTTTTGAGATCTCCTGGGTAAATCCTTCAACTATTTCTAAGGAAGCGTGTTTTGATGCAGACTGATTAGTCACCATTTTTTGAGTGTTTTGCAGCAGTTTATTTTCTTGGTCCAATCATTTAAAAAAAAACAACAAACAACTAGAAGAAAGAGCACAGTCCTAGAAGTCAGAGGACCTAGGTTTTAGTCCTGGCTTTGCCACTTAGCTGCTGTGTGACCTTAGAGTAATTAAATACTTATCCATTCCTCAGTTCCCTCATCTGTAAAATGGGGATTCAATACCTGTTTTTTCCCCCTACTTAGACTGTGAGCCCCAAGTGGGATCTAATTATCTTGTGCCTACTCCAGAGCTTGGCATGTAGAAAGTGTTCTACAAATAGCAAAATTATTATTAATTATTATTAGGCCCATACTAACTTCGATCGAGGCGTAGCTTTTACTGATTATTTCAGGTTTTCTCCAGTTGGAATTTCTTGAAGAGTATTTCAACACAGAAGTAAACTTTTTTTTTTATCATTCCTACCCTCGTAGGCGACCTTTGTCCTGTGGCCTTTACTGGTACCAACGGGAATGTTTGTAAATACTTTGCCTGATGGAACTTGCTTTATTGTGCAGGAGGAATTTAGAGGTTGAAGTGCTTTTTTCAGAAGTCATCCCATCCCAGTCTATATGGGAAAAATCTGCCAATGTCTATTAAGGATTTTTTTTTCCTTTGTCAGAGATATACAATTTAGCCTCTTCTCGCAGTGACTTGCTTCCTATATTAACTCCTGGAAAAACTCAGAGATTAGCTGGGTGTGTGACAGTGGGTCAAATTAGAAACAAACATAACATTCCCACTACATTGTTGCAATTAAAAAAAAAAAGGCATCATTTCTTACCTATTTTCCCTATATTTTGGAGCTAGCATATTCTCTCAGCAGCTGCCTTTGGGGTGCCACAAGGTAATTCAGAGGTCCAGGTCTGAAGTTAAGGCCCTAGGCCTGAAGTATACCTACAGAACATATTTAAAATTTCAGGTCTTAGATGCTGAGTGTAGTATACAAATCTGCCTGATCCTGAATATTTCTGTTTGGGTCTTGTAAAGGTGAAAAATGTGTGAAGGGTCTTGAGGGATATGCCATTGATCAAGATTTCTTAACACCTTCCTTTCTGCCTTTCATAACAGCGTTTAGAACAATATTTGGCACGTAGTAAACATTTAACCAATACCATTAAGCAACAACAACAACAAAAAACTCTTCTTAAGAGTTCATAAGCCTTGTAGTTCTCAAAATAGGGGAGCTACCTGGCAAGAGAACTCTATTGTATTTTCCCAGCAAACATCAGGAACTGTTCTTGTAATCAAATACTGTGCACAGCATTGTACTAAGGGCTTAAGAAAGTGCAATAAAGAAGAGCAGGTAGACACATTCCCTGTTTCCAAGGGGCTTAAAGTCTAAATGGGGAGGCAGACATTAAAATGAATTATGGTTATGTATTAAGTGCTGTGGGGATGAGGGAGGGGTGAATAAAGGGTACAAATCCAAGTGCAAGGGTGACACAGAAGGGAGATGGAGCAGCAGAAATGAGGTTTTAGTTGGGGAAGGCCTCTTGGAGGAGGTATGATTTTAATTGTATTAAGTAGAAACCTGAAATAACCTGTGGACTGCAACAATTTCTGTTGAGAAGCGGTTTATCATATTGGAAAGGCCAAGGGCCTGTGAAACAAAGGCCTTGCTTTCTAATCCTGGCTCTGCCATGGTCTTGCCATGTGATTCTGGGCAAGTCACATCTCTGCCTTAGTTTCCTCAACTTTCTTCCTTCTGCTTAATCTATGAACTCCATGTGGAACAAGGACTGTGTCTGACCTGATTAATGAAGGTCTACTCCCATACTTGGAAGAGTGTTTGACATGTCTTGTCTCATGCTCTCAAATCGTTTCCGACCCGTAGACACATCTCTCCCAGAATGCCCTTCCTCCATCTGCAATCATTCTGGTAGTGTATCCATAAAGTCTTCTTGGTGAAAATACGGAAGTGGTTGACCATTGACTCCTTCTGCGCAGAAAACTTGAGTCTCAGCCCTTGACTGTCTCCCATGCTGCTGCTGCCCAGCACAGGGGAGTTTTGACTTGTAGCTGATTGCTTTCCACTCTCCAGCCACTGCCAAGCTAGGAATGGAATGGGTATGCCTCTGCTTGACTCTCCCTCCCACAGTCGAGACTGATAGAATACGGGAAACTCTCCAGGTGCGACCCTGAGAGGGAGTTTGACATGTAGTAAGCCCTTAACAAATGTTATTGTTATTGTTAGTTTAGGCCTGACATGATGTCTGATCTAGTGAAATCTATCAAAAAAACTTTTCTTTGTGTGCTGAGGAGGGCAATTAGGGCAATTGATTATCAGTACAAAAGTGCAGCTACTCCACGGCTTAGTGGATAGGGAGGCCTATTTAGTGTGGCTGGTCAGTCCCTGAAGAGTATGTTGGTAGGGGGTTAAGAGTATGTCGGTAGGGGGTTCCCCAACCCTGTATTCATTTCTTTTTCTTGAATGTTGATGCCACCAAGTTGAATTCTAGTCCTCTACCCATGTGGGATAGACAGCGAATTAGACTTTGTTGCCTAGACTGTCCCTGGCAATGTAACGCTGGGGACACTGTAGATATTTGAGGACTTAATTCCCTGACGGTTTCCCCTCAAAAAGGAGGTGATTTTGGGGTTGGGAGATTTTTTTTGGCAAACTAAATTGGCCTGCCTATACCAGGGCCTAGTACATACAACATAACTCCATTCCTAGACCACAAACTCATGGGCAGAAGCACTGGGACACTGGTTGAATAGCTTTATCCTAAACCAATTTTATAGATGCCACATTTACATTTTCAGCTGCCTAGGATGGGATGTCCCCTCTCAGGTTCGCACCTGGAGAGTTTCCAGAACTCTACGTGCCTTGACTATGGGAGGGAGAGTCAAGCAGAGGCATATCCATTCCATTCCTAGCATGAGCAGTGGCTAGCAAGTGGAAGGCACTTTGCTACAAGTCAAAACTCACCTGTGCTGGGCAGCGGTGTCAACTCAAGCTTACTGAGTGGAAGGAGGCAGTGGTAAACCACCTCTGTATTTTTACCAAGAAAACTCTACGAATACACTACAAGAACAGTTGCCTATGGAGGTGGAGTATTCTGGGAGAGAAGTCTCTGCGGCGTCGCTATGAGTCTGAAACAACTCAACCGCAAAGGAGAAGACAAGGATGGAAGTAGGTCTGGGTAGCCAAAGATTCCAGCTAAGTAATTTTGTCCCTTCAGAAGAAGAGATGAGTGTCTTCAGTAGTCTCTTTTGGAAACCGGTGCATCCCTGATGCTGGACTACATGAGTTTTGGAATAATGAACTCTTCAATCACCTGGACCTGTCGAGTGAAGCATGTCAGTGCGATACTCACAGGGGACTTTTGCGTGTGTTGGCTGTGGAGGAGAGAGAAGAGGAAAATTAAACTATCGCACATGTGTTAGCTATGTTGAATGGGCAGTTTTCAAGTCTTTCTACATTTTGTTCAGGTCATAAAGCTAAAGTAGAATGGAAATGTTGAAAAACTGGTTGAAAAGTGGAGACTGTATTGAAACTCCACCTCCCCCTATTTTCTGGGCAGATATGATACTTCACAGAAGAGGACTTATTGTCCATAATCAAAAAGGCAACCACCCTTTCCCTTATTTTCTATCTTGTGTATGGGTAATGTAGAGTGTGTGTATGTAATGAATGTACTATTTGCTTTGCCTATCAGAGGTTGAAATTGTAACAGTAATGGTTTGAATGCATATACTGAGTGTTTTAAGTTGAAAAGGATAATTTAAGAGGGTTCTGAGTCTGAATGTTCAGCTTATTTGTGCTTTGAGAAAATATTTCCCGGTTGTATCAGTTTAAGCATTTTCTACCAAGGCTTTCACACCAGTTTTGGGACTAGACTTCATCTGATCAGCTAAAGCATCAAGCAGGAATGGTGACTGCCTTTAATACAAAAGTAGATTTTCCTTTGATTCCAGTGCTTAGAACAGTGCTTATTCATTCATTCAGTAGTATTTATTGAGGGCTTACTATGTACAGAGCACTGTACTAAGCGCTTGGAATGTACAAATCGGTAACAGATAGAGCCAGTCCCTGCCCTTTGATGGGCTTACAGTCTAATTGGGGGAGACAGACAAGAACAATGGCAATAAATAACAATAACTATATGCTTAGCATATAATAGGTGCTAAACAAATACAATCATTATTATTATCTATTTACACACATAGTTAACATGGTTAAATCATCAGTGGAGAACCCTTACCCTTGAAATACTTTCCTTTCTGAGCTATTAATTAATTAAGGTATTAATTGGGAGCTTGCTGCACAGAACATTGTACTAAGTGCTTGGGAGAGTGCAATGCAACAGAGTTGGTAGACACAATTCACTTTTTTTTTTAAAATGGTATTTGTTGAGCGCTTACTGTGTACCAGGCATTGTACTGAACACAGGGGTGGATACAGGCCAATCAATTTAGACAAAAGCCCATGTCTCATGGGGCTCACAGTCTTTAGCTCCCATTTGGCAGATGAGGTAGCCTAAGCACAGAAAAGTTAAGTGACTTGCCCGAAATCATATAGCAGACAAGCGGCAGAGCCTGAATTAGAACTAAGTTCTTCTCTCAGGCCCATGCTCTATCCACTAGGCAATGCTGCCTCTGTGCCACAAGGAACTTGCTATAGCTGTAGTTGATTGACCATCACCTACCCATGACCTTTATCTACCTGGTCTAAGGTCCAGTAATTGCTTTTGTTGGTCAATCCAGAATCCTTTCTGGGAGGTTTTTAGGTCAGTCCAGGACTCACATGTCACTTGAAATACTCTTCTCTACTAAACATTTTGTTCTTATGTGTGTTATCCTTAATATTCACATGCGCCCTGGACAAATACTGCAAAGTTTTCCTGCTTCTTCTGGGTGACAATCTCAGAATTATTCAAGAAAAATAGCCACAAATCTAAATTCTATTTTATGAGATTAAACACAAATAAATCAACCTGAATTAAGTGCCTTGAATGAATGTCCCTATTAAGTCCTCTCTGTCTCTGCTAGTGCCCAGTTTTATTTAAGGATATGAGGCCATTAAAGATGTGTGGGCTATAAATTTTCAGCAATAATTAGGCCAGATTTTTTTTATAGCTCTAGATGTGTGTGGCTTGCATTCAAGATATTCATGTCTGCCCCCCCCCAGAGTGCACTCTCATTATGGGCAGGGAACGTATCTGCTAATTGTTGTACTCTCCAAAGCGCTCATTACGGTGTTCTGCACTTAGTAAGCACTCAATAAATGCAATTAATTCTCAAACTATGCATACTGTTTTCCACTGCATATACAAATGCAGTATGGTTCTCAGTACAATCAGTTTGCAAAGAGCCTTGTGTTACAGAATATGTCTTGAATACTCACGACGTGACAAGCTGCATACAAACACAAAATGTTTCTTCTGAGATCAAATTGAATTGTATCCAGACAGAAGTGTGTAGTGAGAAGAGTGTTTCCTTAATTCCTCAGTAGCATTATATCCAAAAGCATGTGTTATATTAAATGGAGCATTTACCTCTATCTTTGAAGAAAAGAAAAGCAGCGTAGTGTAGTGAAAAGAGGACCCGAGTTCTAATCCTGCCTCTTCCACTTGTCTGCTGTGTGACCTTGGTAAAATCATTTAATTTCTCTGTGCCTTAGTTATGTAATCTGTGCCATTATTTTATTAATTTTTAGTACTCTCTGAAGAGTAATGAGGGATAGTCTACATGAAAATTGAATAAGAGAATCATGCTATCAACTGTGAAGACATCACCTTACTTATTTTGATAAAACTTAAGTTGACATAGAAACTAGGACTTTTCAATCAATTTGTCAGTTAATAATACAGAGTACAGAGCACTGTATTAAGCACTTTTTTATGGAATTTAAGTGCTTATTATGTGCTAGCCACTCTTCTAAGCGCTGGAGTAGATACAAGCTAATCAGGTTGGACACGGTCCATATCCCACATGGGGCTCACAGTTTTAATCCTATTTTACAGATGAGGTAACTGAGGCACAGAGAAGTTAAGTGTCTTACCTAAGATCACACAGCAGACAAGTGGCAGACCCGGGATTAGAACCCACGTTCATTCAGTCATTTATTGAGCGCTTACTGTGTGCAGAGCACTGTACTAAGCACTTGGAAAGTACTATTCAGCAATAGAGAGAGACAATCCCTGCCCACACCAGGAGAGATTTTTCTAACACCCACATCGTGCTCTATCCACTAGGCAAAAATGTTCCCTGCCCACAAGGAATTTATAGCCCCATTTTTCAAAATTATACCCATAATTTGTATGATAAAAACAAGAGGTGCTTGAAGTAAGCCATTCAATCAGCTGTCCCCCCACTCCTTACCTTGCTGATCTCCTATTATCCCACAACATCACTGTTCATTCCTGTACCGCCAACCTCCTCAGTTTTGTCTATCTCACTGATGACCCTTGGCCCCTCCCCTCCCTCTGGCCTACAACTCCTTCCCCCTTCATATTTGACAGACCACCACATTCCCCATTTTCAAGGCCTTCTTAAAATCATATGTTCTCCAAGAGGTTATCCTTTAATTGTCCCTCATTTCCTCTCCTTGCCCTCCCTTCTGTGTCACCTATGTACTTGGGTCTGAACTCTCTATGCACTTGATAGTCATCCTATTCAGTCCCACAGCTCTTATGTTCATATCCCTACACTTCACTATTTCCCTATTTGTAATTTATTTTAATGCTTGCATCCCCTTCTAAGCTATAAATTCTTTGTGGACAGATATTGGATCTACCCAATCTATTGTTTGTTCCCAATCAATCATATTCATTGAGTGCTTATTGTGTTCAGAGTGCTAAGTGCTTGGTGGAGAATACAGTACAGCAGACATAGGCTTGTTCCCTTCTCCTGATGTGCTTACAGTTTAGAGACTGTAAGAGACTTTCCAAAGCAAAGTTCACTGCCCACAGTAAGCACTCAGTAAGTACCACTGATTGATGGATTTGCGATGCTTTGTATCTGTCAACTCCCCTAATTCAAATTGCTCAGTAAGAGGTGCTACAACAGACATAGATTTTTCTCCCATGCCGTCCTAGGAAATGATTAGGATGGGACAGGATCTTTCTCTTAAATGCTCAAAGATGTAAACTTAGAGAGTTTGAAGGAAGGAGAAAAAATGACAAGGAAAACAGAGAGAAGAGAACTATAGAATGGCTCTATTTGTTTATATTATAAATGTTTTACACATACATATAAACATTTAAAGTGTGTTCCTTCTCTTCCTTGAGTCTAACTAGCAAATGTCTTGTGTGCAAACCAGTGGTGTTTGAATCATCTCCGAACACTCCACTCATCCAATAATTATGTTTAACAGGCATGGCCTGTTTAATTTTAGCTTTTCAAATGAAAACAAGGGAATAGGAAAACATTGTTTACTGAGTGGCAGAGAGCATAAGTGGTACAGCAAAATATTTCTGCAAGTTAGATTGTATTTACACAAACAGAATGAGTGGACTAGGTAAAATATAAATATCTGAAATCTGGGATTGACCAGTCACTCTCAGTAGTAACTCAGAGAAGTGAATAAGGAAGGTGCTGGTTGAGCTGCCTTGGACTCCAGACAGAGGTTCTTTCTGTCAGTTTTGCCTTCTTAGATACTCAAGGGAAAGATGACTATTAGAGCTTTATTTTTCAATCTGCTAGTGTACACCAAAATGTACATCCATAAAACCTAGCTACATCAAAATGGAAAGATGCTCTTTTATATAAAACAAAGTGACTTTTCCTCAATTGCTGTTAGAATTTGAGCTGACATTTTCGGGGCATATTAATCATCAAAATGCAGAAGCTAAGTGGTAAGTCATAGCCAGTGCCCTTATCAGGGGTAATATCTGGAGAAGGAGTGTGGATAATCCGAACTGTGAATACAGGTTGAGTTCCAGATTAGCATCTGGGGTCTGGTCCTGTCTGAGTGACGGGGGAGGCAGCCCGTGGTTTTGGGGATTGGACACAGTTTACTTTGCTCAACATGGAGGTAGTGGCGAGGAAAGTAAGAGGAGGAGAGCACGCTCATGTGGAGTTTTACACTGCTTTATGTGAAACGTTTGTAAAGCAGCATGGCCCAGTGGAAAGAGTGAGGGCCTGGGTTCTAATTCTGGCTCTGCCATTTGCCTGCTGTGTGATCTTGGGCAAGTTGCTTAATCTCTCTGGGCCTCAGTTACCTCATCTGTAAAATGGCAGTTAAAACTATGAACCCCATATGGGACACAGACTGCGATTATCTTATATCTACCCCAGCACTTAGTATAGTGCCTGGCATATAGTATACACTTGACAAATGCTTTTGAAACAACAAAAATTAATGCATAATCTTCACAGAATATCCAAAGTAGATTAAAAATAGCAAAATGCTTAAAAAAATCATACTGTAGTCAGAATTGTATACTACCAGACATAGTACTTGAAAACAGGCATTTGAAAGTATGCAACCTCCTCACTGAATCTGCAAACTTATCTGATTAGGAAAAAATACGGTAATTGTACGTGGGTGATGAAAAGGTGTTTACAGGGAGTCTCCAGCATTCTCAGTACCAAGTACTAATTGATTAATTTAACTATCAATCATTGATATTTATTGAGTGCTTAATGTGTACAGAGTAAGCAGTTGGGAGAGTACAGTACAGTTGGTACATACAATCCCTGTGTATAAGGAGCTCACAAAATAGGTAAGATAGACAATAAAATAAATTTCAGATAAGAGAAGCAACAGAGTATAAGGATCTGCACACAATTATGGTGGGGGTAGATTGTGTTAAAGAGAGTTTGGCAACAGCATGGCCTAGTTGAAAAGGCACGGGCCTTGTGGTCAGAGAACCTGGGTTCTAATTCCAATTCTTCCAGTTGCTTTCTATGTGACCTTGGCCAAGTCACTTCACTTCTCTGTACCTCAGTTACCTCATCCATTACTTATATTGTTGTAAATAATAATAATAAGAAGAAGAATATTTTATTTGTGAAGCACTTAGTATGTGTCAAGCACTGTAAGAGGCTGGAGCGAAAATAAAATAATCAAGTTGGGTACAGTTTAAGTAGGAGGGGGAATATGCGTGGAATCCCCATTTGACAGGTGAAGAAACTGAGGGACAGAGAAGTTGACTTGTCCAAGGTCACACAGCAAGCAACATGCAGAGCTGTGATTAGAATGCAGGTCCTCCAACTCCTGGGCCTGTGCTTTTTCCACTAGGCCATGCGGTTTCTCAAAATGGGGTTGTATTGTGAAAAGGCATATCATGGGATACGTGTTTCCCCTAAGATTTCATGTGGTTGGTTAGATTTTGTTCCAGAGCCAGCCAAATATGATTATGTGATTAAATTGTTTTAAATTGTAGTTCAATCAATCAGTGACATTTATTGTCCACTTACCATATGCAGAGCATGGTATTAAGCACTTGGGAGGGTACAGTGCAACAGAGTTGGTAGTCACATTCCCTGACCACAATGACCTTACAGCCTAGAGAGGAAGACCTTAATCTAAATAAATAACTCACCGATATATATCTAAATGCTATGGGGCTGAGAGTGGGATGAGTGCCAAATGTCCTGTGGTTGTAGATTCAAGTGCATAGATGACACAGAATGGGGAGGGAGTCGGAAAAAGAGGACTTAATCTTGGAAGGCTTCTTGGAGGAGATAGGACCTTGATACAACTTTGAAGGTGGGGAGAGTTGTGGTCTGTCAGGTATGAAGGGGGAGGGAGTATCAGGCTTCGGGCAAGAAAGATGTGGGCGAGGGATTGGCGTTGAGAGGGACGAGGTTAGCATTAGATGAGTGAAGTGTGCGGGCTTAGACAATGGTGGGAGATCACTGAGTTAAGGTCAGAGGGGGCAAGCTGGTTTAGCGTTTTAAACCCGATGGTAAGGAGTTTCTGTTTGATGCAGAGATAGATGGGCAACCGCTGAAGGTTCCTGAGTGGGGAATATGGACTGAATGGTGCCCCCCTTCCCTTTGTCCCTTCTCCAGTCTTTACAGGGTCTTTCCAGCTTCCTGTGCTCCCGAGAGTGGTCCCCTTCCCATTTTATTTTTTGTTTGTAAGCCAGTGACTCATGAGCACTGCACTTGAGCCCCACAGTACCACTGCAGCCAGTGAGAGAAGGGCAGGGACATGTTGCCCTTCCAACCAGGTCCCAGCTGGCATTCAGTCATTTATTTACTCATTCAGTCATATTTATTGAGCACTTACTGTGTGCAGAACGCTGTACTAAGCGCTTAGAAGAATACATTACAACAATAAACAGGTACATTCCCTTTTTTCCAGTGGCCAAATACCTTTTTTCATTCAATCATATTTATTGAACGTTTATCGTGTACAGAGCACTGTATTGAGCACTTGGAAGAGTACAATATAATAATAAACGGATGCATTTCCTGTCCACAATGAGCTCACACTCTAGAAGCGGGTGTCTCAGTTTGGCAGTGATGCCTGCCCCCTTACCCGTGTCTCTATAATTCCAACTTTCTGTCCCCTGAAGTATTAACCTGGGATCCATCCTCTAAGCATTCACCATCTCCGGTCCTCTTTTGGGCTCCGGGGACCCCCATGGGCTCAAGTCCGTAAGTAGAGTGAGCTGACAGTCTTGGGCCCTCCACCCCCTCGCCTCCTGTCCTCCCCATGGAGACTCTGTGTGCAGCATGTAGGTTCCTCGGATTAACCACGCCCCTGTCCCCATGGTGATACAGAGCTGGTCACTGCTGGAGACGTCAGAGGCAGGAGCGGGGCTCCGTCTGCCGTGGAACACAGAAGGTGAATCCGGAAAGGGAGAAGAAACAAGTCAGAGGTGGGCAAAGTGATGCGTGTGGGGTGGGAACTGGATCCAGCCGAGCTTGTCTTCCCACTGTGTGGGGTGAGGGGGTGGATTGAGACCCAGGTCAGTGGATACCAGGAAGTACCCCAGCTGGGATCCTGATAGCGGTTTTCCGTCCCTGCCCTGCTGACGGCGGTGAGGTGCGTGATTCGAGCGACACGCTGCATCTCTCATTGAAAAATAGAAATTGGGGGACAGCTGGGGGAGAAAAAAATCAAGGGAGATGCCGAGTGAGGCATCTGGTTCGGGGAGTTAAACTGCTCAAAACAAGGGGAAGCAGGGATGGAGCAGCGTAAAGAGAGGAAGGCCAGGAAAGGGATTCAGTTTCCTGGCAGTGACTGGTTATAACCTTGGGGGTGAGGCTTGTGAATCCTGGAGTCCATCAGCAATTAGTGCCTGATGATTTTCCAGGTTTTACCTATTGTGGCGGGGGTTTGGAACCCGGGCCACACTTATAGAACAAGAAGGCGCGACGTTAGGGAATGGATCGTTTTTTATTTCTGTCCTTCAAATGCAGTGCTACTGTACTAGCTTCCATGGGGAAAAAAGACAATGGTCCCGTATTGGAGGGAGAAAAATGAAAAACAGAGATATTGACTTTTAAGTATCTTCTAACTTAATTAGAAATATCAAGTTTGTGAGGATTTCTTTCAGGTACATTTCTTCAGATTCAGTGTGTTTGTCAAACTTTTCCAGAGGATGATTCAAGCGATGGAATCAGGGCAGCTCTGTTCTGAGACTTTGACTTAGTTATGCTCCAAACCTGACATATTCATTTCTTTTAATTGAGTGCTTATTGTGTGCAAAGCACTGTACTAAGTGCTTGCGAGAGTACAACAACAGACTCATTCCTGCCCAGAACGAGCTCACATTCTAGAAGTCTTATGCCTTCATCTTTGTGAAGGACACTGAAAGAGAGGCCTGGTGGCCACCATATTAGTGAGGGGAGATACTACTGCTGCCATTTTTCTGAAGGCCACTCCACAGGCCCCCTCTGGTATTTTGCCCTGAGGCAATGGCATTTTTTACTGTCTTATGTCAGTCCTGTATGAACCTGACCAAAGTAAAATAATTGGAGTAACTAATGTAATACCACTTTAGTGTCCTAGGAAATACACTGAATTTTGGTTTGTCTCAGAGTTTCTTGCATCATAGAGTTGACAATCTCTGGCATTCTCACCAATTATTGCTTGTATGATTTACATATTCTCATTTTTTGGAAAATCATTGGTTTCCAAGTGATCCACACACATTGGTTAATTTGATGAATTTGAGCATTTACTATTTTCCAAATCCCCACAATCCATCGAGCTAAATTCATTCAATAGTATTTATTGAGCGCTTACTATGTGCAAAGCACTGTACTAAGTGCTTGGAATGAACAAATCGGTAACACAGTCCGTGCTAAATCACTTGTCATTTAATGCAATGACTGTGACTCCCTATCTTCACTGTTTGAAATGTTTACTGGTTAAATGTTCTGGACTTCTTTGTACTTTCTGATCAACGATTTCCATTCATTCAACCTTATTTACTGAGCACTTTCCTTATTGTGTGCAGAGCACTAGAATAAGAATTTTGGAGATTTCAAGAAAAATAAAAAATCTGACTGCCTTCAAGGACCTTATTTTCAGAGAAGCTTGCAGTCTAGTGCCCGAGTGACTGAGAAGGTAGATATACGATCAGTAGTCTTCTGTGCCACCAAAATGCCTTTGGTGGGTTTGTGGCTATATGACAGGGAATTTGTCATTTTCTTGTTGTATTGTACTCTCCCTAAAGCTTAGTAGAGTGTTCTGCATCCATTCATTCAATTCAGTGTATTTTTTCAGTGCTTACTGTGTATTCAAAGCACTGTACTAAGCATTGGGATAGTACAATATAACAATAAATATACATATTCCTCTCCGTTTGCAGTCTAGAGTAAGCTTACAGTCTTACTGCACTCAGTAAACGCTCAATAAATATGATTGACTACTGCCTATGCTATTTTTGATTCTGCCTCTTTCACTAGTGGACCAATCAAAGGCTTTGCCTAAGAAGAGCCACCCTTCCTCCCCTTTCTGTTCAGTACTTGGCAGCTGAGTCATCTAGGTGCTGTTGCCTCTGCACTGACCACATCGATACCACATTGCGTGAGGTTTAACATGTCTGTGAATTGCTTCTTCTGACCACATACTGTTTGTGGGAACCCCACTTTACCTCACCTATCAGCATGATTTGGGGATTGCGCCTACATATATTTTGTCATCATTTCCTTCCAAGTTTTCTGTGTGTTGCAGAAACCTCAGTGCTTATAGCTTGAATCCATTTCAGTGTCCTGTGATTAATTCTACCCCACCATTTGATACTAAGAATGGACTTGCAGACGATAGTGAAGGAATTGCTTAAGAAGTAGAACAAGTCATCTGTGGTAGGCTCCAGGTTTTAAAGCCAAATGAAATGTGAAAGTCAGGTGGTCCTTGTTGATCTGACTCTCTCCTTTTTGACAGGGCATCAGTATCAGAGTAATAATAATGGTAGTGTTATTTGTTAAGCATTTACTATGTGCTGAGCACTCTACTTATCTCTGGGGTAGATACAAGATAATCAGGTTCTACAAGGGATTCACAGTTTAAGTAGAAGGGAAAACAGATATTGACTCCCATTTTACAGATGAGGCATGGAGAAATTAAATGACTTGCCAAGGTCACACAGCAGGTAAGTGGTGGAATTAGAATTAAAACCCAGGTCCTATCACTTCCAGGCCTATGCTCCTTCCACTAGGCCACATGGAATAATGAAGTGTTGGCCACAAAATAAGATTTAAAATGTTTTGGAAGAGTCCAGCTTATGAAAGATGTACTCTGCTAGATAAAGTTGTTGAGCTAAATATGAAAGCCCAGGGATAATCATCATTATAGCAAATGTTATATGCTTAATTTCTGGAAGTTGTTGTACTTAGTGCTGAGAATTATGATTCAGACAAGGTCTCTGGCCCTCGAAGCGTTTAGTCTAAAAGCTCAGGGGCTAGGGGTTAGAGGGGTTGAGGAGAAAACAAGCAGAAAAGAAGATAACTGAGCAAATTCAGAATGAAGCAGCATTATAATAAATGCAAAGCAACAAGTATGACTGTAGTAACAGCACAGAAAGAAGTGGTCCATTACTGTTTATTCCCCATTCCCCAGGGAACATTTCTACCAACTCTATTATATCGTACTCTTCCAAGCACTTAGTACAGTCCTCTGCCCACAGTAAGTGCTCAGTAAATACGACTGATGGTTCCAGGAAGGAGTCCTAGGACTTCTCAGCTTGGGCTCATGGTTTCAATCAGGATTGTCATGTCTGAGCAGTCGCAACCATCCCAACACTTCAGCAGTTGTCACACAGTTTTTCCGAAAGCCGTAGAGCAAGGCTTCTCCTTGGCAATGATGTGAGAGGGAGAGAGACGCCCACCCTCAGCCCCCAGAGTCTCGATGGAAAGGAACTGGGGTCTTCCTGGCCCTTTTCTTAGCCACAGAGCTGAATTCTTCCTGGCCCTTTCCTTAGCCGTGGAGCTGAGTTTTCCCTGAGCCGTTCTTTAGTCATGTCATGGAATATTGAGGACAGTGAGATGCATCATGGAGTAGGTGGAAAGAGCACGGGACTGGGGAGTCAGAGAATCTGGCTTCTAATCCTGTCTCTGCCACTTTTCATTCATTCAGTCGTATTTGAGTGCTTACTGTTTGCAGAGCACTGTACTAAGCTCTTGATATAGCAATAAATAGATACATTCCCTGCCCGTAATGAGCCCACAGTCTAGATGGGGGGACAGACATTAATATAAATAAATAAAACTGACATATTCAGTCCATCACTAAACCTGTTGATTCCACCTCCACATCGCTAAAATTTGTTCTTTCCTCTCCATCTAAACTGCTACCACATTAATCCTTATGCTTTTCCTACCCCACCTTCATTACTGCATCAGCCTCCTTGCTGACCTCCCTGCCTCCTGTCTCTCCCTACTCCCGTCCATACTTCACTGTGCTGTCCAGATCATTTTTCTATCAAAACGTTCAGCCACGTTTCCCTACTCCTCAAGAAACTCCAGTGGTTGTCAATTCGCTCTGCATCAAATAAAAACTCCTCACCATTGGCTTTAGAGCACTCAGTCCCCTTGTTATTTGTCTGCTGTGTGATCTTAGGCAAGTCACTTCACTTCTCTATGCCAGGTTCCCTCATCTGCAAAATGGAGATTTGATTGCCTGTTCTCTCTCTTACTTAGATTGTGAGCCCGGTGTGGGAATTATTTAACTTGTATCTACCCCAGCACTTAGTACCTTCCTTTGACACATAACACCTAAAATATCAGTATTGTTATTATTTATACATTTGATTGATCAAGCAAAATTCTCATCTTCCGTATTAGTTGTATATCTATTCCATTTCTTGCAAGTAGCAACCAGTTTCAGGTAAATTGGGCAGCAGTTAAGGACTGAAGTTTGTATTTACCACTGAAATTAAAAGAACTCTGTGAATTGATAATTGACCAAATGATGTATCCTGGTACCTTACATACCTATGACAGGGATATGACAGATCTAAAGATGGTAAACATGATGAACAAGTGCTTGGGTGTAAACAGTGAAGGAGGGGAAGGATTTTTTCTTTTGATGATGTTTATTTACTTTTAGGATGATTCCTAGTGATAAAGTGATGAGTAACAGGGTGGCATTAGTGAAGGAAAACAGACCCATTGTGCCATAGGATAATATTTGAAGTACAGTTAACACCCTGCCAATGGTGAGTTTCCTCTCAGATCATTTTCAACTACACTTTATACACAACTCACTCATTCGCTTGTCTTAGGCGGTCGAGTTGTCTTCGACCCACAGCGACTCTAAGGACATATCTCTCCCAAAATGCCCCATTCTCCATCTGCAATCGTTCTGGTAGTGTAGCTATGGAGTTTTCTTGGTGAAAATATGGAAGTGGGTTACCAGTGCCTTTTTCCATGCAGACAAGTTGAGTCTCCGCCCTCAACTCTCCCGTGCTGCTGCTGCCCAGCACAGGTGAGTTTTGACTTGTAGCAGATTGCCTTCCGCTCACTAGGCACTGGCCAAGCTAGGAATGGAATGGGTATGCCTCTGCTCGTCTCTCCCTCCTGTAGCTGAAACTGGTAGAGTATTGGAAACTCTCTAGGTGTGATCCTGAAAGGGGATGTATTTGCTACCCTGTCTTTTTTTTTTTTTAATGATATTTGCCAAGTGCCTACTATGCACCAGGCACTGTACTAAGGCACTGTGCCTTTTAGACTGTGAGCCCATTGTTGGGCAGGGATTGTCTCTATCTGTTGCTGAATTCTACATTCCAAGTTCTTTGTACAGTGTTCTGCACACAGTAAGTGCTCAATAAATATGATTGAATGAATGAGTAGATACGAGATAATCCAAGTTGGAGACAGTCTTTGTCCCACATAGGACTCGCAGTCTTAATTCCCATTTTACAGATGAGGTAATTGAGACACAGAGAAGTTAAGTGACTTTCCCAAGTTACACAACAGAAAAAAGGCAGCCGGGAATAGAGCCCACTGGGCCACACGGCTCCTCTATCTGCTATCCTTTCACCGATCTTATACCACAGACCCACAGGCCTGGATTACCCTCACAGCCTGCTTCTTTCACTCCTGCACATGAGCTGCAGAGCACTTGTGGCAGAAATCAAGATAGCAGACCCACCTTGTCCACCTCAAATCCTCCTTGCCTGTTTTAATTCTGCCCAGCAACATTATTTCTCCATCCTAATTGACTCCCATGCCCATTGCTCTCACCAGTTGTTTCAGATTAACTCCCTTCTCAAGACCCCATTCCCTCACCCCCCCACCCCCCACACTTGATTGAGAAAATTGAAACAGAGGGAAGATCTCCCTAAAATCTCTCCTGCTCCTGTCCAATCCTCCCCTTTTCATACCCCTTCTACAAGTCACCCATCTTTCTCAGCAATTCTCAAGAAATGTCCCACTTCCTTTCAAAATCTGTCCCCTCCACCTGCGCCTCTGACCCCATCCCTTTGCACCTTATTGAAGCATTTGCTTCTTCCCTAGGAATGGCCTAGTGGAAAGAGCATGGGCTTAGGAGTCAGAGCCTGGGTTATAATTCTGACTCTACCACTTATCTGTGGTGTGACTCTGAGCAAGTCACTTAACACCTGTACACCTCAGTTTCCTCATCTGCAAATTGGGAATTTATTCATTCAATAGTATTATTGAGTGCTTACTATGTGCAGAGCACTGTACTAAGCGCTTGGAATGTACAAATCGGTAACAGAGACAGTCCCTGCCCTATGTTCTCTTTTTCCATCTTAGACTGTGAACCCCATATGGGACCTGATTATTTTGTATCTACCCTGGCGCTTAGTAGAGTGCTTAGTATATAACCAATACCATTATTATTATTGCTATAATTGTTAATAATGCTAGCCACCTGGTTTCAGGATTTCTGCTGAGCCTGTCTACCACAAGAGATTTTCTGGGTACTTTTTAAGAAAGAAACAGTCCCCCTCAGTGGTATGCTTCTGTCAGGCATTCCTTGCTTTTAGCGGTTTCTCACACTCACCACAGTGAGTTAATGTTAGTATTTGTTAAGCGCTTCCTATGTGCCGAGCATTGTTCTACGTGCTGGGGTAGATACAGGGTAATCAGGTTGTCCCACGTGAGGCTCACAGTCTTCATTCCCATTTTACAGATGAGGGAATTGAGGCACAAAGAAGTTAAGTGACTTCCCACAGTCACATAGCTGACAAGTGGCAGATCCAGGATTCGAACCCATGACCTCTGACTCCAAACCCCGGGCTCTTTCCACTGAGCCATGCAGCATTGCTGGAGTAAGGGATCTCTCATTTTTCTGTGATATATGATGGGCTTGTGATTGCTTACCAATTGTTTATTACTATGCTTATTGTATTTTTTAAAAAGCATTTCTTTTGTCCAGCCCATTACACCATTTAAATACCCTTCTTGCAGTTATGTAGGAGTCTTGTTGTCTTGGTTTAATAGTATCAAAATAATTTTTAAAGCCACAATAAAGCAAAAACCTCAGATGATATAACTAGGAGAGAGTAGTTAGGAGCAAATAGACAGCTTGGTGGACAATAAATAGGAGTGAAGTCACTCTTTTGATCAGAGGCTTTAAGAAACAGTGGCACCAAGAAAATAAAAATACTTCAAGGTACTGCAAACGGCAAATGCCACTGCTCAGCCAGCAGGTCTCTATATTCATTCATTCATTCATTCATTCAATCGCATTTATTGAGCGCTTGCAGAACATTGTACTAAACGCTTGAGAGAGTACAGTACAACAATAAACAGACACTTTCCCTGCCCACAACGAGCTTACAGTCTAGAGGTCGAGAGACGGACATCAATACAAATAAATGAATTACAGATATGTACATAAGTGCTCTCAGGCTGGGGTTGTGGGGAGGGAGAAGTGGAGTATGTGAGGACGATACAGAAAGAAGTGGGTGAAGAGGAAAGGAAGGGCTTAGTCTGGGAAGGCCTCTTGGAGGAAATGTGCCCTCCTGAGAAATCACCTCCTCCAAGAGGCCTTCCCAGACTGAGCCCCTCCTTTTCCCTCTGCTCCCCCTCCACCCTCTGCTCCTTCCCCTTCCCCTCACCTCAGCTGAGCTCCCTTTCCCTCTGCCCCCCCACCCCACCCTCTGCCCCTCCCCTCAGCACTGTGCTCATAGGTATGTATTATTTATTACCCTATTTATTTTGTTAATGAGGTGTACATCCCCTTGATTCTATCTATCCTGATAATGTTGTCTTGTTTTTGTTTTGTTCTGTTTTGCTTTGCTGTCTGTCTCACCCGATTAGACTGTGCAGGGATTGTCTCTATCTGTTGCCAAATTGTACATTCCAAGCACTAAGTACAGTGCTCTGCACATAGTAAGCACTCAATAAGTACTACTGAATGAATGAGTGAAATGTGCCCTCAATAAGTCTTGGAAGTGGGAGAGAGTAATTGCCTGTTTATGACCCCAATGTGAAAGAGTTTATCATTCATTTATACATTGGTCTTATCAGCCACACTCACACACTGGATAAAAATCTCACCATCAGTCAGGGGTGTGCATTGGATTTACTACTTTCACAGTAATAACAGCATCACATCACACAGCTCATGGTAATAGCTGGCCCCTCCAATTTTTGGTGATTAGATAGTGCTCATTAGGAGGGAACAAAAAATATGTCCACGATAATAATGGCTGCTTGTCTTGGAGACCAATTCCCGTAGAGAATTTATTCGCTCCCATGGCTTCAACTACCACCGCTGTGTGGATGAGTCCCAAATCTACATCTCCGGCGCTGATCTCTCTCCCTCTCTGTAGTCTCACGTTTCCTCCCGCCTTCAAAACATCTGTGCTCGGATGGCCTGCCATCACCTCAAACTTACCGTGACTAAAACAGAACTCCTTATCTTGCCACCCAAACCTTGTCCGCCCTCAGACTGTCCTGTCACTGTTGACGGCACCACCGTCCTTCCTGTCTCACAAACCCATAACCGTGGCATTATCCTTGACTTCTCTTTCTCTCATATTTCCCACGTATTCCATCTATCACTAAATCAAGTTGATTCAACCTTCACAACGTTGCTAAAATCCACCCTTTCCTCTCCATCCGAACTGCTACCACGTTAATCCAAACACTTATCCATACCCACCTTGATTATTGCCTCAGCCTCCTTCCTGACTTCCCTGCCTCCTGTCTCTCCCAACTCCAGTCCATATTTCACTCTGTGCGCGGATCATTTTTCTTCAAAAATATTCAGTCCATGTTACCCCAACTCCTCAAGAACCTGCCATGGTTGCCCGTCCACCTCGGCATCAGAGACTACTTACCATCTGCTGTAAAGCACTCAATCACCTTACCCTCTCCTACTGAGAAGCAGCATGGCATAGTGGACAGAGCGTGGGCCTGGAAGTCAGAAGATCATGGGTTTTAATCCCAGTTCTGCCAATTTTCTCCTGTGTGACCTTGGGCAATCACTTCTCTTTTCACTATGCCTCAGTTACCCCTTGACTCTATTGCCATTGTTCTTGTCTGTCTGTCTCCCCAGATTAGACTGTAAGCCCGTCAAACGGCAGGGACTGTCTCTATCTGTTACTGCTTTGTACATTCCAAGCGCTTAGTACAGTGCTCTGCACATAGCACTCAATAAATACTATTGAATGAATTATTATTACAACCCAGCCTGCACACTTCGCTACTCACTGTACCTAGATCTTGTCTTTCTCGCCTCCAGCCTCTTCCCCTCATCCTGCCTCTGGCCTAGAAGACCCTCCCTCTTCATATCCAACAGATAATTACTCTTCCCACCTTCAAAAACATATTGTAGGCACAGCTCCTCCAAGAGGCCTTCCCTGATTAAGCCTTCATTTCCTTTTCTCCCACACTCCTTTCTGTGTCACCCTGATTTGCTCCCTTTATTTACTCCCCCACACAAATCACTTAGATACATATCTGTAATTGATTTATGAATATTAATGTCTGTCTCCCCCTGTAGACTGTGAGCTTGTTGTGGGCAGAGAAAGTGTCTGTTGTGATATTATACTTTCTGAAGCATTTAGTACAATGCTCTGCACACAGTGAGTGCTCAGTAAATACAATTGAGTGATCGATTGAAACCTGTTTTGTCCTTTCCTAATCCTCACTCTTACTCCCTTCATCACTTGTATTCAGTCCGCCCATCCAGTCCCCAAATCTCCTTATCAGTCTTGAGAATATAAGGCGCAAGACTCCCACTAGACGTCAACACTGCCCACTTCCCTGGTTTCCGGGCATGTACACCTGAAATAAACTTCTAGTGCATGAATAAAGTTGTGATTCCTAAGGTGCCACTTTTACTTCATGAAAAAAAAACATTCAAGAGAGTTTTGGAAAGGTCTGTTGAGCTTGAATAAAGGAATATAATAATAATGATAATTATGGTACTTTAAGTGCTTACTACATGCCAAGCACTGTTCCAAGCACTGGAGTAGATACAAGTTAATAGGGTTTGACCTTATCCCTTTTCCCCATGGGGCTCACACTCTTAATCCCTATGACATCAAGTGGTATACATACCTGCACCACTTCAAACAATTAGTCAGCCATATTTATTGAGCACTTGCAGTGGCTAGGAGAGTACATTTAACAGATTTGTTGCCAAATTGTACTTTCCAAGTGCTTAGTACAGTGTGCTACACACAGTAAGCGCTCAATAAATACGATTGAATGAATGAATGAAATGAATTTGGTAGGCATGTTCCCTGCCCACAAGAAGCTAACAACCTACAAGCGTGAAAAAGAGAATATGGATATATATGTAAGGGCTGTGGGTCAGAGGTGGGGTGAATATCAAGTACTTAAACTGTACAAATCCAAGTGCCAGGGCATAACAGAATGAGGAGAGAGCCAGGGAAACTAGGGCTTAGTGGGGGAAGGTGTGATTTTAAGAGGATGTGATTTTAATAAGGCTTTGAAGGTGGGGAAAATGATGGTCTTTTGGATATGAAGTGGGGGTGGGGGTAGTTCCAAGTCAGAGGCAGGAAATGGACAAGGTGTCGGCGAAGAGAGTGAAGTACATTGAGTAGGTTGGTTGCTAGTGGTGCATTTGTGAACGTGTTGGGAGGTAGTAGGAAATCAGCAAGGTAAGATAGGAGGGGACAAGCTGCCTCATTTGTCCTCATTTATAAAACGGGGATCTGAAGCCTCTTCTCCCTCCTACTTAGACCGTGAACCCCATGTGGGACAGGGAGTTTGCCCAATCTGATTAACTTGACTCTATCCGAGTGCTTAGAATTTTCTTGTCTTAACAAATGCCATAATAATAATAGAATTGTTTTTCTTAGCTATTAGGTGAAATACTCATCTCAGGCAATCACTATTTTAGAGTTTTGGAAACTTTTATTTTCCCTCTTTAAAAAAAAATGATCTGGAAGTATAGCCACTAGGGGGTAGATGCCCATGACACAGTGGCATTATTAAGGTTTGTGCCATGTATTGGAATTTATGTAGTTTTAAACTTGATATGTTGTTTTCAAACTGTTAAAACTATCAACACAAGACTTATTTGCTGTAAAAAAAAAATTTAGGATTCAGATGAAAGCAAACTTTATCTTATTATGTAGTGTTCTTTCTCCTTTTTTCTTTTAGAATTGTCAATTGGAAAGAGAATAAGTTGCCTAAACATCGACAAATAGTTATGTTTTATCTTGAAATATAATTGAAAACTGACTTAATGATTTCTTAATGAAGCAAGAATTGTGGTAAAAGATAGCCATTCCAGTTGTTTTTTTTTTTGAGAGTTGTCAGATTAACCTCAACCTTTTTTTATAAATTGGTTTCTATTAAGGAGTTGGAGTTACAGATTAAGTAACTTCTTTGGTTGGAGAAATCAGCATAGATAATCCTGGTTGATAGAACACGTTATTTGCACAGACCAATTTCAAGTTAGGAATTACTTTTGCATAGTTTAGAAAATTCACAAGTGGTGAGATTTTAGCATTAATTTGTATTTGTTTTAGATATCTTATAATCACTCAGTGATATATATTGAGCACTTATTATGAGCAGAGCTCTGTACTGAGCACTTGCAAGAGTATAATACAATAGAGTGGGCAGTAAGAGTATAATACAATAAAGTGGGTAGGTGTTCCCTCCCCACAAGGAGTTTATAGGCTAGATGAAGAGAGTGACATTGATATAGTGTGTAATGTGTGCTTTGATGGAAGTGAAAAGTATAATCCCAGTAAACATGAAATATTCTCTTGCAGTGACCCGTATGTGAAACTTTCATTGTATGTAGCTGATGAGAATCGAGAACTTGCTTTGGTACAGACCAAAACCATTAAAAAGGTAGGTAACCTTTTATTCGGATCAGTTTGAAAGGATGTCATGATGCATTATTATTATTATTATTATGACTAACAATACTAATACTAATAATGGCCAAGGTCTCTATCTGGCTGCGGGGAAGTTCATGCCATGAATTCAAACCTGCTAAATCTACTAGATGAAATGTTTACTCTGTCTTAGTTTTGTTCAATGTCTATGGGTTTCAGATTTTTTCAAAGTAAACTCTAAGGAATTCTTGCATTAAAAAATAGAACACCATGTACTAAAACCTGTGTTCTTGTAATGAATGGCCTTTTTACCATATGAGATCAGGTTCCCGCTCACCCCAATTATTTTTCTAAAGCAATTTAAAAATATTTAGACTTTAAAGATAAGGTTAAATATATGTAGTTTTTTCATAGATAGGGCCATTATTCTGATCAAGCTTTAGGACTTATAAAACATTTCAAGACATGGAATTTAAATAACTGTGTGATTACACGCACAGTAAACAAATCATGGGATGTCATCTTGGGACTGCCTGGTTGGTACATATATTTGCCCTTCAGAAATATTTCTGAATGATGTCCATCCATTTCTAGTATTAAGAAGCAGCGTGGCTCAGTGGAAAGAGCACGGGCTTTGGAGTCAGGGCTCATGAGTTCGAATTCCAGCTCTGCCACTTGTCAGCTGTGTGACTGTGGGCAAGTCACTTAACTTCTCTGTGCCTCAGTTCCCTCATCTGTAAAATGGGGATTAAGACTGTGAGCCCCACGTGGGACAACCTGATTCCCCTATGTCTACCCCAGCGCTTAGAACAGTGCTCGGCACATAGTAAGCGCTTAACAAATACCAACATTATTATTATTATTAAAATTATTTTTGTGTCTTGTTTATCTTGAATGTGACTTGCTTATTTTTATTTTTTGTCCATTCCTGTTTATCTGAAAATGACTTACTCCCCCTCCCATCTCCCGATGTGTCTGACTACTTCATATTATACCTGTATTACTGGCTGCTAGTTGCCGTGGGCAACATGAAATATGGCTTTAAGCTAGTTGGAGGTCATTTCGTGATAGGAACAATGACCTGGCATATGTGTTTTGCATTACGTTTTTGTGGCTGGTATTTAAAATCTGTTTTCAAAACAGTAGACGATATTTGGATTAGTGGGAGAATTCCTGTGGAGGACGGTGGCCATTGTTTTCAGTATTATTAGCTGTCATTTGCTCAAATATCAGCACGATAACAACTAACCAGTGCAAGGAGCACAAGTACGTCCTGTTTTGTTTTGCTCTCAGATATCTTTCTCTCTCCCAGACAAAAATGATTTGCTTTTTGTGGTGAAGGATTGTTTGCTTCTGAGGGTTTTTTTCCCCTCCCCACCTCCTTTTTTTACGATAGAGGGTTTAGTTCTCTAGCGGTGGCTGCTTCCTTCTGTTTGCCTCCTGGGTAGTCGACTGCCAACATCCTGGTTAGTATTTCTGTACTGTATTCAGTTTTCACGAATCACTCTCATCCTCATTCTCCATCTCTGTTGCTCTCTCCTTCATGCTGTGTATCACATTGCATTTTTCATTGTCCTTCAGGTCTCTGTCTTCCTTTCCTCCCAACGTTTGTGGAATTCATGCCCCAGGAACCACATCTTAATGCAGTGAATGTTAAATTGAGGCCTAGATGACTAACCTCTATCTTTGTGTGTCTCTCTGTCTCTTTCTCTCCTTTTCAAGACAGAAGCATTAAACTTTGTGTGATAGGATTTAGTACTTATTATTGAATCCATGAGCAAAGATAAGTGCTAGAATTTTAATGCTAGTTATGTGACCCGTTTATTTAGCTGGATAATATGTTTCTGTATTTTATGGCACGATGTGTGGAGCTTTCTCATCTTCCCTTTTCTCAAATCCTGGATTTTGTGGAAAGGAGGTTAATCAAATAGATGCTATTTGTCATGCCTAGCTTTTTGGCTAATGTTATATTATCATCTAATCATGTAGTTAAATTCATTCCATCTCAGATATTTGAAAAAGTCATTATTTTGGATATAAAGGTATTGTCAATTGAAAATAAAATTGACATTGCCCATAAGGAGTTCAGAAGTGTTATTTTTATAAATCTAATGTAATTTCCTTAAAAATTCCTTAAAAATAATACTGCTGATTTGCTGAAAACAGTGCGAAAGGGCCACTGAAAGTTTCTGCTTGTTCTCCCTTTGTTTTGCATTTTAAAAATAGAGTTAGTGCTATTTGGGCCTTTTTTGTTTGTTTTTTAGTTTGTAGATCTTGTGACATTCTGTGCTGCTGAAGCAGTGGGGGCACATTATCAATGGTACTGGGTTCACTCATGTTTTAAAGGCTTCATTTTAAAAATTTGTAACTGTCAAAATTTAGATGCATGCACCCCCACCCCCCACCAAGCCTTCTCCCCAACACACACACACACACACACACACACACACACACACACACACACACACATTCCTTTGCTTTCGGCTACCAATGGATAGAGGGCAGAGAATACATATCTTAATACATCCATATGAAGATAAAAATTGTCATTTGTGTTTCAACAATGAAATGGGTTATATTGTGCAGAATGACATCTTTATGTAGCTCCCTCATGATCTCCCTTCTAGTGTTAAATTTCTCTTTATAGTTTAAAATCTATTTCTGGATCAAATTGCTCAAAAATACACTCCCACGGATAGCTTTCTCTGTAGGATATTTTTCAGTCAATTGTCGCATGTTTCTTTTATTGCCATTTTGATGATTCCTTATACATACTGCTTTTAATACGAGTGATCGTATGTGAACCTATGATTTGAAATGTAAAGAAAACTTGTCAGCTTAAGAAATGAGATAGTGTTTATAAATAAATCATTGTTTTTACAGACACTGAACCCAAAATGGAATGAAGAATTTCATTTTAGAGTAAGTTTTTTGTTCATTTCTTGTTTGTAACAACTTATCCCTAGTGTATAAGACATGAAGCTTCTGATGCTAAATATTGGTCAAGAGAAGGGCATTGCTTTGATTTTTCAAATATATTAGATATTATTTATTTTGCTTGATGCCATTTCAAGCAGTCTCTTAGAGAGTTTCCCTCATCTCTGAAAGAAGGGATTGAGTAAGCAGAGTCTTGATTTGGTGTTCCCAAAATTGGGTATTGTTTTAGGTATGAGAGATTGATAGTAGAATGAAAAAAATGTTATTGTTTCATTTAGCCAATTTTCTTTGATTTTTTTCCCTTTTTAATTGAATATTAAACTGTAAAATATAAAAGAAAAGATAAATTGGAAAGTCAAAGCAGTATTTAGAAACCCATTTTTGGCCATTTTTTTCTTGGCTCAACCCATTAGTTGGATCTAGTAATTAAATTTTTTGTGGATAATTTGGATTTCTATAAACTGAAAACCAAATTCTGAACATATTAATGTACTTGCTTTTAGCTTGGAAGATAGACAAAGGGATAAGGAAAATGGATGGCAAAATAATTCAAAGATAAATTCATGATTTGGGGATAAATAATTTCAATTCTCAATGAATATCCCTCCTAGAAAATTACTATTATTCATTATTATTGTTTGAATAAGGTAAAATCATAATGATTAACATTTAATATTTTTAACAGCTGTTTAAGGACATGTCTGAGTGTTGGGAATTGTTAAACTATAATATCCTTGTCTGAGTATGCTTATGCCGATTTAGTTGGTAGACATTTTTCTAAAATGCTGGAAACATTAAACCGCTCAGCTGCAAAATTGAAAGATCATAAATAAAGGATTATATTTTTAAGAAAGGAAAATGCCTATGAAAAGAATTATAATTCATGTAGTCATGATATTTTAGCATTAGTATTCCTTCACAACCTTCTCTAAATAATTTGTTTATTCATTTACTAAATATACTAAATGAATTCTTTCATGGAATGTGGATTATCCAAGAATTGTCTTGCTGTGTTAAATTCAGTGTGACTGTCTCCAGCACTTTCCATTCCAGTCACAATAGGATTTGAAGTGTGTAAATCTCTTATTACCAGAACTTTTGTTTGTTCATGTTACATTTCCACTTCTGAAATATGACATTGGTATTTAAATAGTGGAGTCCATGGCATTCCATTCTTAACTGTTACCAAGAATAAATGTTTTTCTTTGTATTAATGATAAATTTCCAAGCTAAATGATCTTCACAAATTAGCAGTAGAATTAAGGGCACTGAATGTCTCCTGAATGCAATCCAGTGTATTAAGTACTTGAGTCGGACCGAAGTAGAAAACTTAATTCGGCAAGCGGGGCCTTGGTTATCTTATTACCCCAAATGCTCTAAGTTCTTTCAAGTTAAAATGTTGTTCAAATTAAGCTAAAATTGATCAGCATTTTGATAGAACCGTTTAGTGGCGCTATCCCAAATTTCCAGAAATGTTGTTATTCTGACCAGAAGGGTAAATGAGAAAGGGCAAAGCTATTGATAATCAGGTCTCAGACACACTTAAGGTCTTTCTCAGATTTGATTTTTTAATTTGTGTAGGTCATACATATGGATATCAAAATTAAAATCCTTCTTCAGAAGCTTGTATCTACTCTCATCCCTAATCTTGTTGACATTTTATTTCCCTAAAATGGAGCACCTCCCTGTTGATTGTTGAGTCCTTTTTTTTTTCTTTTCCCAAATTGTAATTTGTATTTTAGGAGGCCCACTCCCCTTTCCCTTTAAAGAGATTTGCAAGTAAGTTAAATCGTTTTTGCAGAATGATTATATTTATCAGTCTGTGTTTGCCAGCAGACCCACAAGAAGGAAAATAAATGAAATTTGCATTTATCACTCTCACAGCATAAATTCTGAATTTAAGTGAGCAAGTGGGAGTTTGTAGTTCTGGTTTTAGTGCGAAACCCAGGCACCCCGCCAATTTAATATTTCCTGTGAAAGATTCAAGGCCTAGGATAACCATTCATTCAGGTTTATACCAATCTGTTTTATTTTTTTAAGTTGGTCTGTCCTCTGGTATGGTTATGGCACCAGTATTTTTATTTTAACATCCTGTCTCTCTCTGACTGGTCTTCTGCAACCAAGTACTAAGGGCTCAAAAGTGGCACCCGTAATCAGAGAGACCCTGGGGGGAAACAAGAGAACTCTGGAGTGAGGGTGGCAGGCTGGGTTTCCCCTTAGAGAAGTGTTCTAGGTTTGGCTGAACTTCTGCAGAAAGTTGCATCAGGTGTCATTTGCATCTGGTGTCATTACGTAACACTGCGATTCCTACGTTATGCGTGCAATTGTTGCATACGTTACTGTCCACGGTAGTCTCCAGTATCCGTGAAGGCCAGTAGTGACCACGTTAGTGGGATCCCTTGCCCTCGTGTCTTCCTTAGCATTAAGCAAAACCTCAAATCTCAGATGTGTGTCCAGCTGCTATGAGTTTTAGATGGAAGAATGGCTGTATGTGAAAATGTAGAATGGAGAAAAGAGGTCACTGCCATGGTTACGTGTCAAAGAATGTCCAAAACACAGCATAAGAAGGAGCAGTGTCTTAAGAATTTTCATCCTGCACAAAGTCAGTCAATCAGTGGCATTTATTGAGCACCAACTGAGTGCAAAGCACTCTATTAAGTGCTTAGAAAAGTAGAGCAAAAGAAAGAAAAGACCTCAAGGAGTTTACAATGTAGGGGGTTTTAATAAGATGTTTTAGGAAGAAAAATGTCATAGTAGTAGAAAATGAATTTTCCAGTTCCCATGAATGTGGAATGTAAAATTGTTCATATTTCAGTAAATTTAATAAACTGTGTTAAGGAACTTCTGTTCAGTCTTTGTGATGCTTTTGCTGTATCTTTGGGTTGATTTTTGGGCAGGGGAATTCTTTATGCTGCTGAGATAATGAACTGAAATTTAACACTGTATGTTCCCCTAGGTGAACCCAACTAATCATAGGCTCTTGTTTGAAGTGTTTGATGAAAACAGATTGGTGAGTATGCATCCTTATTTCCTACTCTGGTTGAATTTTAAAAAAATTAATGAAATCTCACATTTCTTTTCAATTGTTTTTCGCTATTATGCTGTTATACATAATGTACAGTTGATATCAAAGGGATTTAAAAAAATCACTCTCAATTCCTAATTTTAAACTGATTACATCTATATGTGTGGAAAGGGAAAGTTTTCCCAGAAACTTTTTAAATTAAAAAATAAAATTGAAGTATACAGTGATTGAACCCACTGAAATCTTTTATGCTCCTATTTGGTAAATGAGCTGTAGATGAAGTAGTTCAGAATTAATCATTGAAAGCAAACTTCACTGACTTTTAAAGTCTAAACTTGCATATCTACACTGTCTCATAAAAACTGACTTATGTACGTATATTAATTAATGCCTTTATGACTTGTAAAAGATGGCCTTTTGAGAAATCTCCTCTACTACAATGAAGATCTTGCAGTGGGGAATGTGCATTGGTGAGAGTAGGTGATTAAAACAACTTTAAAGTCCAGCAGAAATGTCCAAAAACAGATCAGGTCACTATAATATGGAAGAAATGGCCCAAAACAGGAATTCATTTCATAAAGATGAACACTAGGATTTTAGCAGTGGGCACATTGAACCTGTACTTTATGGTAACTTCCTTCATAAAGCTTCCCTTGGGTCTCAATTTCCTGAATGATGATGGTGCACAATTTGGGACCACATCTGAATGTGTAATGGTAAGTTACTATTTCAGTGAATGCAATTAGGATGTTAAGCTCACCTTTCCCACAATCCAGCTTTCCATTTCTTTATTGAAAAATTGTTTCTTTCATTGATGACCTTATGACTCTTCATCGGCAGTGAACTCCAAGAGCATAATTAATAGGATGAGTTGTATTTCTGTTAATTTATCATCATCAGTCATGTGATATAAAGTATAAAGGAAAAATTAAATTAACATATCTGTGACCTCACAGGAGCTTATTTTCCAAAATAATTTGTATGACATGAATACATCAAATAATGTTGTTTGTTGAGAGCATGCAGTGCGTTATACTAAATGCTTGAGCAAGAATGGTAAAATAAATAGATGCGATATAATGGCTAGATATATTTACAAGTGCAGTAGATTTAGGAGACTTGATCCCATGGCTAGATATTTTTACTCAGTATGTGCAATGCTCTAAAAACTCTATGTAGAGTACAGAATAAAGTAAGAATATTATATATATATATATATATATATGAGTTTTTCCAATTGTAGTCTCCTTGGCTGTGTTTTGAAAGTGGATATTTCTGGAATTGACTTAAACTTTTGGGAAGGCCAGCTACCTGCTGCTGCATTGGAGAACTCTTGGTGAAGGAAGTGGGATTAGAAATTATTTCAAGTATAATTGATTTAAGGGTGAGTCCTCCCAGAACAGAATCATTCTATTTTAGTTTTTCATCTGGCTGTATCTAGGTTAAATGAAAGAGGCAAATTTTTTAGAGAAGAAAAAATGGTTGTACATTTGGATGTGTTTATTAGGTCAAGTATAGAATTGTCACAAAATAATAATAATAATGTTGGTATTTAAGCGCTTACTATGTACAGAGCACTGTTCTAAGCGCTGGGGTAGACACAGGGGAATCAGGTTGTCCCACGTGGGGCTCACAGTCTTAATCCCCATTTTACACATGAGATAACTGAGGCACAGAGAAGCTAAGTGACTTGCCCACAGTCACACAGCTGACAAGTGGCAGAGCTGGGATTTGAACTCATGACCTCTGACTCCAAAGCCCGTGCTCTTTCCTCTGAGCCATGCTGCTTCTCCAAATGCTTACTCCAAAAAATGGAGTAAGGAGTGTGGTCTAATAGAAGAGCTCAGATCTGGGAGTCTGAGGACCTGGGTTCTAATCTCGGTTCTGTCACGGGTCTGCTGTTTGACCTTGGGCAAGTCACTACCTTCTCTGTGGCTGTTACCTCATCTGTAAAATGGGGATTCAATCCTACTCCCTCCTATTTAGACTGTGAACACCATGTGGAACAGGAACTGTGTCAAAGCTGATTAACTTGTGTCTACCAATACATAGAACAGTGCTTGGCTCATGGTAACCCCTTAACTATTATTATTATCCTCATTATTATCATTGTTATCATCCCAACTCCTCCACTTGCCTGCTGTGTGACCCTAAGACATTTAATCTCTCTGTGCCTCAGTTTTCTCAAGTGTAAAATGGGGATACAATACCTCTTACTTTGACTGTGAGCCCCATAAAGGTCAGGAGCTGTTTATGACTGGATTAACTTCTATCTACTGCAGCACTTAGAACAAAAGCAGCATAGCCTAGTGGCAAGAACATGGACTTGGGAGTCAGAGGACATGAGTTCTAATCCCAGCTCCGCCACTTCTCTGCTGTGTGATCTTGGGCAAGTCACTTCACTTCTCTGTGCCTCGGTTACCTCTTATGTAAAATGGATTAAGACTGTGAGCCCCATGTTGGAGAGGGACCGTGTCCAACTTGATTACCTCATATGTACCCCAGTGCTTAGAACAGTGCTTGGCACATAGTAAGTGCTTAATGAATACCATAATTATTAATCATTACTATTATTATTATTATTAACAGTGCTGGACACATAGCATTTGACACATAAAGTGGGGCCTTTTCCTATAATGGCAATTTAGTCACTAAAATCCTGAAAAACATGAACATCTTCTGACCATCCATACTCACTAAAAGCCTAATTTCTAGATTATTGCAAATGTAAAGTTCATTTTGATTAGCTTATTTGGAACATTCTATTTTAAAATACCATCACCTGGGTTTGCACTGGAAATTTATAGTGATGTTATTGTGTAGCAAATGCCCATGCTCGTTGGCTCAGAGTTCAGTTAAGACAATAGAGGATTGTACTGGTCCTTGGCAGCTTTATCAGTAAACCAACCAGCTTCCATTTCTTTAGTAAGTGGTCATTTCGGCATTTGAAAACATGCTGCTGGAAAACACACTTGAAGGTCTGAACTTGGGGTTGATCCTCCACCCACCCGTGTTTCTAGAATTGTTGTCAAAGCTGTGCTTGTCACCCTCTGCCTCTGGGCTTTTCCACTTGTTTTGGTTTTCCTCAAAGACAAATCTCTTTGTTAAATAGCTGGTGTGCCGGTTCATGGAAAATAATAAGTTAAAAAAGACCACCATGTAAATGACTCTTTAGAAATTGTGGTTCTGAGTTACAGCAAAGCTGATGAGTCTTTTGTGTCCAAGCCATCTGTGTGCCTTCCTAATGAGACTTTTTGGCTCCTAGCAAACATTGCAATATTCCATTTTGGCATCCGCACTGTGGTAATATTGTTAACTTTTTCTCATTGGAATACATCCAATTCTGAGAGCAGTTTTTCTCTACGGTGTTTAAGTTAAATTAGTACAGAACCACACATGCACCCTTCTTGGATTTCCTGTTGCCTCTCTTACCTGCCCTATAGAAAAGATGGCATTTTTTCCCAACCATAACCTTCCATTCTGCCGCTTTCACTGTTGGGGGGAATTTTATAATATATAACATTTCTCTCTCTATTTCAGTCTTCAAGTAAAGAGGATCAGTATAGTAGCGGGTCACGCAGCATTAAGTGTGGTAATATCTTCAATTGCGGCTTCCATCATCCACCCTGCCCAAACAGATATTGTTTTTCTTGTAGACATGGCCTAATTATTTAGCATTAAAAGGAAACTACCTTGTGTAGAGAGTAACTACATATGAAGTATGTTTTATTGGTTTGCATGCCATCCCGATCATCTGGTGATGTCATAAAAATCATAGGAATCAAAGAAAAGTTGGTTTTTATTGAGGGAAGAACTTTGGTCCTTGTTTCATTTGGGGAATCAGGGTTGGCGAGGGTTCATGAAGTGAAAGGGCCTTTTGTTTTTTCATAGCGAGCCTCTGTGAGCGTGTGAATTCTTATTTTCATTTTTGTTGGTTCAGAAGTGCCCTGTGAATATGATGTGGGTTGAGATTTATAGCAGCGCCGAGTGTGTTTGCTGCCTTAGTCAGCTGTGCTAACTCTCCCGCTGGGGCTGCTCCTTTCTGATGGAAAAGGAGCAGCTGTGAAGGTGCTGTTTCAGGCTCTGCTGTTCAGAAAAAAAAAAAGAAAGAGAGAAAAGGGCGGGGGGTGGGGGCAGAGTAAGTCCATAAGCTGGCATTGGAGAGGGGGAACTGGATCATGTGACTCTAACCATCCTACCCTATGTCACAGTGTGTAAGAGCGCTGATTGCTCTTATCCAATCACGCCTGGAATGCTGCTTGCCACTTGGGCTATTTCTGCTATCTGTCGCTATCAGGGCTGCAGTGCTAACAGTTTGGCAGATGGGACACTTTTTCTTGGAGTTTATGTCTTTGATTTTCAACTTCTGGCAAGGCCCGAATTATTGTTGTTCTCGCTCTCCCTTTCTCCCCTCCTGTTAAACCATGGCCCATCGGCTGCGACTTTATTTTGGTTCCGGTCGAAGCAACACGGCCCCAGAATCAGAGATCCTAGACCAAGAAAGAGAAGACGACTTTTGCATGGCATTCCACACTCTGCCAAGGAGAAACGGTCCTCACGCTTTTCCTCGACATGGAGCGGAATATGGGAACGCTGGGCTGCAAGAAGGAGTGGGAGCACTAAAACGAAGTACTTCCATGTTTATTCCTCAGCTGTTGAATAACATCGACGCCCGCCCTACGAGAAGCTCGTCTGTGCAGATCTCCCTTCAGCGCAAAGCTCTGAACGGACATACCGATGAGTGTGGGGCACCAGAGCCTCCTGAGGAGGCCCTTCCGTGTAAATTTTCGGACTTCCGGGAGAATTTCTCGTTACCTGCAAGGAGGCCTCCTTCATCTCCAAGCAGCCCACGAGGATCCCCAGAAGGGGAAAACCCAGAGAGTTCCTCTTCCTCCAGTCTGGCAGGGGATGCAGGGCAGCCGGTCAATGGAGCCAGCTCTGGCAGTCATAGGCTGTTTCGTGCAATTCCTTCCGATAACCAGGATGAGGCTGCCCCCACCACCGCCCAAGGAGCGGAACCAGGTGAAGCCGCTTCGGGCGTGAACCTAAGTGGAGTGAGAATTCAGCATCGTGCCTCCAGTGTCGACATGCGTCAGGTTAGGCTGCTGCCTTTTGGGTCTGACTGTCCGAATAATCCTCCTGCCTCTGAACCGAGGCGATGGTCTTTGCAGCACGTGCCCGACGTGTCAGCGAGTACCGGGAAAAGGTGTTTTGTTTTCCAGCTGCAACAGCCTCAAGCAAACGCTCCGAGCCCCGGTAGTGATTGCAATTTCGGTTTCACCGGAACCAAGGGGGACAGGTTGGTTAGGTATCCCCGGATTAGGCTGGAGAGGAGCACCTCTTATCCCGTCCAGCCGCGACCGCTACAGATTACTCCCACCGAAGATGGCATAAGTTCAGCAACTCTTAGCAGTAGCAGTAATGGGCCTGAAATCCACAGGAGTAATTCAGTAGAGAGGATCCCGCAGGGACCAGGCTGTATGTTTAAGATCAGGCCAGATCAAAACTCAAGGCAACAGCATTTTAGAATTCTTGTCACCCGTGGCTCCGAAGAACCCGAGCGAGCCGCAGGGGAGGGTAGTTCCGGAGATCCTGCCACTTCGGTAGTGAGTGCTCCGGTAAGTTAGCTGCTGCTGTTCACTCTGTTTTCTGCTGGCAAGTGAATCGAAACATTTTATTCCCAATGAAAATTCTTTCCGTGCTGTTAAAAGGTGCTTTGTGCTAAAAACTTCTGGTCTAGGAAGGTTTTTTCATTAATTCTAAAGTTACCCAATTTTCTCTTGGATAGTTTGTGGAATGAGGTTTCATTGGGATGCTGATGTTTGTAAGAGTTATGAAAATGTGCAGAAATTTTTTATAGGGTGTAGAAGAGAAGCATCATTCTCTTTGCTTTATATAGGCCTCCAGAAACCCATTACTTCATTGTTAATGCATTTTAGTGAAATATACCCTTGATCTCATATTGGGTACATAGAAATGGTTTTGCCATTCAAAATTTCAGCACAACTCTGTGTACACAAATCAGTTTATAGCTTCAACCAGGGATGCATCTCTTCATTAGAAGTAAAAATAAATAAATGAGTAAAAAAATGAATGAAATCAAAATAATGGTGGAATGGGTCAGGACCATCTCTGATATAACCATTTAGATAAGTAGCTTGTAGTTTCCTAGGTTTTTTGCAGATGTGGTGGTCAGGATGCTTTCACATACTGTGGTTGGCTTGATTCTGATTTAGTAATAGTGTATGGCAGGAGAGACGTTGGATGTCTGGTTGTCCTTTATTTTGGAGGCCGAGTGACTTTATGGGCAAAGCGCGGGTAAAACTTTTAGGGGAATCATTAATGCTCAAATCGCATTGCAGTGCAATTTAACACTGCCCACTTGAGTGTCTAAGCTTGACGATGCTGTATATAGAATCGTAAGTACCCCGTCTCCAGCTGTGAAAACAGATTCACTACAACAGATTTTGGCCTTTATTGCATGTGTGTGTTCTTGTTCTCTTGTGCTCTCACTTTCAGTGAAATTTAGCACAGAAAGACAGCTGCTAACTTCAGCAAGGCCATATGATGACTCTGCAGCTTTCATGATTTCTTGTAAAACAAGTAGTATGAAAAACTTAATCAGATTTTTTTTTTTAACCTATAAGCGCAAGCCACACTAGACTTAAGTGTTTTCTGGAAGAACTTCATCGGAGCGTATCACATTTGATTTTGATTTATGTGGATCCATAAAAAATATTTTTATGTTCCTAAATGTGGATTCCATAGTTTTGAAATATCAATATTTAAAAGGATGTCTTCTAGGTGTTTCTAGAACAGTGTTAAATTTAAATTAGATCTTTTTAGGGCAGCTTCATGTAAACTTGAGGCAGGCCGGACACCACTTCCTGAGCTAGAGAAATGGGGGAATTCAGTCCACCACAACCTTTTTATTCCATGTGCCTTTATGCAGTTTTTCCCCTTCCCTTTCCTGTTTTAATATCCGTAACTTATTTCGCCAAACAGCTGTGTCCCTTTAACTCTGTTTAGCCTGAGGAAGAGACACTCTCGAAATCATTCCTAACGTTCTTTACTACCAAATGGTGGAAGGAACTTGGGGCAGAAATGTCCAATGATAGTTTTCTCCCAAAGAATGAATCTGTCCCATGGCAATGAATCTCAATTTGGTAGTTTGGAAAAAAAAAAGTCATGTTACCATTTTATAATGATTAGGAAACAGAATGTGTAGCCCAAACAGCCGTTGTGATAGTAACCCAGCTTGGCCAAGTCTTTTGCTATGAAATTGTTTCCCTACTTCAAGTGCTTGAAGCCTACTTGTTTTCATTCATCCTTTCTTCTTGGATTTCTGATCCAACCAGAAGTTTCCAGGACACTTTAATAGCCAATAGGAAGACTTTTACTTAGATGAGCTGGGCAAATGAAATGGAGTATCCTTCTTTTGAGAAATGAGTTTACCAGTAAATTACCCACTTTGTATTCCCTATACTGTCATTATTGTCTGGGCTGGTTACATTTACTGACTAGTTGTGTAAATACGCTTTTTAAAATCTGTCTCCTACAAATACAAAAAAGTTCTCCCTTTTCCATTGAACCAGTCAGTGTATGTTTGATAGATATCGGTCATGGGTGCTAGAGGGTAAGCAGCAGCTGCGACAGCCTTATTTATCTTGAGGGAAAACATTCACGCGGGCGTCTTCAGTCCTACTGCCACTGAGTGTTTATGACCTTTCAAATATCTTCTGTTTTAGTCAGAAGAGTTTTTATTACAAGGATGTATTTCATTATGTGATTGCATGTACTTTTAGGTAAAATCAAGTTCAGACCATCAATAAAGTCAGTGAAGTGGGCTTTTGCTCAAGTTTTTTTCATTTGGTGATCCAGTGGAGGATTCCTTCAGGCTGTGGTCTAGTATTTCAAGTGCAATATGCAAGGCTCTTCCTTTGGATTTGCAGTGTGAATCATGTTTGTTTTAAAGCCAACATCATCTGAAAGTTTTGCTGCGACAAGCTCCGCAACCTTTTCTAAAAGGGAGCATCATGACTGTTTTGTAACAGAAGTGTTGTGATCTAGTGACAAATAGCTTTTTGGCTTGGATTTGGAAAGGTCCGAAATTCCAAAGGATCTATGTAAAAATGGTAATTAGCACCCTTGAGTCTTGAAAAAGTCTTGAGTCTTGAAAAAGTAGTTTGTTTTGCTTACAGTTTATCTTTAATCTATTTGGCTTGACGCCTGCACTCCAGAATTAACTTCGAGAAGTGAGTTTCAGATTTTTTTCTGTACATAAAGACAGCTGTTATTAATAGTCAGTTTTGCCAGTGTTAAATGTTCAACTTAACATAGATAGTTTGATTTTACAAGTAAGAAAAATTAGTTTAACTTTTTGCAAGATTGAACTCTTAAAAAAAACAAAACTCCTGTAATATGATCTACATCCATGGCCACTGTATGTTTGGAGGCTACAATTGTATTATCTATAAAATGGCCTCTTGTCAGTAATATTTTAGAACCAAAAGTTTCCGTATTGACCTTCCCAAACAAACTTTTTAAAATAGTCGTGAAGAATCATCAACAGTATCATACCAGTCTGAGCAGAGCATCAAAGTAGGTCAGGGACAGGCAAAATACTGCCCACGGGCTGGATCTCACCCACCAAGTGATTCACCTTGGCCCGTGGACTCAAGCAGTTGATTGGCAGAAGCGGCTGAGCTTCCACCCGCAGTGGCATCAAACTGTCTCTGAGCTCGTTGCAAATGGAGTCGGTAACCTCCCCGCATGGGGCGGCTCGGAGAGCAGTGTCACACAGGATTGCTGGATGGATCCATGGCAGGTTCAGAGGCCATTAGGAACTACCCTCGTCAGAAGTGCAGCTGCTTCCATCTCTTTAAAATCTCTCGGCCCTATTGGAAGTGTGTGGCCCCCAAACACCCCCTCCCCCCAAATTGGTGAATGGCTCTTGGGCCCAAAAGGTTGCTCACACTTGCACTTGGTACTGTGGAATCTGAGTGAATAACGCATAGTGGCTTTCTTGAGGGTTTTGATCTAATGGAGGAAGACTGGGTTGTAACTCTGTTAGATGGACTTGATCCCTGCCTTCAAGGAGCTTACAATCTATCTGTTGTCCTCACCCAGATGCTCATTTCAGTTCTCTACACACAGTAAGTACTCAATCAGGACCATTGATTGACTTGGACAAATTATAAAAACCTGAACCAACTATTAGCTAAACTGTACATGTGTTAGATATCTCAAAATTAGAGTTGACATACCGTGTATGAGCATAGAGTTTACAGTGCTGTGCATGTAATTTGGGGCAGCTGAATTGGATATCACGACTGTGGTCCAGGCACTTAATCTGGAAAAGCCTGAAATTGCAATAAGATTTTTGTAGAGCTTTGAAAGAGGGAAGGGGCATGGTTTGAAGGGCACCATTTCTGGGAGCAAGAGTCATGTGTAGGAATCCCCATTTAGGGTGTACTAGGGAAAAAGGAGACACTAGGTATGTGGGAGCCAGTTGCTGGAGATCCTTGATGCTCTCGATCTAGAATTTTAATTGATCCAAGGGACAATAGAGAGGAGCACAAGTGTTTTTTGCATGTGTTGGATGAATTTCACGATACATTCTCTGCCAGTTTCATGATTTATGCTACTCTCCATTTGATGAGGCCAGGCTGGCTTCAGGGGATATAAATATTTCAAGAGCTAGGGTTGTGATTGTAAGATGGCTGATGGTGGATTGAACCATGATTGCACAAGAAAGACTGTCCTTAAGTTGGTTGGAACTTTGCAAAGAGAGTATTTTTCTGTAAGAATATTGAATGGGATACCATAACTAAAGGTTAATGAACAAACAAGATTATTTTAAGACAGTATTTAGTTATGTTATCCCATTCAATATTCTTATAGAAAAATACTGTCTTTGGAAAGTTCCAACCAACTTAAATTTATGCATCAGAATCACTAACTTTTGCATCCTAAGCTTTTGGTTTTGTCAGATCAAGAGTCCTTATCCTCTTTATAATTTTTATTATATCCTATGAGGATTAGAAAGTGTGGATAATTGAACCTTTAGAAATTACTATTTCAAGACAGAGTTTCTCAGACTTGAATCCCCAGTTTTTTATGTAGACTACTCATTTACTCCTCTTTCTGAGACATTTTATGTGAGAAACCCATACTCAATAAGTGGTAGACTATATCCATTTATTTTGGAGCAAAAAGACTCACCCAAGAGATCAGCAAACTGGGAAGAAGGAAAATTAACTTAAATCTTTTGCATTCCAAAATTCACGACAGGCAATAATAGGAATCCATCACATAAATGCATTAACTTGAATTGTCAACCGTGACAAATTATGTGTATTCCTGAATTGGACTAGTTCATTTTGAAAGGGAGAACTGTGAGAAAAACATTCTTTTAAAGAACCCAATGTGGGTTAAGTCATTTAAAAAATGATTTGGGAATTAGAAATCTGGCTAAATTGGATAAAACTGTAAGCACCCATGCCATAATTATTAATTATGATTTTATTCTCCTCTTATGCCCTCCCCCACACTTCTCTTTTTCTTTTTTTAATGGTACTTGTTAAGCACTTACTCTGTGCCAGGCACTGTACTAAGCAGTGGAATAGAAACAAGTTAATCAGTTTTGGACACAGGCCATATCCTACATGGGGTTCACAGTCTTAATCCCTATTTTACAGATGGGGTAACTGAGGCACCAAGAAATGAAGTAATTTGCCCAAAGTCATACGGCAGACAAGTGGTGCAGCTGGAATTAGAATACTTGTCCTTCTGACTCCCAGTCCTGTGCTCTATCCACTAGGTTACACCGCTTCTCATACTTGTGAAGTATGTGGACGGCAGATTTGGTCCCTGTTTCAGAAACCAGTGGAAGCGGAGGCACAGGGAAGGAATGAAGAAGTCACAGAGTTAGTGAGGAATAGACCCCTGATTTCCACCCTGTGTGGTCTGCCTCCTAAGACCACACTGCTGGGCCTTCCAGGTATCATAAAACAGAAAATTGATGTTCCAAGATTGTTTGTTAGGGCATTTTAAAAATGTAAAATACATTTTTTCTATTAATGAATGTCTTACAAATATAACAAATAGAACTGGAAGGGGCCTCAGAGTCATCTAGTTTAAGCCCGAGTCACACAACAGCCATAAAAACCTGGGAAGTTGTGGTGGCTGCTTTATCTTCAGAAGTCACTGAGGCCATGGCTTTGATTGTGGACTATGAGCCTTGAGGTGCCAGAAATTCTTCTCCACTAGCCACAGTACCCTACTGAGCATTTTGTTGTGTTTATGTCTGCTTAATATTTTGTTTCAGGTCTCCTTATGTGTCTCCAGGCTTTCTTTCCCCTTTTCATTTTCCAGATTGTGAGTTCCTTGAAGGACCGAGACCATGGGCTTGGGATTCAGAGGTTGTGAGTTCTAATCCTGGCTCTGCCACTGTCAGCTGCGTGACTTTGGGCAATTCACTTAACTTCTCTGTGCCTCAGTTTCCTCATCTGTAAAATGGGGATTAAGACTGTGAGACCCACATGGGACAACCTGATAACCTTGTATCTACCCCAGCACTTAGAACAATGCTTGGCTCATAGTAAGTGCTTAACAAATACCATCATCATCACGTCTAATCACCCCCCCACCACTCTCCATGTACTCTTTCTCAGCTCTTACAATGCTTAGCACACAGTAAGCATTTAATAAATACTATAACTACTAAAATGACCAAAGTGTGTTCACTCTGTCTTCTAAGAAATCGGTATCAAAGATTCCCTGTCCTTTCACTTAATAGTAATTGTGGTATTAGGGAAGTTCTTACTATGTGTTAGATACTGTACTAAGCACTGGGGTAGAAAGAAGAGAATTGGGTTGGGCATAGTCCCTGTCCCATGTGGGGCAAACAAGAGGAGCAGTAGTGATTTCAAACTGAAGGAAGACCCTGTTTATACAAAAGCAAATTTAAAAAGGGGGCTCTAGGGGTCGAAGGAAGTGGGTAGAAAGTGACTGATACTCCTCTGGTCAGTTTGTTAAATACATCAAGGATTTCAGGCTCCTCCCATATTAGGTTTGGGTGGAGAGGACCAAAGTACTGTGGGGGAAATAAAGCCAGAGAGTTTCCACTGTTGCCCTAGTGAGAGAACCTGAGATTGGAGGATGGTCCATCCATTAGGAGAGCCAAAGACACGCAGCCGTATGAGTCAAGCTAGGCTGTATCTGGGCAGGTAATTATCCCTCTGTACTTCTACGGATATGCTCAGAAGTTTACTGAGGTCTCACATCCTGGCTTGGGCCAGGGTCCGGAGTCCTGGGCCTGGAATCAAAGATCACCTTGACATGGTTACTGCTCTGATCTAGCTGCTGGCAGGGTGGCAGGAACCTCTTTAACTGCAGCTCCAGCTCTTAGAGCATCTGCCCGACCCACTGCATCCCAATTTGCTGTTGGTGATTTTATTCCACCCATTTTCCTGCTTTTCTTGGTTTACGGGGTTCCTGGTCAGCCATATGTTACGCTTTGGAAATAGTTCAGAAATTTTCCTTGCCCAAATTTTCCAACCTACCTTAAACTGAGAGCTATTTTTCCGGCCTAATGAATCTTAGATATTATTATTCCTGGTTTTGCTCTGAATAAGCTAATTAGTTCTTGAAGAAGAAGAGCACTACTTTTGTAGTTTTTCTTAATTGAAGTTTTGAATAGGCGTTCTTGAAATGGAAATATTTCTAATTAAGAACTTTTGAAGCAGATTCATGCTGAGCCCTTATAATAGCTCAAAATTGTACATCGTTCTTAATTTCCATAACACTTTTACAAAAATCATCTCATTTCGTCCCCAAAACATTGAAGGACGCAACTCCCTCAGATAGTTTTATTAGGCATGGGACGATTAAATACGGGCTTTATTCCAATTGTGTTTAATTCAGCATCTGAGTAAATATTCATGAGAAAGAGCATAGCTTCAAATTGTTTCAGGGGATTTTTGTTTTATTGAAAAGTTTTTCCATTTCTCAGAGGCAGGAATGATTTTGAATTAGTGGGTTCAGTATTTTCATAGGCATTTGCCTCTTTGTACTCTCCCAAGCACATAGTAGAGTGCTCTACACTTTAGGCACACAGTCAAACTAGTGATTGAATTTTTCCCTCTAACTGAAGTTGTTTTAAATGATTTAGCCTCACTAATAGACTCCAATACTTGCTGTGGTTTGGGTTTCTTTCTTCATGGAACTAAGTTATCCATTTGCCATACCTAAAAGGCTCAGCGAAGGAGATCGTAAAAGAAACAAACTTTGCTTCAGGGGCTGTCTGCCCTGTGGTTAAAGTTGTATTAACAAGAAATAGTTTGTATTTGGGAAAATGATGCCAGATCTCTCCAACTAATGTGTACAAGGTTTGATTTTTTTTTTTTCTTAATTTTGAGAACAATGGTGTAATTGTTATAAGCAAGTCCAGGTTTCTTTGGGATAACCTAAAAGTTAATTTGTTCTGAGGAAAGAACTAGTCCTTTCTAATCAGAGTATCTGCTAAAATTTGGCTAGCAGTTTTAAACAGCCTTTAAAGAATGTTCCATAAAGTTAAATGTATTTAGCTATAAATATGCATATTTTAATCAATCATATTTGTTGAATGTGCAGAGCACTGTATCAAGCACTTGAGAGAGTACAATAGAACAACATAAACACATTCCTTACTCACATGGAGCTTGCAGTTTAAAGGGGAAAACAGAAATATTGATGAATAAATTTCACATATGTACTTAAGTGCTCTGGGCTGGAGTATGGGCGATGTGTAAAGGGAACAGCAAGTCAGGGAGATGCAGAAGGGAGTGAAAAAAAAGAAAAGAAACTTAGATAAGGAAAGGTCTCTTGGAGGAGATATGGCTTCAGTAAGGTTTTTTTTGTAGAGAGTAATTGCCTCTCAGACTTGAAGGAGGGTGTTTCAGGCCAGAGGCAGGACATGGGTGACAGGATGGCAGCAAGATAGATGAAAGTGAGGTAAAGTAGGTAGGGAGGCATTAGAAGAGCAAAGTGGGCGGGCTGAGTTGTAGTAAAGCGGTGAGGTAGGAGGGGGCCAGGTGATTTGAGTGCTTTCAAGCTGATGGTAAGAAGTTTCTGTTGAATGCAGAGGTGTTTAGACTGTGAGCCCATCATTGGGCAGGGATTGTCTCCATCTGTTGCCAAATTGTACATTCCAAGTGCTTAGTACAGTGCTCTGCACATAGTAAGGGCTCAATAAATACTATTGAATTTGGCAACCCCTGGAGGCTCTTCAGGTGTGGAGAAACAGAGTCTGAATGTTTTTGTAGAAAAATCATCCGGGCAGCAGAGTGAAGTGTGGACTGGAGTTGGGAGAAACAGGAGGCAGGGAGGTCAGCAAGAAGGCTGTTACAGAAATTGAGGCAGAATCAGGATACGTGCTTGGATTAACATGAGCCCGTTGTTGGGTAGGGATTGTTTCTGTTGCCTATTTGTACTTTCCAGGTGCTTAGTACAGTGCTGTACACATAGTAAGCGCTCAATAGATACAAATGAATGTATGAATGGTAGTTTGGGTGGAGAGGAAAGGACAAATTTTAGTGATGTTTGATCTGACAGTATTTAATGATTGAATAGGGAGGTTGAAAGAAAGAGCGGAGTCAAGGATAATTTCAAGCTTACGGGCTTGTGAGATGGGAAGGATGGTGGTGCTGTGTACAGTGATGGAAAAGTCATGGGAAGAACAGTGTTTGGGTGGGAAGATAAGTAGTTCTGTTTTTGATATCTTAAGTTTGAGGTGATGGCCAGGACATCCAAGTGGAGATATCTTGAAGGCAGAAGGAAATGTGAGACTGCAGATTGGGAGTGAGATCAGGACAGGAGGTATAGATTTGGGAATTATCCTCATAGAGGTGGTAGTTGAAGCCATGTGAGCCAACAAGTTCTCCAAGGGAGTGGGTGTAGATGACAGTAGAAGGAGGCTCAGAACTGAACCTTGAGGGATACCCACAGTTAGGCGGTAGCAGGCAGAGAAGGAGCCCATGAAAGAGACTGAGAATGAGTGAGCAGAGAGATAGGAGGAGAACCAGGAAGAGGACAGAGTCCGTGAAGCCAAGGTGAGATAAGGTATGGAGGAGGAGGGGATGGTCGACAGTGTCGAAGGCAGCTGAGAGGCCAAGGAGGATTAGGATGGAGTAGAGGCCATTGGTTTGGCAAGGAGATCATTTGTGACCTTTGAGAAGGTGGATTCTGTGGAGCGAAGGGGACGGAAGTCAGATTGGAGGGGGTCAAGGAGAGAATTGGAGCAGAGGAACTTGAGACGGTGGGTGAGAACAACTTGCTCAAGAAGTTTGGAGAGGAATGGTCAAAGGGAAATAAGGTAATAACTGGCAGGAGCTATGGGATCAAGGGAGGTTTGTGGCATTTTTTTAGGGCAGGGGAGACATGGGCATGTTTGAAAATGGTGGGGAAGAAGCTAGTGGAGAGCAAATAGTTGAAGATGTCAGAGAGGGAAAAAAGAAGGGGGCTAGTGTTTTAGTAAGAGATAGCAAGAGCACTGTTATCTGTTTGTTGGATTGAAATATGTGAGCTAGTTTCCCTGAAGCTGAAGTCCACTGATAATGCCTCTAATAATTATCAGCCCTTAGTAAAAATATGATTCCTTCATTTTGTGGAATGGATCCCTTTTGTCCCTTACTGCATCATACTGCTTAAAATGTTTGATGGAAATTGCAAGTTTTTTTTTTTTAATTTCATTCATTCATTCAATTTTATTTACTGAGTGCTTACTTTGTGCAGAGTACTGTACTAAGAGCTTGGGAAAGTTCAATCCAACAAACAGTGAATTCCCTGCTACAACCTTACTGTCCAGAAGCGGGGAGATGGACATCAATACAATTAAATAAATTTACAGTCACATACATAAGTGCTGTAGGCCTGGGAGAAGGGAAGGAGAGCAAAGGGAACAGGTTAGGGTGGCCCAGAAGGGAGTGGGAGTTGAGGAAAAGTGGAGTTTAGTCTGGGAAGGCCTTTTGGAGAAGATGTGCCTTCTTCTCCAAAGAAGGCTTTGAAGGTGGGGAGAATAATTTTAACTCAGTTGTGTAATCCATTGATTGTCTTGAAATTAATTTCTGGCTGAACATTAGAACTTGGCAGGGAATAGATTATTATTTAGTGTTTTGGGTTCCAGAACATCGCAGCCCACTCCCATTTTATGAAATCTTGAAATCTGCTATTTGAAGCATGTAGTTGGAAATTATAAATCTTTTGCATTCTTCATTTTTTTCATTTTCCTTCAAGGAAACTGGCAGAAATGTCAGCTTGGCAGTTAAAATAGATGAATTTAATGGCATTTAAAAGAATTATCCTGTTTTTGACTGACAGAGCTGACCCTAAGGAACTGACCCTCTGTTTTAGTTTATTATTTGAATTGGAGCTCATCTGTCCTTAGCAGATATCCTGCTGGTTGCACTCAAACATTTCATGTGATATGCTCTTTTCCATCTTTCTCATTGAAAATGATAAACACTGGTAAGCATTAACTATAATTGCTGCCTGCTATTTGGAGGGAATACCATTAAAACTAAGCATTTATAAGCAAGAGAACGTTGGCTTAATTTTGTTTGGGCCAGCATTATGGAAGATCACTTCCTCCCTGATCTGCCTGAAGGAAGGAGAGAACACTTACTAACATGTTAATTACTGTGCTCCTTGGATTGTCCAGACTGGAGCCTCATCCTTCCAGGGTCACCCAAGGGATTTCCAGAATCCAGCAAGTCAGCAATCTAGGCTGACTTGTGTAGAAATTGTCTAAAATCATGTCTAGAGATTGGCAGTGCTGACTGATGAAGCAGTCTCCTCTTGCAGGCCAAAACCTGATTTTGTCTTCTTCATTCATTCACTTGAATTTATTGAGCACTAGCTGTATGCAGGGCACTGTACTAAGCACTTGGAAAGTACAATTCAGGAACAAATAGAGACAGTCCCTGCCTACAGCAGGCTCACAGTGTCCTTCTCTCACTTAATAATATCAGCCTTGTCCAGAAGTAGTTAAATTCAATGGGAATTGAAAACACTGAAAATGCTGGAAGGACCGCACCTGTTCTTATTAGAAAGAACCAAAAGCACCTTTGTGTGAAATGCCATTATATTCAGATATAAACATTTTTAGGTGGATTTAGAAACCACTCACAAGAATGGAAGATAACATGATGAAAAGCAAACCCATAAAGAAGTGGGTTTGGGCAGTGATAGCAGCTTTCTGGCTCAGTGGGGAAATCCGGCTCCTGGAAGAAAAAAAAAGGCATTCCGGAGATCTGGGAATTTTCTCTCAGGGCCTCACAATCAGGCCAACCTAGAAAATCCCTGTTGCAGGATCTGTTGGGCTATCTGGGAAAACTTTGAGGAAGCTTTGTCCATGGAGCAGGAGATATCATTTGAATTTATAGTCATTTGGATTAATTAATCATGGTGCTTACCACACACAATACTAAGCACTAGATACAAAGCAATGAGCTTAGTGGTTAGAGCATGGGCCTGGGAGTCAGAAGGACCTGGCTTCTAATCCCTGCTCTGCCATGTGTCTGCTGTATGACTTTGGGCAAGTCTCTTAACTTCTCTGTGCCTCAGTTACCTCATCAGTAAAATAGGGATAAGATTGTGAACTCAATGGGAGACAGGGACCATATCCAATCTGATTAATTTATATGCTTGGCATATAAGAAGTACTTAACAAGTAGCGTAATTATTATTATTATTATATAATCACACTGGACAGAGTCCCTGGCGCACCGTCTCCCCAGGAGGAAGTAGGATTTAATCTCCATTTTACAGATGAGGTAACTGAAGCACAGAGAGGTTTAGTGCCTTGCCCACAGTCACAAAGCAGATAAGTAAAGCAGGGTGGCCTAGTGGAAAGAGCATGGTCCTGGGAGTAGGAAGGACCTGGGTTCTAATCCCAGCTCCACTGCAAGTCTGCTGTGTGACTTGGAGCAAGTCACTTAACTTCTCAGTTATTTCATTTATAAAATGGGGATTAAGACTGTGAGCCCCATGTGGAACATGGACTGTGTCCAACCTAATTAGCCTGTGTTTACTTCAGTGCTTACCACAGTGCCTGGCACATAATAAACACTTAACAAATATTTAAAAAGTGGCAGATCAAGGGTTAGAACCCAGGTCCTGAGACTCCCTGTGTTCTTAACACTAGACCATGCAACTTATCAAAAAACTGGGTAGTGGTAATAGGGAATACTAGATTGGGGCCTCCAGATTCTTTGCATAGATTTTTTTGAATGGGAAAGATTTGCCTTGCATCTTCAATAGACAGCTGCATGTGTATGCCTTCCCTCCTGATGCATTTCCAGTACCAGAGTTTAGCACAATGCTAGGTAAGTAATAAACCCCTAACATCATCACCAGCAACATTATTATTATTCTCAATTTACCCATGGCAGTTTGGAGTCAAGTGGTAAATAAGTATTTTATGACGTGTCCTTTAGGGTGTGGGGCAAACCTCATTTCCCCTTAAGCATTAAAGGTCAGGCAACACTAGAATACCCAAACAGCATTTTTCAGTAAACGGTAGCTGGAGAACTGTATGAAAGTGGATAAAAGACCCGATGAGCTATGACCTCAAACGATGTGGCATAGATATGGGCTGCGAGGAAACAGTGATGGCAGAGGGACTGATCTGACCTGCAGCAGGAGGGAATGGCATGACCTGTTACAAAGGATTAAAATTGAACAATAAGTCACAACATTGAAACCAGAAGCTAGTTTCTGAACCTATCAGCATAAACATCTGATAAATTGTGTCTTGTATATGTGTGTTTGTGTGTATGCACACGCGCATGTATGCATGCCCATCAATCAATCAGTGGTATTTACTGAGCACTTATCGTGTGCAGGGCACTGTATTAAGTGCTTGGGAGAGTACAGTAAAACAAGAGTTGGTAGACATGTTTCTGGTGTGTGTATGTACATGCAGTGTGCAGGTTCTCAGACCTGTTTTTACATCCATCTTTTCAGGTTCTCAAACCTGTTACTTGCCTTACTGAATTAGCTCTATACTTACGGCCTGGGTCAGCAATATTTCCTGCAGGAAAGGGAAGCAAAATTAAAACTTTTGAACAATTGTAGTGCAAAGAGCCAATCATCTGATTTAGGCGAAGGTAGAAAAATAGCAAAAGGAGAGAGGGAAAGGGATGAAAGGGCCAACGAACCAAAGATTATTGGTTCTTTTCACTTGGGAAGTGGACAGAGTGGGTGCCATATCACCATTCTCTCAGTTATTGCCTCTCTCACATCACTCCCCACTTCTGCCAGTGCAGCCCTGGACCTAGTTTGCCTAGAAAAAGGCCCTCTTTTTCTCCAGCACCCAGAAGCATGCCCTCTTTTTCTCCAGCACCCAACATAGCTGTTCCTGCAGACAAGGGGCAAAGCTAGAATTAGAACCCAGGTGCCCGACTCCCCGGTCCGTGTTCTCTCCCCCAGGCCACATTGCTCTTCGTTATAAAGAATAAGAGTCCTGTGGTGTTCTTATGTCAGAAAGTTTAGAGGCTGTAGCGGTGTTTCAGCATATCTGGAGCTGAAAAATCTGTCGTTCAAGAGAGAACCTTCCATAACTCTTTACCAAGAAAGAAACCTTGTCAATATTTTGGTTTTGGCAGTAACCTATCTCCAAATCCAGAATTTTCTCATTCTTTCCTTTTTTTGTAATTGGCAAAATGTAGTTCTCTCAAGTGCCCTCTGGTTTTATTTCACTTTTCTGCCAAACCTAGTAGTCAAAACTTCAATGAGAACTTATAGTAGACCTTACCCACTCTGCAGAAAACTACTGTAGGGTATTTGCTTGTATTTTGTAAAACATTAGCATAGGGCATATCACAAAAAGCCAAAATTAAATATACCAAATTAGAAAAACACCATCACTTAGTTGTTGGAGGCTTGTCTCTCCTCCTCCCCCATTACTTCCAAGTAATTTGGAAACCAATGTTGTATTTGAGGAGAAGGTACACAGAGAGCACCATCACCCCAGTGGGCAAGGACCTGGGCTTGGCCAGGCAAGGGGATCCAAAAACCACAGCCCAGTTAGTGGTTCCTCAGCTGGGACCTCTACCACCAAGTGCATTCATTCAGTCATATTTATTGAGTGCTTACTGTGTGCAAAGCACTGTACCAAGTGCTTGTGCAGCAGGAAAGGACCATAAGGAGCTGGAAACTGTAACTGGTCATGGAACATGTCTACCAATGCTGTTGTACTCTCCCAAGTAGTACAATAGTACAGTGCTCTGCACATAATAAGCACTCAATAAATGCCACTGATTGATTAATCGTCCATGGGAGCCAGCCAATCATATTTATTAAGTGCTTCCTTTCATTCATTAAGTAGTATTTATTGAGCGCTTACTATGTGCAGAGCACTGTACTAAGCGCTTGGGATGAACAAGTCGGCAACAGATAGAGACAGTCCCTGCCATTTGACGGGCTTACAGTCTAATCGGGGGAGATGGACAGACAAGAACAATGGCAATAAATAGAGTCAAGGGCAGAGCACTGTACTAAGTGCTTGGGAGAGTACAATATAACAATAGTATAACAATATAGCAATAAATAGACACCTTCCCTGCTCACTGCAAGCTTACAGTCTAGAGGATGAACTGTTGACTAACTCTTTAGGCTTTCAAATTGAATTTGTGGTTCTCATTGCCCATTGACTGATAATGATAATTGTGGTATTTAAGCACATACTGTATGCCAAGCACTAAGCACTGAAGTAGATACAGTAAAGCCTCTCTGTTTCACATGGGATTCCCAGTCTAAGACAAAACAGATATTTAACCCACAATTTTCAGAGGAGGAAATTGAGGGGCAGAGAAGTAACTTGACTTCCCCAGGGTCACTCAGCAAGCAAGCGGCAGAGCCAGGCTTAGAATCCAGGCCTTCTGACTCCCAGGATTGTGCTCTTTCCACTAAGCCATGCTGCTTTAGTGTGCAGGCATGTACACTACTTTAAAATAGCTTGTTTATATTTCAAGCATCACCCAAAATCTGTTTTGACCAGCTTCTCTTGTTGTACTGTTTGCCCTTGGGTCAGTTATGTGCTGTCTTGTCACCACACAGGCTAGGAGCTTGAAACCGACCAGCAAGGCCCCTTTTTAGAGAGAGCATACATATATGGCAAAAGAGAAACAGTGCTTTTAAATAGCATGTTGAAAAAGCAGCAGCAGAACTAAAATCACATGTCTTAGATGCTGGAGTTTCTGTTTCTCAGAGGTAAGATTTATATAGGTATAATTGCCCAGGTAATAGAAAAAAGGTCCTTTTATTTTTCCTTCGTTGCCCTGGTTGAAGACTGTCATTCTGTTTTTCAACTGGTCTTCATTTAGGGAAAGAGCAGAAGGTTAAAAAGAAAGAGCCCCACTTACCATACATGATTTTTAAAATCAAGGGAGAGGAACAAGTATGGAAAACAATACTCATTTTGAGTTTCATTTCCATAGTTATATTCAGTATTTCCTTTTTAATCCACCATTGATGTTATAAAGTACAGTCCTCTTCGAACCTAAAAGTTCCTCAGTCTCAAGAGGTAAGATCCCTAAGGCAGCAGTGCAATTCCTCAAATGACTTAAGTTATGTATGAACTGCCACTCGCCTTCCAAGGCCTTGTCCCTTGCACAATCCATGTTAAACCTAATTCAACAGCAATAATGCAGTGTTTCATGAGGGAAGAAAGTGCTTATTACCAAAAAAGAAAGTTGACATGAATAATTATTCAGCACCATTTCTTCAGGGATACATACTTGGTAATAAATTGAGTTTAAAACTGACTCTGTGGTCACAGTTGTTTGCTTTGGGGAATAGCAGCATGGTAGTAACCATAATTACAAGCAGTTCTCTTGTTCACAGAACTGTAGCATAAAGAGTAAATCAGCGTATAAGATTTCTTACATAGGCTGTAAGTGCCAGTGAATGAGTGAAACAAGGCAATTCAAATAGCCAGTGATTAAGTAGAGCTTTCTTATAAGAGTTGTATTTATCTAAATTTAAGAATAATTCCTCCTTATAGATCTTCCATTCCTGTCAACACACAGTTCAGAGCTGCAGAGAACTACTTTAGGGACCTAGTTCTCTACTTGTGCTGCCTTAGCTGATCTGCATGATGAAAATTAATTTGTTACCTAATGTTAAGAATGACCTTTGTTTAGATCATGGCTGCATAAACAGATTTCAAATGAAATGTTTAAGGATTGATATTCGTTTAGTGTGTGTGTGTTTGTGTGTGAATTGTCCTGCATAATTGAAGTCACCTCTGCTTGTGAAGTTTACCTGTGAGGGCATGTGTGGCTTATTTAATATACATATTTCTCAAGATAACTGTACAGTGAGGAAGTCAGTTTTGTGGTCTAAATGTTAAGTGTGTTGAGAATCATACAGAGATCTATAGTATAGCACTGCCATTCAAATAAAACAAAATGAAAGGCTCTGCCTCTAGACTTTGGATACAGCTACTCGAATCTGTTAAAATTTGTGCAAGTCTGTGAACCATATAGCTAAGGAGCTTTATTTTAAGAATATACAGTTTGTGTGGTTCCATCTTGACATTCTAATATTTTTCTGTTAATTGCTATATAAATCAATACAAAATGATTTTTGTATGCTCTGTCAGCTTATCTTTGTCATTAGAATGTCAGTTCCTAGAGAGCAGAGCAGTTAAGTATACTTCTGTATCACCTAAGCAACTGATCCTGTATCTGCAGTAGAGTATGCAGTAAATGTGTTAATGATGATGAATTGTTTAACATGACGGTATTTTTTAAACGTTTACTATGTGCCAAACACTTGTGGTAATGTATTGTTGAATTATTACAAATTTGTAACACCAGAATTTTTTATTGGTATTTCATTCTCCCCTCCCCAGCAAACAGTGGCGAATGCACAAGGGAATGATGTGTTTAAGCAAGCAAAGGTTATCCCTGCCATGACATCACAAAATATTGGAAGGCCTCCTAGTCAATGAAAGTTGCTCTTTTTGCAGCTGGGGGCTCAGGGAGGCATGGGTGGCCACTGAGAATGGATAACAAACAGTCAAAAGAGTGTGATGTCACATGCTTTAAACCAGGAATGCTGGGACACAGAGGGACATCATACATACCGTTTTGTAAAAGTCTATCCAAACCTACCGAAACTTAGTGTTTCCCCAGGAGAGGACCCTTTCTCCTTCCCCCACTTGCTCCAGAGCCTTTGTGTTCTCTTCCCAGGTCTCCATGTACTGGGTTTTGCTTATGAGCCACAGAACTTGGCTGAAGAAGCCAAAGTGGAAGAAGACTGGGTACTTAGAAGTAAAATACTTGATAGAAAGATATCTATTGCTGTGTCTGAGCTAGTTGGGGTACAGAAGCAGCATGGCCTAATGGATAGAGCAATATCTGGGGATCAAAAGATCCTGGGTTATAGTCCTGGCTCTGCTACTTGTCTGCTCTGTGACCTTAGGCAAGTCACTTGATTTCTCTGTGTCTGTTACCTCATATGTAAAATGGGGATTAACACTGTTCGCCTTATGAGGGACAGGGACTGTCTCCAACCTGATTAGCTTATATCTACCCCAATGCTTGACATATAATAAGCACTTAACAAATGACATCATCATTATTATTATTACTATTACTAAGAGACCAGCTGAAAATGAGGCTCTCTGGTATAGCACTGAATGAATGGCTATTCTATTTAAGGTCTGCTGCTTTAGTCAGTCCAGAGGTAACTTCCTTACAGGCAATGATAGTTTAAAAGATTTGAGGTTTATTAATTCACAGTTAATTTTATAGTACCCAAAGCATCTTACTTTGGTCTCCAGCACAGACAAATTTCAAATCTATTTAGGGCAGTGGTAGGCCAAAGAAGCCCACAGGCCAAAATCGACCTGACTGTGAAATCTGGTTTCTGAAAGAGACCCTGGTACATGCAGAAGCTCCTTACCAAGCAGCTGTGAATACAGTCCTAAGTTCCCAGCAAGTCACAACATTGAAAAAAGCTGCATGTCTTAAGATGTGGAGTGTGTTTAGATAGGTCATCATGAATGGAATTAGATGTACTGTAGTGTTCTGAGCCTCTCTTCCCTCCCCTATTTCTTCTTTCAAGAACGGAGTAAGGACCCCAAGGTCCAAAATAATTTCTTCCTCCTGAGTTAGTGATTCACTGAGCTCCTTTCATGCAGACCAATAATACTTTGCTGTATGGATTGCACTTATGCTATTGTAATGTACTTAAAGTTGCTGTGTGTAGCAATCCCAGATATATTAGGCAGGAAGTTAGGGATATGATTTTTATGTAAGGGACTTCTATTAAGAAAGACATACCCGCTTTCACTAGTCACAAGGAAATAAATGCAGTCAACGAAACAGATGGCAATTTGGCTATTGCTCCACTGGGATGAAAAGTTGATGCATAATCCAACTTGCCACCGTGTCAGTTTGATTTTGTACGTAGGAACAGACAGAGGAATAGATTAATAATAAAGGTTTAATGAATTAGGGGCTAATTTCCATGTGTTTGAAATTGTCAGTCAATTAGGGCTTCACAGGGAATATAGTTCCTTGTAATGAATTAAAAGTATTTGTATTTTATAAAATTAGAGAAGATTAAAGATTAAATTTTCAGAAAATCATGAGTTATATCCCCCGTTTAAAATAGCGTTGGTTAATGTAACCTATGTTAGCACTGAAGCATTTCAAAACGGCTTAATTATGAATTATTTTTCATTCAGAAGTATTTATTGGGTAGTTATTGTGTGACAAGCACTGTAGTAAGCATTTAGGAGAGAACAGTGACAGCAAAGAATGTTCCTTGCTTTTGAGGAATTTACAGCAATATTCATTGAGTTCTTCCTGCATGAAGAAAACTGCATTCAGCTCTTGAGAAAGTACAGTGGAGTTAGAAGATACAGTCTCTGCCCTCTAACATCTTATATTGTAATGCAGAAAGAGTGGCTGACACAAATTATGTGGAAGTGAGAGAAAAAACATGTAATTGGTAGTAACAAAATTATGAAAAATAGATGCGTTAATTCTGTGGTTGGCTCTTGGGCTGACATGACTGACGACTGAGAAAAATAGTTGGGAAAAGCCTGGACAGGGTGGAATGTCAGAAGGATTTTGAAGATGTGGAGGACTATGGGGTGGCGGATTGGGAAATGGAGGGAGTCCTAGGCTATTAGAAGGACTTGAACAATGGGTCTGAGACATTTTAAAAAAGTGGAGACTTGAAAAATATCATTTTGCATTTTATCTACATTCATTTTTCTGATTTGAATAACATTAAATACTTGGGATGTAGGAATCCTAATGATTTTCTGTGTATCTTAGAAGTAAAACAAGACAAAACAAAACAAAAAAGTTCCAGAAGAAGAAGGAAGATCCTTGGGAAATATCTATAATTAACCCGTCCATTCCCATCAGAAATAGTATGAAGCTATGTTTCCCATAGGTTCTTGTGCTGTAAATATTGTCTATGCTGTCCTGATTTATTGAGGCAGCCAAGTAGTTTAGCCACCTTAAAGACTGAGCTTTATCCTTCTGAGAAAATCAAACTTTTAGAAAACTGGCATTTAAGCAGATTTAAAGTCTTTCCACTGACTCTTTAAAGCTTCAGCTGAAACTGACTTGTTGCAGAGAAGAGTGTTGCGAAGGTCCACCCAGTGGATGAAGAGTTAAAAAAAAATTTTACTTCCCAGTGTCTATTATGTTGCTTTGTCTTAAGGAATTGATCACAGAGCAAAATGATGGGCCAAGTGTGTGTGAATGATTATCAGTGTTACCCCATTTGGGGGATCTAAGGCCCATACTCTTCAGGCTAAGAAAGGACGAATAAATTGGGAGCCATCCATTGTCCCCTGGGGGATTCCAATAAATCAGTGGTATTTACTATGTACAGAGCACTGTACTAAGCTCTTGGGAGGGTATAGTACAACAGAATTTAAAAAAAAAATGATAATTTTATTTAAGCGCTTACTACGTGCCAGGCATTGTACTAAGCACTAGGGATGAATACAAGCAAATCAGTTTGGACCCTGTGCCTCATGGGGCTCACAGTCTTAATCCTCATTTCATAGGTGAGGTAACTGAGGCACAGAGACGTTAAATGACTTGCCCAAGATCATGCAGCAGACAAGTGGCAGAGCTGAGTTTAGAATCCAGGTGCTTCTGACTCCCAGGCTTGTGCTCTATCCACTAGGCCATGGTGTTTAGTAGACACATTTCCTGCCAATAACAAACTTACAATCTAGAAATGAAAAAGAATCATTTATCAGCTGTAGCTAAATGGCCAGTCTTTCCTGCTAAAGAAAGATTTCTAGGAATCTCAGTTTGGCCCAGACCCTCAAGGTCCTTCTTGAGCTGGTAGAAATCACAATATTGGCTCCCTTCTAAGTAATCCTCCTGCTCCAGTTCTTTAGGAGCATAAACCAGCCTATACTTGGATCAGATCCCTAAGGAAAAGTACATATTTATATGATCCATTCCTTCCTTTTGCCGTGGACCATCCCAGTCCAGTTTCCAGCCCCTGTAGCCACCCAAGAGTTGAGAGGGGTGTGCTGTGGGTGACATGTGCTGTGGGGAAGCAGCGTGGTGTAGTGGATAGAGCAGGGGCCTAGGAGTCAGAAGATCATGGGTTCTAAATCCTGACTCCAGCACATGTCTGCTGTGTGACTTTAGGTAAGACACTTCACTTCTCTTTTCCTCAGTTATCTGTAAAATAGGGATTAAGAGTGAACACCATTATGGGACAAGAACAGGGACTCTCCAACCTGATTAACTTGTATGTACCCCAACACTTAGAACAGTGCTTGGCACCAGTAAGCACTTAATAAGTACCATCATTATTATTATTACTTTTAGTCTGAAAAGCTAATCGGCACCAAAGCAGTAGCTGCATTTGAGTCTGCTATGCTGCTACTTTAGGGTACAAATAGTTCCTCAGGTGGGACTGACATTCCCTCAGGAAATGCTGGATGGTTCTCTCTTTGCTCATGCACCCATGTACCATGGTGAAGATTGCGAATATAATTTAAAAATTTCTGCTTGTGTAGTTTCATATCTTATTTTTCTTCTCAATTGCCCTTTAATGTCATATACAGTCTTCTATATGGAGTAATATATACTTTTGCAAATAACATGGACTGTCCAAAAGACAAACAAATGGATTTTGGAACAAATTAAACCAAAGTGGTCTTTGGAAGGCCAAATGACTCGACTTAGATTAGCATATTTTGGACACGTAATCAGGAGGACTAATTTTCTGGAGAAGATACTAATGCTAGGAAAAATCCGGGGAAAACTGGGAGGCAGTAAATCTCAATAAATACCTTTCCCCGCAATAGTGAGGCAAACACACATACAAAGAACAGATACCTCATCTTTGATCGTTTTGCAGAACCAGCACCCAACGGTTATAAAATCGTAGAAAATGGGCAGATTAGGGGTTATCTAATTTGCAAGAGTCAAATAATTAATGCATTCCCCAGTCAAAGATCGAAGCTGAGTTTTGTTACTTAAGTGTTGATGAAATCTCCTGCCTGAAATGACGATGTGCCTCAATCCAGTCACAAAGACTTTGGGATTAAGAACCTGCTTGGAGTTAATGAGAGTGGTTTGTATACCACCACTTTCATTTCTCATCTCTATTAGTCATGTCCCAACTGAGGCAGTGGAGTAGGGAGTAGGTCGACAGGGGTGTGTAGCACAGTACAAAGAATTTCACAGACAAGTTTTTTCGGTCTGACGCCATTCTGCAGTGCCATAGACTTGCTGGCAGCCTGTGAGGTACTCAAGAGGATCCTTCAGTCAGCAGATAATACCCAACGTTTAACTGTTTGAGTCCCCAGTGGAGGTGAGCTGTGTTAAGACTTTGGTTAGGGAGCACCTACAATGTGTTCAAAGGGAATTTGGGTAGCTTCACGGAAGGTAGGTCTGAAATCAGGCATTAAAGGAAAAGAAAGGGTTATTAGAAAAGTTAGGGTTTCTAAGAGGAACACACTAATTTTCTTAGTTCATAAAGGATTGTCAGATTCAGGAATGGTAGATTGGTGATGGTTTGTTGGTGGGAAAATCTAGTGATCTTGATGCATCTCTAACCCTGAGGATGGATATCCTAGAAGTCGACCATCACATTCTTCTTCAAAGCATCTCATTTCAGTTGTCATAGGCAAAATTCTAGGCTACGTGGACCATTGATCTGTCCCATTATGTCATTGTTTGTGCTCTTTAATGTATTAAAAAGTTAGACAATATGATGGGAGCCGTATTTTAAAAAGTGAAATCCATGTGGGACAGACTGTGTCCGACCTGATTATCTTGTATTCATTCAATTATATTTATCTACCCCAGCGCTTAATACAGCATCCCTAACACATAGTAAGCACTTAACCAAGTATCATTAAAAATGTGTCAGTGCTTGTAGAAGTAGCAAGATACTAAAATCCTTTGCAAAGTTAAAGTGATAAAGCTATTCTTCAGTCATTGATACCATCTTATGGGCCTAATGGGTTCCTGTAGAAAGAAAGATGACTGTTTTGTTTCTACATTATTTCTACAAATATATGAGTTGGGGTAAATGAAAGACGTTTTATAAAAGGGCTGCCCTTACCTTCCTCAGTGTCCTCCTGTCCAGTGTCAAATTGCTCTCCCAGCTGCCCTCAAAGAATAAAATCAGCACCATCTCATAGTTTCCAATTGTGCTTACTGTGTGCAGAGCACTGTACTAAGCCCTTGGGGAGTACAGTGCAGTAGAGTTGGTAGGATCCCTGCCCTCTAGGACTCAAAGCAGCATAGTTTAGTGGAAAGAGCACAGGCTTGGGAGTCAGAGGACATGGGTTCTAATTCTGCCTCTGCCACTTGTCTGCTATGTGACCTTAGGCAAGTCACTTAACTTCTCTGTGCCTGTTACCTCATCTGTAAAATAGGAATTAAGTGTTCTCTGTGCCTGTTACCTCATCTGTAAAATGGGAATTAAGTGTGAGCCCCACGTTGGACAACCTGATTACCCTGTATTACCCCAGTATTTAGAACAGAGCTTGACACATAGTAAGTGCTTACAAATACCACAATTATTATTATTATTATAATTATCATTATTATTATTAAGACTTTACATTCTGAAAGATTGTGCCTGAGGAGTCTTGAGGACTCCTCCCTCCATGAGCTGTATTTATCTCCTTTTTTTTAAAATTGTTACCTTGGATTGTTGATTTTGTAATTTATTGTTCTTATATTTATTGTTATTATCTTTACTGCCTTTTAGATTGTGAGCCACTATGTGATTTGGATAGTCTATTTTGTGTACCTTGTAATTACTCCAGGTGTAGGACCTTGATGTTAAATAAATACTTAGTGCTATCTCATATTCTGAATGAGTGTGAAGCCGTGATTTGCCACATGATCAGTGTACTACACTGTCTCAGAAAAAGGAAAAAGTGTTCTATCAGATTATCTTGTGTCTAATAGATTAGCCCAATGTTTTTGCACGTAGCAAGTGCTTAATAAATCATTATTTATAAGTCCAATACCCCTTTTTTGTTTGTTTTGAAGTCATTTTTAGAAACTTTATACTGGGAGAAACTCTGAGAATTGTTATGAACAGGAAAAGACAAGCATGCACAGACTGAGCAAACAAATGCTTCAGAGACCCACTTAAGTGCACCCTGGGGCAGAGTCACTTTGTTATAGATAAGAGAAGCAACAGCAACTGGTGGAACTAGTGGGTGTGATGTTATCTGGAGCTCAGTTTGAGCAAAACTAATGTGCTGGTTTTGAGGAATATCAGCAGGGCTACAGAGCTGCAGGCCCTAGTTGTTTGCTTAGACAAGTTCTGGACCCAGACACTTGTGTTCATCTGTTTTACCAGCCCGCAGAGTCGACTAAACTAGACCACTTTCCCCTACTTATTGATGGACTGACCTAGTTTGTTGGACATGTAAACAGGTAAAACCCAGAGGTGGTTCTGAAGCATTCATTTTACACTTTGGGTAAGGATCATTTTGACCATAGAGAAGACTGAGTAGAACGGGAACGATGTGGCCTAATGAAAAGAGCATGGGCCTGGGGGTCAGAGAACCTCCCTTCCAATCATGACTCCACCAATTACTTTCTGTGTGAGCTTGGGAAATACACTTAACAATTCTCATTCACACCACACATCCAATCCGTCACCAAAACCTGCCAGTCTCACCTTCACAGCATCGCCAAGATCCGCCCTTTCCTCTCCATCCAAACTGCTACCTTGCTGGTACAATCTCTCATAATATCCCAACTGCATTATTACATCAGACTCCTTTCTGATCTCCCATCCTCCAGTCTCTCCCACTTCAGTCTATGCTTCACTCTGCTGCCCGGATTATCTTTCTACAGAAATGCTCTGAAGAAATGCTCTGACATGTCACTTCCCTCCTCAAAAGTCTCCAGTGGCTTGGTTGCCTATCATGAAGCAAAAACACCTCACTATTGCCTTCTAAGCTCTCCATCACCTTGCCCCCTCCTACCTCACTTCCCTTCTCTCCATCCCACACACTCCGCTCCTCTGCCACTAACCTCCTCACTGTGCCTCGTTCTTGCCTGTCCCGCCATCAATCCCTGACCCATGTCCTACCTCTGCCCTGGAATGCCCTACCTCCTCACGTCCATCAAACTAACTCTCTTCCACTCTTCAAAGCCCTACTGAGCACTCACCTCCTCCAGGAGGCCTTCCCAGATTGAGCCCTCCTTTTCCCTCTGCTCCTCCTTCCCTTCCCATTGTCCCTACTCACTCCTTCTGCTCTACCCACTTCCCCTTCCCACAGCACTTATTTATATATTTATTACTCTATTTTATTAATCATGTATATATAACTATGATCCTATTTTGACGGTCTTGATGGTTTTTTGTTTTGCTGTCTCCCCCTTCTAGACTGTGAGCCAGTTGTTGGGTAGGGATTGTCTCTATCTGTTGCCAAATTGTACTTTCCAATGGCTTAGTACAGTGGTCTGCATGCAGTAAGTGCTCAATAAATACGATTGAATGAATGAACTTAACTTCTCAGTGCCTCGATTCTCTCATCTGCAAAATGGGGATTCAATGCCTATTCTCCATCCTACTTAGACTCTGAGGTTGCTGTGGGGCCTGAATATTTATATCTGTTCTTGAGCATTTAGTAAGCACAAAATAATATATTACTGTATTCTATACTATAGCATATTATATGAATGTAATAAGCACTTAAGTGTCACAGTTATGGATAGGAGGTCAAAAAGGAGGCTTCAGCAGCCCAGAGGTGATGCATTTGAGGTCTTACAGCTATGTGTGTGTGTGTGTGTGTGTGTGTGTGTGTGTGAGAGAGAGAGAGAGAGAGAGACAGAGAGAGAGAATGAACGAACTTGTATATGTACTTTTAGGAAATTACACTGTCAGAAGTACCATTTTTATGAAAGAATACCACCTAGAACTACCTGTAGCACAAAAAGTATATCAGTTTCAAAGTATTTATTGAGCACTTATTGTGCACACAGCACTATCCAAGCAGTTGCAAAATATTCAAGAGAAATAATATGTGCTCCCTGCTGTCAGAGCTGAATATCTAGAGGGTATTTTATCCATCTAAACAGGAGCATCTTTAATGATAGGGCATTTCATTAATTATCTTTATTTTGTGTTTTTTCATCTTTGACTATTTCCATGTAGAGCTCCTAAAGTGGCTTAGTGGAAAGAGCATGGACCTGGGAGTCAGAGGTCATGGGTTCTAATCCTGGCTCTGCCACTTGTCAGCTGTTTGACTTTGGTCAAGTCACTTAATTTCTCTGTGCCTCAGGTACCTCATGTGTAAAATGGGGTTTAAGACTGTGAGCCCCACCTGGGACAACCTGATTACCTTGTATCTACTCCAGCACTTAGAACGGTGCTTGGCACATAGTAAGTGCTTAACAAATACCATCATCATTATTATTATTACTATCATTGGTCAGGATTTGGGTTAGTCTCAGAAAAAAGACAATGGAGGTTTGGAAAGTTCATTCGTTTGTTCGTTCACTAGAGAAACTCTCTAAATCAAATCAGGTCTATTGTCAGTCACTATAAACTGCAAAAGTGGTTTAGGAGAAAGTGCCCAGTCTTTAAATGGAAACAGGTCGCTTTACAATATGGATATTTTCTCTCCTGCGAGCATTCATTCACTTTCTGTTTTGCAGAGCAGTCCTCTGTTGATTAGTAATTCATTGTTCAGTCAAAATGTGTTAGAGGCAGATATTGGACAGGGAGTATGGAGAGAGAGAAAAGAGACATATTTTTCCTTTTCACCAAATGAATCAAATTTGTTTCCTGGTCAGAATGCCATAATTTTGAATTCTCTCCATCCAAGGTTATTTTAAGGGAAAAGGAAAACAGACAAAAATACATGAGATGAAAATGTTTTAAAAAGATTTAAAAAATCAATAGTTACTCTTTACTCATTTCGTTTGAAAGAGTGCTAAGCAACTAGGGAGACTTTGTCTAATGGGTGACCTTGGGCAAATCACTTCACTTTTCTGGGCCTCAGTTCCCTCATCTGTAAAATGCAGATTGGAAATGAGCCTCACATAGGACAGGGACTGTATCCAATGCAATTTGCTTGCATCCACCCCAGTGTTTAGTTCACTGCTGGCACATAGTAAGCACTTAGCAAATACCACAATTACCATTATTATTGTTGATAATATCTGGGTAGAAAAAAATTGGGATGCTAGAAGAAACAGTTGTGATAGCATGTTGTGTGGCATGGTCAAGGGATGTGTACTATAGTGGGGGTTTTCCTGCCCACTAGGTTAGTTGGGATTGTTTACTGCACAGTCTTACTTAAGAATTTTCAGAGTCACCAGAATTCAAAAGCTTGGTAGCCTTAGGTCCAAGTGCTGCTAATCACTTGTTAATGGCAGGAGAGCCTGGCTAATTTGTAATAGTGGAGAGCAGTAAACCTTAAAAATAGTTAGGTCTTAATCACTGCCTACACCATTGTGTTATAATAATTACATCTGTCAGTTTGTGTGCCCCCAATTTCATCCGAGTTCTTGTCTCCTTGGACTGAAAAATGCACTGAAGTCAAGCACGTGATTTGTTAAATTCTCTGTACACAATTTGTGAACATTTTTGCTCTTGTGCAAGATAGAGCGTCAAGATAATGAATTTTGTAACAAATACCGTAAATATGTTGTCTAAAGATATTGTAATAAACCTCATAAAACACATAACTTATGAAATATTTTTCTTGCCCAGCTTTATTGGTTTATGTGTTGATATTTTCAGTTGTGGTGTGTCATTAGCTTGCAAATACCACTTTATAACAACCTCAGCAAAGCTAAAGCTAGGATCCAGTCCCTGTTTGGAATTTTGCTTACATGCCAGTGTATATATGGGTGATGGTACATTCTTGAATTGATTTAGATAATATAGGTTGGAACAGAGTATAAAACGGATCGCCACTTGGCCTGTGTTCGACATTTGTATGCTACATGGAAAATAATAAGTGGTTCACTTAAAGATGGAAACCTTAATGTTTCTGCTTATGGGAAGACGCAGTCACAGAGAGAAAATTCAAAGAACATGAATGCATCCAATCCAAGAACTGAAGGAGAGTGTCTTCTTCAGTGGGTCCAAAAGCAAATGTGACTGCTTTTGGAAAGCTAGATTTGAACTGTAGAAAGCATAATGAAACAAAATGAATGAAGATCAACCAAATCGATACTTTCATTGAAGTTAGAAAAGCTGCAACATGCGGTAGATGAAAGAAGGGAAGCAAGTCGAGGTACGAATTGATTACTGATTCACCATGTGATTACGGTTAATGGGTTCTTCAACTCATCTTAGAATTTCCTTCCAAGAGACAGTTTGATCTCAAATGAAAACCAAACTAAAGATACACCCTAAATAATTTAGCTGTTGACAAGAGTAGCATGGATCTTTGAAATCCATTATAATATTTCTTAGCTTTTTCCCCCTGTTCTGATGTCCATATTGTGAATATTTGTGTTCTGTTTTTCTCATTTAAACTCCATCAACTTTTCATCTGACCATTTGTTTTTCTCTCCTCTTAACTTAGCCTAGTGCTACATTCATTTTTCTCCAATCTTTAAGCTTCTTAATGATAACTGTGGTACCTATTAAGCATTTACTGTGTGCCAAGCACTGTACTAAGCACTGGGGTAGATGCAAGAAATTCATAGTGCCTTTCCCACATGGGGCTCACAGTCTAAGTAGCAAGCAGAAATATTTAATTCTCATTTTACAGATGAGGTAACTGAAGGCCAGAAGTGAAGTGATTTGCCTAAAGTCATACAGCAGATAGTGACAGTGGAAATTAGAATCCAGTTCCTCTGATTCCCAGGCCCCTGCTTTTCCCATTTAGGCCATGCTGCTTCTGAGTTGCCTCATCTATAAAATGGGGATTAGGATTGTGAGCCCCATGTGGGACAAAGACTTCTCAGTACTTGCTGGTGAAAAGAAATTCTTCATTGTGCATATGTGGATATTAACCTGATAAACTTGTATGTACTCCAGTGCTTAGAACAGTGCTCGGTACATAGTAAGCACTTAACAAGTACCATAATTATTATTAGTCTCCTGCCCCAGCTCCTTCTGGCAGGAACAGTATCCACCTATTCTACTGTATTACATTCTCCCAAGTGCAAATTTAAGATCTCTGCACACAATAAATGCTCAATAAATACAAGTGATTAATTGCTTGATTGTTACCTCTCCAGTGTACTATGAAATCCCTTCAAGTAATAAATTGGATGTGATAGCCTCCCATGCCCCCCTCCAAAATTTATTGGAGGAAAATATCTTTTACTCTACCTATTCTAGGTGGAGAAGATACTAAGAGAAGACAGTATAATTATAATAACTGTGCAAAGTTATCTATCTTGAATCCCTAACATTAAAAATGAATTCAGAAGAAGATAGCCGTATAATTTCAATTCCTTGGGAAACAGATTAAGATAAACATTTAAAGACTATTAAGAGGATAGGACTTAATTTGATTTTACCAGCAAAATATTCAACGTGGTAGTTTACATTCCATGGTATCTTGTTGCTTCATGTATACATCGTGCTCTCATAACCCAAAACAGTTCATCGCTAATATTAAAAATATTGCTCTCCAACTGGTTTTTCCAGTCACGGTACTTCTGAAAGTGGAATGAACTATATTATTTATTGACCTGTAAATATTCATGAATTTAATTTGATTTTAACTTTGCCTCATTTAAGGTGGAGCTTTAAGGAACTGTGGATGATAGTTCTGAGCAAATTTTCCATTAAAGTGACCAGTGAGTTTATAAGATTCATTAATCAGAAATTTAATAATGTTTAGTTCTGTGAAACTTTCCCCCATCTAAGTGGACAACTGGTTTTATGAAAAACCTATAAGGACAATGGGTGCTTTTGTGAACTATTTTTGCCTGAAAGACCTTTTGATTTTGGCAGACATGCATGCATGCTGTATAATCTGCTGATTTTATAGCATTCATTTCTTATATCTTAAAAAAATTTTATGGAATAATGCTTAACCAAACATAGTGTAATCATAGCACATTACATCATGGTTTGGGGAGATAACTTCTCAGTAAATTGTCACTACACATTTAACACTATTTTATCCAAATTTAAAAAAATCATATAGAATCTTCAGCTCTGAATGGTTAAAGGAAGTAGAGAATAAATGTGTGGGTTATGACTATGAAAAATAAAATTGCGAATTTTAAAAATTGTCAAATTTTTATTGTGGGTTATGTAGAAAAGTCTTGATATATTTTGCCAAACGTACCCAAGTCCCAGAATATAAAGTTTTGTAGCAGTCATTATAATTTCCATTATCACCTCATAATTAAACTATATGCATATATGCAAATTTATGAACTAAATCACCCAGAAGGAAAACACCAAAGTTAGTGGCGAGAAGAAATTCGTCTTCCTTGAGCAAATATGGATGTTTTATAGCAGATGGTTTGAAGCCTATTAAATAATTTGCAATTAATGAATACTCCATGCATTGTAACAGTTGCACTACTTCCATGCCAAGACCTAGCCTTTATTCTTTAGCAATTATTGCTGACTTAATTTACAAAGTCCTTTATTTGAATGGCAAACACTTCTAAATTTGGTTCAACCCATTGGTCATGTTGAAGATTACCCAAATTACTTTGGTTCTTAGAACCCTTCTGTCTAATACCTCTTTAATACCTGTTTTAAGTTTAGAGAAGCAGCATGGCCTAGTGAATAGATCGAGGGCCTGGGTGTCAGAAGGATATGGGTTCTATTCTTGGCTCTGCCACTTGCCTGCTTTGTGACCTTGGGTAAATCACTTAACTTCTGTGCTTCATTTCCCTCCTTTGTAAAGTGGGGATTAAGTCTGTGAGCCCCATGTGGGACATGGGCTATGCTTAACTCTGTACCTACCTCAGCACTTAGAACAGTGCTGGGCACATAGTAGGTGCTTAAAAAGTACCATTAAAAAAAGCAAACAAAAAAAGTTGATGAGATTCTATTCCCAGAATGTAGAAGGATGGCCTTTTATTAATCTGATCGAGTGCCAGATATTTAGGGAAGTATCATTCCAAGATATGGGTAGCTACAGTTCACTCCTGTGTGTCCCCATTTAAAGTTGGGGTTCTCATTCAGAAGAATCCAAATGAGCCTTAGGGAGGTTGGATGGTTCTGCAGATGAGCAATATCAGTTTGATGTATTCATTATTCCAGCCAGATATAAAATTTAAAAGCCATTGATAAGTTGAGGGGCATAAATTCTCATGATAAAGTCACTGCTAATTGATTAACTTGATCACTTTATTGTTTCCTTATTTTAATCCATTTTGGTTTTCCTTTAAATTCTACAGAAAAATGAATGTGAGTGTTTAGACTGTAAGCTCGTTGTGGGCAGGGATGTCACTGTTTATTTTTGCATTGTACTTTCCCAAGTGCTTAGTATAGTGCTCAGCACACAGTAAGCGCTCAAATACAATTGGATGAATGAATGAATAGGTTGCTCATATGCACGGTGTCACTACTGCTGAGTAAGACAGAAGGTAAATGTTGGTTTATCCCATTGTTTAAAAATGGTAGTGGAACAAATTAAATTATTTGGAGAAGAATCTGGTTAATATAGCCATCTGAATTTTAACCTTTGCGTAAAAGTTGTTGGGTATGTTGCAGAAGTTCTGGTGGCCATGATCTACTTTTCATTTTGAGATTTGAAGCTTTGAAATATGGTTTTGAGGTTTCCGAACACAAGAGCTATATTCATTCCAGGTGATTCTTGTTCTCCAATTGAGCCTTGTATACCTGGGTAAAAATTCACTTATTCTTTATTTCACTTTTTCTGTTTATACATTTTCATGATATTTGTTAAGCACTTCCTATATACCAGGCACAGTTCTAAGAATTGGGATAGATACAAGTTAATCATGTGGATATAGTCTGTGTTCCACATGGGGCTCACAGTCTTAATCCCCGTTTGAGAAGCAGCTTGGCTTAGTGGAAAGAGCATGGGCTTGGGAGTCAGAAGATGTGTGTGCTAATCCAAGCTCCGCCACTTATCTATGTGACCTTGGGCAAGCCACTTAACTGCTCTGTGCCTCACTTACTTCATCTGTAAAATAAGGATTAAAACTGTGAACCCACGTGGGATATCTGATTACCATAATTATTATTATTATTTTCTCATGAGGTGACCGAGGCCTGGAGAAGTGAAGTGACTTCCCAAGGTCACACAGCGAAGAAGTAATGAAGTCAGGATTAGAACCCAGGTCCTTCTGACTTCCAGGCCTGTGCTCTATCCACTAGGCCATACTGCTTCTAATTATTCATTTCATCATACTGTCATTGTAAAGGACTGTATTGAACCCGTACTGAGTGTCGTCTATTCTACAAAGCTCTTGGGAAAGTACATCTGAATTTCCTGTCCCCAATTTACCATACAAGAAGTACGATTGATATATACTGAATATGTGGGTTGAATGAGAGAGAGGTGTCAAGGATATTGCCAAGGTTATGGGCTTGTGAAACAGGAAGGATGGTGGTGCTGTCTACAGTGATGGGAAAGTCAGGGGGAGGACAGGGTTTGGGCGGGAAGTTGAGTTCTGTTTTGGACATGTTAAGCTTGAGGTGACAGCAGGACATCCAAGTAAAGATGTCTTGAAGGGAGGGGGAAATGAGAGACTCTAGGGAGAAAGAAAGATCTGGGCTGGAGATGTCGATTTGGGTATCATCCACAAAGAGCTGAAGACATGGGAGGGAATTGAAGCCATGGTAGTGAATGAGTTCTCCAAGGGAGTGGGTGTAGATGGAAAGTAGAAAGAAATTCAGAACTGAACCTTGAGGGACACCCCCGCCCACCAGTAAGTGTGCGGGAGGCAGAGGAAGAGGCCATGAAAGAGACTGAGAATGAGTGGCCAGAGAGATGAGGAGAACCAGGAGAGGGATACATCCACCTCTTCTGTCCAGTGATCCTGGTGGTAACTTGGCTCGGGGCAGGCAGGTCACTTGTGGTCAGTATTCCCACTCCGTCCTGATCACTGATGCTCTTGCCTTGGGTTCATTCATTCAATAGTATTTATTGAGTGCTTACTATGTGCAGAGCACTGTACTAAGCGCTTGGAATGTACAAATCAGTAACAGATAGAAACAGTCCCTGCCGTTTGATGGGCTTACAGTCTAATCTGGGGAGACAGACAGACAAGAACAATGGCAATAGAGTCAAGGGGTAACTGAGGCATAGTGAAAAGGAAGTGACTTGCCCAAGGTCACACAGGAGAAAATTGGCAGAACTGGGATTAAAACCCATGATCTTCTGACTTCCAGGCCCACGCTCTGTCCACTATGCCATGCTGCTTCTCAGTAGGAGAGGGTAAGGTGATTGAGTGCTTTACAGCAGATGGTAAGTAGTCTCTGATGCCGAGGTGGACGGGCAACCATGGCAGGTTCTTGAGGAGTTGGGGTAACATGGACTGAATATTTTTGAAGAAAAATGATCCGCACACAGAGTGAAATATGGACTGGAGTTGGGAGAGACAGGAGGCAGGGAAGTCAGGAAGGAGGCTGAGGCAATAATCAAGGTGGGTATGGATAAGTGTTTGGATTAACGTGGTAGCAGTTTGGATGGAGAGGAAAGGGTGGATTTTAGCAACGTTGTGAAGGTTGAATCAACTTGATTTAGTGATAGATGGAATACGTGGGAAATATGAGAGAAAGAGAAGTCAAGGATAATGCCACGGTTATGGGTTTGTGAGACAGGAAGGACGGTGGTGCCGTCAACAGTGATAGGACAGTCTGAGGGCGGACAAGGTTTGGGTGGCAAGATAAGGAGTTCTGTTTTAGTCACGGTAAGTTTGAGGTGATGGCAGGCCATCCGAGCACAGATGTTTTGAAGGCGGGAGGAAACGTGAGACTACAGAGAGGGAGAGAGATCAGCGCCGGAGATGTAGATTTGGGACTCATCCACACAGCGGTGGTAGTTGAAGCCATGGGAGCGAATAAATTCTCTACGGGAATTGGTCTCCAAGACAAGCAGCCATTATTATCATGGACATATTTTTTGTTCCCTCCTAATGAGCACTATCTAATCACCAAAAATTGGAGGGGCCAGCTATTACCATGAGCTGTGTGATGTGATGCTGTTATTACTGTGAAAGTAGTAAATCCAATGCACACCCCTGACTGATGGTGAGATTTTTATCCAGTGTGTGAGTGTGGCTGATAAGACCAATGTATAAATGAATGATAAACTCTTTCACATTGGGGTCATAAACAGGCAATTACTCTCTCCCACTTCCAAGACTTATTGAGGGCACATTTCACTCATTCATTCAGTTGTACTTATTGAGTGCTTACTATGTGCAGAGCACTGTACTTAGTGCTTGGAATGTACAATTTGGCAACAGATAGAGACAATCCCTGCACAGTCTAATCGGGTGAGACAGACAGCAAAGCAAAACAGAACAAAACAAAAACAAGACAACTTATCTGGCCCACCAGGTCTTCATTGGAGTCACTGGTCTGACTGTTGGCTGAGGCTGCCCAGCAAGCTCTGGCTAAACTGGACTGAGCTCTAGAGTTGCTTACCCAGAGTCTGCAAATCCCTGAGCCACAAGTCCAGCATTAGCATTCCAACAAATGGGCTTCCCTACCCTGTCATCTCCCCCAGTTCTTTCCTCCCATAGATAGGCAGAAGTTTGTGCTACTGGGACTCTTGTCTTCCTGCATCTCTAACCTTTTTCATCAGCTGAGATGCATCTCAGGTGAACTCCCCCCCCCCCCCCCATAGATATCCTGAAGAATCTAAAGTAGACTGGATTTGGAGATAGGGAAAGACCATGAAGTACAGAATATTCTCACTTAAATTGTGATGTCCGGTAACCTAGGTCTGATACACTACCATCCTCTACATATACTGAAAGGTTCACACCAACTTCAGGCCTTCTTAAAAGATCTTTTCCTTGGGCTTTACTGGTGCTGATTTTGCACTTTATTATTTCAGTCTTATACTATCAAAGCAGTCCATTGCCGGCTTCTTTGGTCTCCATCTTTCCTTTGATTCATTTGAATAATGTCTTCACACTGCAGCAAAATCTTGATGACATTACATTTTCAGAAGGCATTCCCTGCTTCATATCTAATCTCCTTAATACCTCTCACCTCCCTAAATTTATATTCCTCAAAATGCCACTTTAGTACTTCTGTGCTATCATAGAGCGCACATGTGTGTTTGTGCACATGCGCGCACACACACACGTAAAATATACCCTACTATACAAGCATTCACTGGCCTATCCCCTTTTCCTTCTTCCTACAATCTGCAATTTTAGTGCCTGTCTCCTTTGCTACACTGTAATGCTCTTTGAAGGTAGGGATCATGTCGACTAATTCTGTTGTACCCTCCCAGTTGGTTAGTACGGTGCTGTACACACTGCAAGTTTGCAATAAAAGCAATTGATTTATATTTTAATGAACACCAGTGGGATGTTCTTGGACTTTGAAGCATTTACCTGAGTTAATCTCTTTAGGGCTTGAAGGAATTGATCTTTAATTTAGGAAGCTCTCTAAATTTGTACACAACTATTTTCCTTCCCTTTCCCTCTCTCTTTCCTCCCTTGACCCCCCAAAACACACTCACATACACACACACACACACACACACACACTTATATAGGTCTACTTGGATTTCCATCCCTTCAAGCTTCCTTATTGTGCTAGCAAATCTAATTAGGTTCCTAAAATGTCAATGTCATCTCGTCATCTGGAAGAAAATTGGTTTCTTTTATTTGCTATTATCCTTTTTATTGATAAAATGAATGTTTTTCACTGCTAAACTTATGATTGCCAAAAAACAGAGCATGGGGAAGGGAGACAGCATCATTTAATTTCAAAAGCAAAGCAAAAAATATTTTCCTGAAAAAAGTAGGAAATCTTTTATCCAAGTATTAACTCCTTGATAAGCAAGTCTATCAGGGACACAGCTGCATGTAACAGTTTTGGAAGAGATCACAAGTTGACAAGGTAACAGCCATGTGCTGTAGGAACTGGACTTTGTGAAGAAGCACAGCATGAAAAACATTTTTGAGATGCCTGCTCTACAAATTTGAAATTGGAAAGTTAAAAAATAAGGCCAACAGAATTTGCACAGAATGAATCAATACCTTGGTTGAGCTTTTTTGCCATTATTATGCCCTTGAGCCATTTGAATTGGTTTGGAATTTTTTTTTTTACCACTAGTTCTCCAAAGAGACTTTATTATGGACATTTCACTGTGCCTCTTTATGCATTTTGTATTTTGCAGGCACAAAAAGCTAAGTGAAGGAATGATTATATTAAGTTACTTTGAGTATGTTTAAAATTTTAATTAACTCTCTTTTGTTAGCAAAACAGTTTTTGTTGTGCCTTTGCTTTGAGGATGATAAAACATAATGGTAAAGCTTGGCTTACTCATTCCAAAATGCAAGTAATAGTTCAGTAGAAAAAAGGTAAAATTCAAAAGGTTCTTGTACAAGAGAAAATGAGGCAGTGTTGTGAGGTTGGTTCAGTCCCTGAATGCATTAACAGAAAAGCATGGCCTTGGAAATTACAAGGAAATAAGCCTTGAAATCAAATTACAGTAGAACTTCAGTAATTCAGGCGTGACTAATCAGCCCACCCAGTAGTTCCCACTAAAATCCCTCTGTTTTCCCCATTATCTCTCAGAATGTTCAGTTGCACCCACTACTTGAAGAGTTCCAATCTCAATGGCTTTTATTACTATGTGCAATGCAGAAAATTTCAAGGGTTTCTTCAAGTATTGCTGGCAACAAGCTCATAAAAAATTAAGAGGGGCTTAATATAGTCCACTGGACACCATAAGTGCTTAATAAATACGATTGATTGATTGAAGTGCCATGTGCCATGTTAGTCTCTATAGAAATATAAGAAATGACCAGTAAAATAGACTACCCTTATCATTTTCTGGTTTACTGTTTATTTAGCATTCTCAAAATTTAGTGATTAGATTCACTATCCCAGCCATTGAAGCCAGGTTGAGAATAAGTTGGTAAGCTCATTGTGAGCAGAGTATGTGTCTGTTATATTGTACTTTCCCAAGTGCTTAGTCTATACTTTGCACAAGTAAATGCTCAGTAAATGTGAGTATCTGACTAATTTATTACATACCATCATTTCTGCTGTAACTTGTGCATTCACGGCCTAGTCTATAGCGCACAGGCCTGAGAGTCAGAAGGATCTGGGTTCTAGTTCCGGCTCCACCACCCGTCTGCTGTGTGACTTTAGTCAAGTTACTTCTCTGTGCCTCAGTTACCTCACCAGTAAAATGGGAATTAAGAGTGTGAGCTCCAGGTGGGACAGGGACTTGAACTTGAATATGTTACAGTGCTTAGAACAGTTCTTTACAGACAGCAAGTGCTTAACAAGTACCATGATTATAATTATTATTGTGATGATGATTTTGAAGTACAGTGCTCTGCACACAGTACGCGATCAATAAATACCACTCTTTGATATAGCACTGTGGAACTGTTAGGGAGCCTTCTTCCCTCAACAGGAGGCTGATCTAAGTAGGACACGATCCACAGGTTGGCACAATTGATTTAGTGTAGGAAAAACCATACCTTGGGCCTGAATGTGGTAACAGTCAAGATGAAATGGTCCCACACTTCCTAGGTTCTGTCTCAATTTTCTGTACCATACGTCTTGTTTCTCTCTGTTTTTGTGGTTTCCAATGCACTCACTTATACTTTTTTGCATTTTAAAAAATCACCAGTAGTGTTTTTTAATTAATTTATTTTTTTAATCAAGCAGTAGTATTCATTGAGCACCTACTCTGTTCAACGTATGGTACTAAGTGCTCAGTGAGTCCAATTTAGTAAGTAGACACAAGTCCTGCTCTCAAGCACCTTTCGATCTAGGGATGGGACAAGCACTAAGATAAATTACCGGCAGGGAGAAGCAACGGTTTAACACTTGGAATTTAAGTGCTCTCGCAGGATAGCACGGTTAGGGAATGAAGGAATGTTTTTCTGACAAGTCAGGTCTGTTTGGACTCAGTGTTGCACTACTGGAAAACAATTGTGTGTCTGAAGGCATGCAGCACCGGCAAGAATGCAACCCTCACATTATAGAAGAATTGGGTGTATTTAATAACAGTGAGTAGCAAAAGTTTAAAGCATCCTGATTGTGGGTGGTACAGTACTAATATAAGAATTATCAATAAACATGGTGGCATTCAGTTAGCTTTACTGATCATGTGATTGATTTTTTTTCCCTATAATATATTCTTCAAGAGCCCAGGTATTCATTCATTCAGTTGTATTTACTGAATGCTTACTGTATGCAGAACACTGTACTAAGTGCTAGGGAGAGTACAATACAAAAGTACACAAAATATCACACTACAGCAGAAATGGTTATACCTATAATATATCTAGACATTGTACCAGAGCATAAATATGAATACAGTCAATATTTATTGAAAATTTACTGTGTTCAGACCACTGTGCAAAGTGCTTGGGAGAGTACAATACAACAATATAACAGACGTACCATGCCCACGCCAAGCTTACAGTCTGGAGAGGGAGACAGACATTAACATAAATAAATAAATTTCAGGTAAGTACCTAAGTGCTGTGGGACTTGGGAAGAGTAGTGCATCAACATTCACATGCAGTAAAATATGTATAAATGTATTAAAGCTAGCATTTTAAGGTGGATTTTCATTTAGCTATAGTTTTGTTCTTAAAGTTAATAGATTTGAAATAGTGCTAATGATCAGAGGCAACTGTCAGACATTTGTGTAAGTTATCGTTATCACCAGCATTTTTTGAGTACATACTTTGAACCGAACACCGTTCTGAGTCCTTCGAAAGCACATCGGAGGTAGATGAGATACCTGCACCTCAGTGACCTTGTTATTTAGTGGGAGATGGCCGGTCACAAATGGAATTTAGAAAAATGATCCAGGCAATAGGGTGAAGTATGGTTTGGAGCCGAGAATACTGGAGAAATGGAGACACAGATGTACAGATCCTTTGTTTCCTTTCTCCATCTGTCACTTACTCTCTAGTAATCCATTATGGACTTCTCATCCAAGAAATTATCCAAATCTCCCTTGAACCTACTGATATGTTTGGCTTCCACAATTTTCTGTGGTAATGAATTACATACATTTGCCACCTGCCATATGAAGAAATGTTTTCATTTATTTTTGAATTAGTCACTTTCAAATTTCAATGGGTGGCTTCTTCCTATGGAATTGTGTGATATGGTTAAAAACAAAACAATTGCACATTTGCTATCCAACTTGTTCATAATTTGTAAGCTTCATCTTTGTAGTAGTACTAGTAATATTTATTAAGCTCTTTCTATAGGCAGAACACTGTATTAAGTACTGGAAAACTATACAAAAGTGTGAATATACACAGCCCCTGGTCCTCAAAAGGCTCACAATCTGAGAATATATAGGCTCACAATCTGAGAATATATGTATGTGGGGAGAGGGGACTGGAAGCAGACACATAAGGAGCGATGAAACAGTAAAACACTAAAACACAAAAAAACCAAGGACAAATACACCACAGAAGATACTCAAAAATCAGTAGGGTGCTGTGGTTGGTAGAGAATTTCAGGCTCCTCGTCAAAGGCACACCACAGCAATCACTGTAGCATCTGCCAGCTTTCCTGAGGTTTTGTGGAGGCCTCATGTTGCGGGTTTCTAAGATGCAGTGGTCAGAAATGCAGACAGTATTTTAGGGGTGGGTGTCAAGATAGGCCTTGGTTTTAATAATTTGCCCTTCTCACCAGGAGGCAGGACTGAAATTAATGCTGATAACTGTAAAAAGCAGATGTAAGCCATGCAGCCAAAGATGGAGCTTCTGTTTGGAAATAATGATCTCGCAGTTACTTTAATATCCTTGTGGATATTATCATACCACTTTCATTCATTCATTCAATTGTATTTGAGTGCTTACTGTGTGCAAAGCACTGTACTAAGCGCTTGGGAAAGAACAATATAACAAGCAGACACATTCTTGCTCACAATGAGCTCACCATACCAAACCAAAGAGAACTCCAGTAACTTTAGTATTTAAAATAAATTAGTATACTAATAGCATATGTTAATTATGTATTGTTATATGTTGTGCATTAATCTAATTGGTGGTATGTTATGTATGAAGTAATTTCAATTTAGCTTGTGTATATTACACATATATTTTATATAACCATGAATTATTCATTTGTATTAGCATCTGATTCCCCATCTAAACTGTAAGCTCACTGTGGGCAGAATATGGATCTACCAACTCTGGTGGATTGCACTCCCCAAACCCTTAATACAGTGCTCTGCACAGACTAAGCACTCAAAATTTATCATTAATACATATACATACCTAGACATGTATCATCATCTCTCTCTCTCCATATATATGTGAAGCAACATTCACACCTCCGAAGCTAACTCCAACTTTGCTGTCATTTCTCCTGTTTTCCTAGCCACTTCTGCCCATGTGGATCTCTGCCCCACCCTCAAATTCACTAAATTCATCCCTCCTCAACTTCAAAACCCTCCTAAAAAAACATCACTTCTTCCAAGCAGGTCTTTTCTGTCTAAACCTGAATCCTTTCGATCAGATCATGTAAGCTTGTCTCTAGATTGTAAATTCATTATAGGCTGGAAACATATCCGCTAATTCTGTTCTGCTGTACTCTCCCAAGTGCTTAGTATAGTGCTCTGCACATATTAAGTACTCAATAAATTCTATTGATCATCCACCTTTAGTGGTTAATCATATTAGTTCGTTTATTACATGCATGTATTCGCTGATCCATTTTAGCTTGCTTTTGTTGTTACTGATTGTTTTTGTTGTTCCTTTGTTTTACATTTTATTGTAGCCTATCTCTGTCTGCCTGGTTCCCCCCTTTGATTGTAACTTTTTTGAGGGCCGGGACTGTATCTACTGGTTTCTTAGGAGCAGTGTGACCTAGTGGAAAGAGCATAGGTTAATTTCTTAACTTCTCTGTGCCTCAGTTTCCTCATCTTTAAAATGAGGATTCAATCCCTGGTCTCCCTTCTGCTTAGACTGTGAGTCCCATGTGAGGCAGGATCTGTGTCCAACATAAGTAACTTGCATCTACCCCATGGCTTAGATTAGGGCTTGAGATATATATAAGAAGTGCTTATCAAGTACCATGATTATAATTGTTATTAACATCCAAGTGCCTGATAGAGGTATTCTGTGCAAAGGTGCCCAATACAATATGGTCTTTGGAAGGCCAATGACTTGACTTATATTAGCATGTTTTGCACACATTCTCAGGAGGACTAATTTGCTGAAAGAGACACTAATGCTAGGAAAATTCCAGGGAAAACGTGAAAGAGGCAGACCAGAAGACCAGAAGCAGAAAGAGGCATGATAATGGAAGAATCGTTAGGAAAGTTACCGATTATGGCAGAATATAGGACGCTCTGGAGAAAATATATCCATAGTGTCACTATAAAGCAGAAACAGCTCGACAACATTTGATAATAATGCTGGTGATACATAATTATTTGGGAAAAATATACCTCTTTATATGACCTATGGTTGTCTTCAGCTCCCGTCAGTCATTGGTGTTTAGAGCACACCATACTACGTGCTTGGGAGAGTACAAGAAGAAAACCTTTTTCTCCCTGCCTTCTAAAAGCTTGCAATTTATTGTTGGAAACAGTCAGGCATTAGTTATTTACAAATAGTAAGAGCAGGAAAAATTAAGCTGTAATAGGTAATAGTATAAATATATCAGGATGACATTTTGGAATTAAGTCATAAATAAATGTGACATTTTAAATATTCATTCATTCAATTGTATTTACTGAGCGCCTACCATTTGCAGAGCACTCTACTAAGTGCTTGGGAAGTACAGTTCGGCAACAGATAGAGACAATCCCTACCCAACAACGGGCTCACATTCTAGAAGTGGGGAGAAAGCCAACAAAGCAAGGCAAGTAGACAGGCATCAATAGCATCAAAATAATTAAATAAAATTATAGATATTTACACATCATTAATAAAATAAATAGAATAATGAATAATGAAAATATACACAAGTGCTGTGGGGCGGGGAGGTGGGTAGAGCAGAATATGCACATCTAAAAAGATTAAGGAGTGCTAGCCGTGGACATTTGATGAGGCTTGGAGATATTGGAAATTAATCAGAGATGACTTCCTGGAGGAGGTGGAGTTTTAGGTGGGCTTTGACTTTGAGGAGAGCTGTGCTAAGAAGAGAAGGTATTGTAACACCCCATGAAAAACAGATTTCTGCCAATTTGGT